>NC_092238.1:54005246-54030581 GCF_036320965.1 Panulirus ornatus | reverse complement strand
AGACGCCTCATATGCGCTGGTTCAATCAATTGATAGCACGTCGACCCCGGTATACCATATCGTTCTAATTCATTCTATTCCTTGCACGCCTTTCGCACTCCTACATATTGAGTCCCCGACCATTCAAAAGCTTTTTCACTCCATCTTACCACCTCCAATTTGGTTTCCCACTTCTCGTTCCCTCCACCTCTGACACATATATCCTCTTTGTCAATTTTTCCTTACTAATTTTCTCCATTTGACCAAACCATTTCAAAACACCCTCTTCTGCTCTCTAAACCACACTCCTTTTATTACCACACCTCTCTCTTACCCTATTACAACATAATCAAAACACCTCGCACCATATATTGTCCTCAAACATCTCATTTCAGCACATCTACCCTCCTGCGCAAAACTCTATCTATAGACCACGCCTCGCAACCATTCAACATTGTTGGAACCACTATTCCTTCAAACATACCCATTTTTGCTTTCCGAGATAATGTTCTCGACTTCCACACATTCTTCAAGACTGCGAGAATTTTCGTCCTCTCCCCCACTCTATGACTCACTTCCGCTTCCACGGTTCCATCCGCTGCCAAATCCACTCCCAGATATCTAAAACACTTCACTTCCTCCAGTTTTTCTCCATTCAAACTTACCTCCCAATTGACTTGACCCTCAACCCTACTGTACCTAATAACTTTGCTCTTATTCACATTTACTCTTAACTTTCTTCTTTCACACACTTTACCAAACTCAGTCACCAGCTTCTGCAGTTTCTCACATGAATCAGCCACCGCCGCTGTGTCATCAGCAAAAAAAATGACTCACTTCCTAAACTCTCTCATCCACAACAGACTGCAAACTGGCCCCTCTTGCATTCACCTCGCTTTTCACTGCTTCTAACAACTTGCCTTACACACCATATATTCTTGATACCTTCCACAGAGCATCTCTATCAACTCTATCATATGCCTTCTCCAGTTCCATAAATGTTACATACAAATACATTTACTTTTCTAGGTATTTCTCACATACATCATTCAAAGCAAACACCTGATCCACACATCCTCTACCACTTCTGAAACCACACTGCGCTTCCCCAATCTGATGCTCTGTACATGCATTCACCCTCTAAATCAATACCCTTCCATATGATTTCCCAAGAATACTCAACAAACTTATATCATTGTAATTTGAGCACTCACCTTTGTCCCCTTTGCCTTTGTAGAATGGCACTATGCAAGCATTCCGCCAATCCTCAGGCACTTCATTATGAATCATACATACACTAAATAACCTTACGAACCAGTCAACAAAGCGAGTCATACCCTTTTTCAATAAATTCCACTGTAATGCTATCCAAACCCGCTTCCTTGCCAGCTTTCATCTCCCGGAAAGCTTTTACTACCTCTTCTCTGTTTACCAAATCATCCTCCCTAACCCTCTCATTCTGCACACCACCTCGACCAAAACACTCTATATCTGCCACTCTATCATCAAACATATTCAAAAAACCTCAAAAATAATCACTCCATCTCCTTCTCACATCACCACTACTTGTTATCACCTCCCCATTTGCCCCGTTCACTAAAGTTCCCATTTGTTCCCTTGTCTTACGCACTTTATATACCTCCTTACAAAACATCTGTCTATTCTTGCTAAAATTTAATGATGCTCTCTCACCCCAACTCTCATTTGCCCTCTTTTTCATCTCTTGCACCTTTCTCTTGACCTCGTGCCTCTTTCTCTTATATATCTTCCAGTCATTTGCATTATTTCCCTGCAAATATGTTCCAAATGCCTCTCACTTCTCTTTCACTAATATCTTACCTCTTCATCCCACCACTCACTACCCTCTCTAATCTGCCTACCTTCCACGCTTCTCATGCCACAAGCATCTTTTGCGCAAGCAATCACTGCCTCCCTAAATACATCCCATTTCACTCTCACTCCCCTTATGACCTTTATTTTCATATTTTTCCATTCTATACTCAGTCTCTCCTGGTACTTCCTCACACAAGTGTCATTCCCAAGCTCACTTACTCTCACCACTCTCTTCACCCCAATATTCTCTCTTCTTTTCTGAAAGCCTCTACAAACCTTCACCTTCGCCTCCAGAAGATAATGATCAGACATCCCTCCAGTAGCACCTCTCAGCACATTAACATCCAAAAGTCTCTCTTTCGCGCGCCCATCAATGAACAAGTAATCCAATAAAGCTCTCTGGCCATCTCTCCTACTTACATGCGTATACTTATGTATATCTCTCTTTTTAAACCAGATATTCCCAATCACCAGTCCTTTTTCAGCATATAACTATACAAGCTCTTCACCTTTTCAATATATATATTTTCTTTATCTTTATTTACTTTGATTTTTCGCTGTCTCCCGCTTTAGCGAGGTAGCACAAGGAAAAAGACGAAAGAAATTCCCATCCCACCTACATACACATGTATATGCATACACGTCCACATACAGCACATATATATACCTATACATCTCAATGTATACATATATATACACACACAGACATATGCATATATACCCATGTATATAATTCATACAATCTGCCTTATTTCATTCTCATCGCCACCCCGCCACACAAGGAATAAAAACACCCTCTCCCTCATGTGTGCGAGGTAGCGCTAGGAAAAGACAACAAAGGCCCCATTCGTTCACACTCAGCCTCAAACTCTCATATAATAATGCACCGAAGCCACAGCTTTTTTTCCATATTCTGGCCCCACAGAACTTTCCATGGTTTACCCCAGACGCTTCACATGCCCTGGTTCAATTCATGTATATATATATATATATATATATATATATATATATATATATATATATATATATATATATATATATATATATATATATATATATATATATATATATAAATATATACGAATAAAGTGTATATGAACGCGCACCTTCATAGAACATACAAAGCTCCAACAGCCAGGATCGAACCTGGGACCCCCTTGTGCAAGAGGCAGGCATGCTAACCGCTAGGCTAAGGGACTGTATAATAGGAAACAACTATTTGTATGTTCTATGAAGGTTTGCGTTCATATACACTTTATTCGTATTCATATAACTCCGCGTTGTACAGTCAGGTTCGGTAAAACGCTATCTGCTGGCTATGTGTTCTGTTCGGAAACAACTGATAGACCCCGTTGCTCACCACTGTGAGACGAAGGTATTCGAGTACTTAGTATTTCGAATAGTTGTTTCCTATTATACAGTCCCTTAGCCTAGCGGTTAGCATGCCTGCCTCTTGCACAAGGGGTCCCAGGTTCGATCCTGGCTGTTGGAGCTTTGTATGTTATATAAATATATATATATATATATATATATATATATATATATATATATATATATATACATATATATATATATATATATATATATATATATATATATATATATATATATATATATATATATACAAATATATATATATATATATATATATATATATATATATATATATATATATATATATATATATAAAAAGAGCGTGGTTGAGAGAGCAGAAGAGGGTGTTTTGAAATGGTTTGGGCACATGGAGAGAATGAGTGAGGAAAGATTGACCAAGAGGATATATGTGTCGGAGGTGGAGGGAACGAGGAGAAGAGGGAGACCAAATTGGAGGTGGAAAGATGGAGTGAAAAGGATTTTGTGTGATCGGGGCCTGAACATGCAGGAGGGTGAAAGGAGGGCAAGGAATAGAGTGAATTGGAGCGATGTGGTATACAGGGGTTGACGTGCTGTCAGTGGATTGAATCAAGGCATGTGAAGCGTCCGGGGTAAACCATGGAAAGCTGTGTAGGTATGTATATTTGCGTGTGTGGACGTGTGTATGTACATGTGTATGGGGGGGGTTGGGCCATTTCTTTCGTCTGTTTCCTTGCGCTACCTCGCAACCGCGGGAGACAGCGACGAGGTATAAAAAAAAAAAAAAAAAATATATATATATGTATATCTATGTCTATATATATGTATATATATATATATATATATATATATATATATATATATATATATATATATATATATATATATATATATATATATATATATATATATATATATATATATATATATGCATATATATATATATATGAGGGATGGAGTGAAAAAGATTTTGAGCGATCGGGGCCTGAGCATACAGGAGGGTGTAAGGAGTGCAAGGAATAGAGTGAGTGGAACGATGTGGTATACCGGGGTCGACGTGCTGTCAGTGGATTGAATCAGGGCATGTGAAACGTCTGGGGTAAACCATGGAAAGGTCTGTGGTGCCTGGATTTGGAATGGGAGCTGTGGTTTCGATGCATTACACATGATAGCTTGAGAATGAGTGTGAACGAATGTGGCCTCTCTATGTCTGTTTCTGGCGCTGCCTCGCTGGAGAGGGGGGTGGGGGGATGGCGACGGAAAATGGATGAAGGCAGCAAGCATGGATAAGTGCATGTGTATGTCTTGTGTATGTACATGTATATGTACGTTGAGATGTATATGTATGTATTTGTGCGTGTGTGGGCGTTTTATGTTTATACATATGATGTGGGAGGGTTCTGCCATTCCTCGTCTGTTTTCCTTGCGCTACCTCGCTAACGCGGGAGAACGGCGTTTAAATATGATGAAAAAAAAAAAAAAAAATATATAATATATATATATATATATATATAATAATAATATATATTATATATATATATATATATATATAATATATATATATATATATAATTATAATAATTGGAAAAAGATCAAAATTTTGCGCATGATCAAGATATTCCTATGAGTCCACGGGAAAAATGATAACAGGAAAAGTTCCCAAGTGCACTTTCGTGTAATAATCATATCATCAGGGAGACACAGAGAGAAATATAACAGTCAGTTGATATACATCGAAGAGACGAAGCTAGGACGCCATTTGGTAAACAATGTGATAGTCCAAAACATACAGCGAGCGTTCATAAACTTATCCATATACAAATCTTTATCAACAATAAAGTTATCTAATTTGTAATAGACCCTCACTAATATTAGATTATAATTCTTATGTATTCATATAGAAAATTCAATGATTTTCTCCTGGTAATAGAGTTTATAGTTAATAATTAAATGGCCGTTACTCCAGTCAATACAATGATCATAGTTTTTAACATGTTTAAACAAGCATTTGATTCTTGTTCCCGTTCTTATACCATATTTATGTTGCTTAAGTCAAACAGAAAGATCTTACCAGTCTGACCAATATAAAATTTATCACAGTTTCCACAAGGAACTTTTATTGCTGCAACCAAGAGAATTTTCTGGTGAATTTCTGATTAAGATATTCTTTTATAGTATTATTGTTGCTAAAGGCAACATTTACATTAAAGGATTTAAGCAACATGGGAAGCAAAGTTAAATTATTATTAAAGGGAGAACTAAAAGATTCTTGGTGTCAATGGGAGGTTTGGGCTCAACTCTATAAAATGATTTTACTTTGCTAACTTAAGGGATTTATGAATGATAGATCTAGGGTACTTTAACTTAGATCCAATAGAATGTATATTCTCAAACTCATCATCAATAAACTCTGGACTACAAATACGTAATGCCCTTAGGAACATAGATTGAAATGATGATAATTTAACTCTGTCATGTTTGAGATGAGTAATAATGGAACCATGAGCATACATTGGTGGGTTTCTGTGTATGTTAAACTTAAACTTGTTTTCTTGTCTGATGGATCAATGCAATCAAAAATGGTAACAAACCCATTATTTTCATTTTCTACAGTAAATTTGATGGAAGGTACTCCAATGTTAAGTAAGGGGAGAAATATTTGTAAATTTTTCATTTGTTGGCCAAACACAAAGAACATCTATACATACCTAAACCAAATTGCATTAGAAGGTAAGATATCCTTTACTAATTTAGTTTGAAAAAATTCCATATAAAGATTACCTAATACAGGGTGAAAGAGGGTTACCCATTGCCAACCCAAATTTTTTTGAGCATAATAATCTCCATTGAATTGAAATACACAGTCTTTTATACACAATGTTATCAGTTCAATGAAATTAGACTTGAAACTGGTAAATGAATACCATCCAGGACATCAAATGAATATTCTAAAAGGTCATCAACTGAACTTTAGTGAAAAGTGAGGAAGCATCAAAGCTAACTAGTTTGAAATCAAAATTAATTACTGATATTTGTTTTGCTTGTTGACTAAATATACATTGTTTCATAGATATTAGGATTTGATACCTTACCCACTAAGGGCTTAATAAGGAAATTAACATTTTGATAATTTATATGTGATGGAGCCTACTGAACTCACTATAGGTCTGGCTGGAAATGAAAATAATTGGTAGGTTACGCATTTTTTTAGATTGCATGATCCATAAACAAGGAAACATGTTTAAGTTTAGCAAATACAGAAAACCCACTAATGTATGCTCATGTATCCATTATTATTCATCTCAACATGACAGAGTAAAATTATCATTTCAATCTATGTTCCTTAGGCATTGCATATTTGCAGTCCAGAGTTATTGATGATGAGTTTTAGAAGAAATATTCTATTAAAGTATCCGTAGATCTGTTCATTGATAAATCCCTTAAGCTAGCAAAGAAATCATTTTTATAGAGTTGAGCCCAAACCTCCCATTGACACCAAGAATCTTTTAGATAGTCCCTTTTAATAATAATTTCACTTCGATCCATGTTGCTTAAATCCTTTAATGTAAATGTTGCCTTTAGCAACAATAATACTATAAGAATAATCTTAATCAGAAATTCAACAGAAAATTCTCTTGGTGCATCTATAAAGTTCCTTGGGGAAACAGTGATAAATTTTATGTTGGTCAGACTGGTAAGAGATCTTTCTGTTAGACTTAAGCAACATAAATATAGTATAAGGAAACGCGACAAGAATCATATGCCTTGTTTAATCCATTTAAAAACTATGATAATTGTATTGAATGGAGTAACGTCACCTCAGCTGTTAACTTATTACCAAGAGAAATATCATGAAGCTTCTATTATTGAATACACAAAGAATACAATCTTAAAATTAGTGATGGTATGTACAAATTAGATAACTTTATTTTGATAAGATTTGTAAAATGAATGTTTATGAACGCTCATTTTATGTTTTGGACAATCACATGTTTACCAATGGCGTCCTAGCTTCGTTCTCTTCGATGTATATCAACGGATTGTTATATATTCTCTCTTGTGTCTCCCCTGATGATGTATTATTACACGAAAGTGCACTTGGGAACTTTTCGTGTTTCATTTTCCGTGTGGACTCATAGGAATATCTTGATCACGCGCAAGTCAGTTGTTGTTCGCTGATGATACAGCGCTGGTGGCTGATTCATGTGAGAAACTGCAGAAGCTGGTGACTGAGTTTGGTAAGTGTGTGAAAGAAGAAAGTTAAAGAGTAAATGTGAATAAGAGCAAGGTTATTAGGTACAGTAGGGTTGAGGGTCAAGTCAATTGGGAGGTGAGTTTGAATGGAGAAAAACTGGAGGAAGTGAAGTGTTTTAGATATCTGGGAGTGGATCACGGCAGCGATGGAACCATGGAAAGGAAAGTGGATCATAGGGTGGGGGAGGGGGCGAAATTCTGGAGCCTTGAAGAATGTGTGGAAGTCGAGAACATTATCTAGAAAGCAAAAATGGTATGTTTTGAAGGAATAGTGGTTCCAACAATGTTGTATGGTTGCGAGACGTGGGCTAATGATAGAGTTGTGCGCAGGAGGATGGATGTGCTGGAAATGAGATTTTGAGGACAATGTGTGGTGTGAGGTGGTTTGATATGAATACGAATAAAGTGTATATGAACGCGCACCTTCATAGAACATACAAAGCTCCAACAGCCAGGATCGAACCTGGGACCCCTTGTGCAAGAGGCAGGCATGCTAACCGCTAGGCTAAGGGACTGTATAATAGGAAACAACTATTTGTATGTTCTATGAAGGTTTGCGTTCATATACACTTTATTCGTATTCATATAACTCCGCGTTGTACAGTCAGGTTCGGTAAAACGCTATCTGCTGGCTATGTGTTCTGTTCGGAAACAACTGATAGACCCCGTTGCTCACCACTGTGAGACGAAGGTATTCGAGTACTTAGTATTTCGAATAGTTGTTTCCTATTATACAGTCCCTTAGCCTAGCGGTTAGCATGCCTGCCTCTTGCACAAGGGGTCCCAGGTTCGATCCTGGCTGTTGGAGCTTTGTATGTTATATAAATATATATATATATATATATATATATATATATATATATATATATATATATATACATATATATATATATATATATATATATATATATATATATATATATATATATATATATATATACAAATATATATATATATATATATATATATATATATATATATATATATATATATATATATATATATATATAAAAAGAGCGTGGTTGAGAGAGCAGAAGAGGGTGTTTTGAAATGGTTTGGGCACATGGAGAGAATGAGTGAGGAAAGATTGACCAAGAGGATATATGTGTCGGAGGTGGAGGGAACGAGGAGAAGAGGGAGACCAAATTGGAGGTGGAAAGATGGAGTGAAAAAGATTTTGTGTGATCGGGGCCTGAACATGCAGGAGGGTGAAAGGAGGGCAAGGAATAGAGTGAATTGGAGCGATGTGGTATACAGGGTTTGACGTGCTGTCAGTGGATTGAATCAAGGCATGTGAAGCGTCTGGGGTAAACTATGGAAAGCTGTGTAGGTATGTATATTTGGGTGTGTGGACGTGTGTATGTACATGTGTATGGGGGGGGGGGTTGGGCCATTTCTTTCGTCTGTTTCCTTGCGCTACCTCGCAAACGCGGGAGACAGCGACAAAGTATAAAAAAAAAAAAAAAAAAAAAAAAAAAAAAAAAAAAAAAATGAGGGATGGAGTGAAAAAGATTTTGAGCGATCGGGGCCTGAGCATACAGGAGGGTGTAAGGAGTGCAAGGAATAGAGTGAGTGGAACGATGTGGTATACCGGGGTCGACGTGCTGTCAGTGGATTGAATCAGGGCATGTGAAACGTCTGGGGTAAACCATGGAAAGGTCTGTGGTGCCTGGATTTGGAAAGGGAGCTGTGGTTTCGATGCATTACACATGATAGCTTGAGAATGAGTGTGAACGAATGTGGCCTCTCTATGTCTGTTTCTGGCGCTGCCTCGCTGGAGAGGGGGGTGGGGGGATGGCGACGGAAATGGATGAAGGCAGCAAGCATGGATAAGTGCATGTGTATGTCTGTGTATGTACATGTATATGTTATATGTACGTTGAGATGTATATGTATGTATTTGTGCGTGTGTGGGCGTTTATGTATATACATATGTATGTGGGAGGGTTCTGCCATTCCTCGTCTGTTTCCTTGCGCTACCTCGCTAACGCGGGAGACGGCGTTTAAATATGATGAAAAAAAAAAAAAAAAAAAATATATATATATATATATATATATATATATATATATATATATATATATATATATATATATATATTGGAAAAGATCAAAATTTTGCGCATGATCAAGATATTCCTATGAGTCCACGGGAAAAATGATACAGGAAAAGTTCCCAAGTGCACTTTCGTGTAATAATCACATCATCAGGGGAGACACAAGAGAAAAATATAACAGTCAGTTGATATACATCGAAGAGACGAAGCTAGGACGCCATTTGGTAAACATGTGATAGTCCAAAACATACAGCGAGCGTTCATAAACTTATCATTATACAAATCTTGTCAACAATAATGTTATCTAATTTGTATAGACCCTCACTAATATTAAGATTATAATTCTTTATGTATTCAATAATAGAAAATTCAATGATATTTCTCCTGGTAATAGAGTTATAGTTAATAATTGAAATGGCGTTACTCCAGTCAATACAATGATCATAGTTTTTAACATGATTAAACAAGGCATTTGATTCTTGTCCCGTTCTTATACCATATATATGTTGCTTAAGTCAAACAGAAAGATCCTTACCAGTCTGACCAATATAAAATTTATCACAGTTTCCACAAGGAACTTTATTGCTGCAACCAAGAGAATTTTCTGGTGAATTTCTGATTAAGATATTCTTTATAG
Organism: Panulirus ornatus; assembly: GCF_036320965.1. Classification (NCBI taxonomy): domain Eukaryota; kingdom Metazoa; phylum Arthropoda; class Malacostraca; order Decapoda; family Palinuridae; genus Panulirus; species Panulirus ornatus. The sequence goes on along the minus strand of NC_092238.1, from coordinate 54,020,471 downwards.
TATTATTGTTGCTAAAGGCAACATTTACATTAAAGGATTTAAGCAACATGGGAAGCAAAGTTAAATTATTATTAAAAGGGAGAACTAAAAGATTCTTGGTGTCAATGGGAGGTTTGGGCTCAACTCTATAAAATGATTTCTTTGCTAACTTAAGGGATTTATGAATGAAAGATCTAGGGTACTTTAACTTAGATCCAATAGAATATATATTCTCAAACTCATCATCAATAAACTCTGGACTACAAATACGTAATGCCCTTAGGAACATAGATTGAAATGATGATAATTTAACTCTGTCATGTTGAGATGAGTAATAATGGATACATGAGCATACATTGGTGGGTTTTCTGTGTATGTTAAACTTAAACTTGTTTTCTTGTCTATGGATCATGCAATCTAAAAATGGTAACACACCATTATTCTCATTTTCTACAGTAAATTTGATGGAAGGTACTCCAATGTTAAGTAAGGGGAGAAATATTTGTAAATTTTCATTTGTTGGCCAAACACAAAGAACATCATCTACATACCTAAACCAAATTGCATTAGAAGGTAAGATATCCTTTACTAATTTAGTTTGAAAAACTTCCATATAAAGATTACCTAATACAGGTGAAAGAGGGTTACCCATTGCCATACCAAATTTTTGAGCATAATAATCTCCATTGAATTGAAATACACAGTCTTTTATACACAATGTTATCAGTTCAATGAAATTAGACTTTGAAACTGGTAAATGAATACCATCCAGGACATCAAATGAATATTCTAAAAGGTCATCAACTGTAACTTCAGTGAAAAGTGAGGAAGCATCAAAGCTAACTAGTTTGAAATCAAAATTAATACTGATATTGTTTTGCTTGTTGACTAAATATACATTGTTCATGATATTAGGATTTGATACCTTACCCACTAAGGGGCTTAAAAAGGAAATTAACCATTTTGATAATTTATATGTGATGGAGCCTACTGAACTCACTATAGGTCTGGCTGGAAAATGAAAATATTGGTAGGTTACCATTTTTAGATTGCATGATCCATAAACAAGGAAACAAGTTTAAGTTTAGCATATACAGAAAACCCACTAATGTATGCTCATGTATCCATTATTATTCATCTCAACATGACAGAGTAAAATTATCATTTCAATCTATGTTCCTTAGGCATTACATATTTGCAGTCCAGAGTTTATTGATGATGAGTTTTAGAAGATATATTCTATTAAAGTACCGTAGATCTTTCATTGATAAATCCCTTAAGCTAGCAAAGAAATCATTTTATAGAGTTGAGCCCAAACCTCCCATTGACACCAAGAATCTTTTAGATATCCCTTTTAATAATAATTTCACTTCGATCCCATGTTGCTTAAATCCTTTAATGTAAATGTTGCCTTTAGCAACAATAATACTATAAAGAATATCTTAATCAGAAATTCAACAGAAAATTCTCTTGGTTGCATCTATAAAGTTCCTTGGGGAAACAGTGATAAATTTTATGTTGGTCAGACTGGTAAGGATCTTTCTGTTAGACTTAAGCAACATAAATATAGTATAAGAACGAGACAAGAATCATATGCCTTGTTTAATCATGTTAAAAACTATGATAATTGTATTGACTGGAGTAACGTCACCTCAGCTGTTAACTCTATTACCAAGAGAAATATCATTGAAGCTTCTATTATTGAATACACAAAGAATTATAATCTTAAAATTAGTGATGGTATGTACAAATTAGATAACTTTATTTTGATAAGATTTGTAAAATGATATGTTTATGAACGCTCATTTTATGTTTTGGACAATCACATGTTTACCAAATGGCGTCCTAGCTTCGTCTCTTCGATGTATATCAACGGATTGTTATATTTCTCTCTTGTGTCTCCCCTGATGATGTGATTATTACACGAAAGTGCACTTGGGAACTTTTCGTGTTTCATTTTCCGTGTGGACTCATAGGAATATCTTGATCACGCGCAAGTCAGTTGTTGTTCGCTGATGATACAGCGCTGGTGGCTGATTCATGTGAGAAACTGCAGAAGCTGGTGACTGAGTTTGGTAAAGTGTGTGAAAGAAGAAAGTTAAGAGTAAATGTGAATAAGAGCAAGGTTATTAGGTACAGTAGGGTTGAGGGTCAAGTCAATTGGGAGGTGAGTTTGAATGGAGAAAAACTGGAGGAAGTGAAGTGTTTTAGATATCTGGGAGTGGATCTGACAGCGGATGGAACCATGGAAGCGGAAGTGGATCATAGGGTGGGGGAGGGGGCGAAAATTCTGGGAGCCTTGAAGAATGTGTGGAAGTCGAGAACATTATCTCGGAAAGCAAAAATGGGTATGTTTGAAGGAATAGTGGTTCCAACAATGTTGTATGGTTGCGAGGCGTGGGCTATGGATAGAGTTGTGCGCAGGAGGATGGATGTGCTGGAAATGAGATGTTTGAGGACAATGTGTGGTGTGAGGTGGTTTGATCGAGTAAGTAACGTAAGGGTAAGAGAGATGTGTGGAAATAAAAAGACCGTGGTTGAGAGAGCAGAAGAGGGTGTTTTGAAATGGTTTGGGCACATGGAGAGAATGAGTGATGAAAGATTGACCAAGAGGATATATGTGTCGGAGGTGGAGGGAACGAGGAGAAGAGGGAGACCAAATTGGAGGTGGAAAGATGGAGTGAAAAAGATTTTGTGTGATCGGGGCCTGAACATGCAGGAGGGTGAAAGGAGGGCAAGGAATAGAGTGAATTGGAGCGATGTGGTATACCGGGGTTGACGTGCTGTCAGTGGATTGAATCGGGGCATGTGAAGCGTCTGGGGTAAACCATGGAAAGCTGTGTAGGTATGTATATTTTGCGTGTGTGGACGTATGTATATACATGTGTATGGGGGTGGGTTGGGCCATTTCTTTCGTCTGTTTCCTTGCGCTACCTCGCAAACGCGGGAGACAGTGACAAAGCCAAAAAAATAAATATATATATATATATATATATATATATATATATCGAACATACAAACCTCCAACAGCCAGGATCGAACTCGGGACCCCTGTGCAAGAGGCAGACATGCTAAACGCTAGGCTATGGGACTGTATAATAGGAAACAACTATTCGAAATACTAAGTACTCGAATACCCTTCGTCTCACAATGATGAGCAACGGGGTCTATACCGGTTATTTCCGAACAGACGCACATAGCCAGCTGATAGCGTTTTACCGAGCCTAACTGTACAACGCGGAGGTATATGAATACGAATAAAGTGCATATGAACGCGCACCTTCATAGAACATACAAACCTCCAACAGCCAGGATCGAACCCGGGACCCCTGTGCAAGTGGCAGGCATGCTAACCGCTAGGCTATGGGACTGTATAATAGGAAACAACTATTCGAAATACTAAGTACTCGAATACCCTTCGTCTCACAATGGTGAGCAACGGGGTCTATACCGGTTATTTCCGAACAGACGCACCACCCTCCTCCGCACAACTCTATCTATAGGCCACACTTTGCAACAACATGATACTATTGGAACCATTATTTTTTCAAACATACCCATCTCTGCTTTCGAAGATAATGTTCTAGCCTTCCAGACATTTTTCATCGCGCCAGAACCTTCGTCCCCTAACCTACCCTCTGACTCACTTCCGCTTCCATGGTTCCATCCGCTGCCAAATCCACTCACACGTATCTAAAATATTTCACTTCCTCCAGTTTTTCTCCATTCAAAGTTATCCCCAATTGACTTGTCCCTCAACTGTACTCTACCTAATAATCTTCCTCTTATTCACATATACTCTCAGCTTTCTTCTTTCACAGTTTAATAAAATCAGTCACCAGCTTCTGCAGTTTCTAACCAGAATCAGCCAACAGCGTTGTATCATCAGCGAACAGACAACTGACTCACTTTCCAAACTCTCTCCTCCACAAAAAACTATATACTTGCCCCTCTCTCCAAACTCTTGCATTCACCTCGCAAATAACCCCATCAATTAAGAAATTAAACAACCATGGAGACAGCATGCACCCCTGCCGTAAACCGACATTCACAGAGAACAAATCACTTTCCTCTCTTTCTACTGGTACACACACCTTACATCCTCCATAAAAACCTTTCACTGCTTCTAACAATTTGCCTCCCACACCATATATTCTTAATACCTTCCACAGAGTATCTCTATCAACTCTATCATATGCCTTCTCCAGATCCATAAATGCTACATACAAATCCATTTGCTTTTCTAAGTATTTCTCACATACATTCTTCAAAGCAAACACCTGATCCACACATCCTCTACCACTTCCGAAACCAAACTGCTCCGCCCCAATATGATGCTCTGTACATGCCTTCACCCTCTCAATCAATACCCTCCCAAGTAATTTACCAGGAATACTCAACAAACTTATACCTCTATGATTTGAGCATTCACCTTTATCACCTTTGCCTTTGTACAATAGCGATATGCAAGCATTCCGGCAATCCTCAAGCACCTCACCATGAGTCGTACATACGACAAATATCCTTACCAACCAGTCAACAGCAAAGTAACCCTTTTTTATTAAATTCCACTGCAATACCTTGCCAGCTTTCATGTTCAGCAAAGCTTTTGCTACCTCTTCTCTGCTTTCCAAATCATTCTCCCTAACCCTCACACTTCGCACACCAACTCAACCAAAACACCCTATATCTGCCACTCTATCATCTAACACATTCAACAAACCTTCAAAATACTCGTTCCATGTCCTCACATCACCACTACTTGTTATCACCTCCCCATTAGCCTCCTTCACCGATGTTCACATTTGTTCTCTTGCCTTACGCAATTTATTTACCTCCTTCCAAAACATCTCTTTATTCTCCCTAAACATTAAGGATACTCTCGCACCCCAACCTTGATTTGCCCTCTTTTTCACCTCTTACACCTTTCTCTTGACCTCCTGCCACTTTCTTTGATACATCTACCAGTCATTTGCACTATTTCCCTGCAAATCTCGTCCAAATGCCTCTCTCTTCTCTTTCATTAATAATCTTACCTCCTCATCCAACCTATCACTACCATCTCTAACTAGCCCACCTCCCATTCTTCTCATGCCACAAGCGTCTTTTGAGCAAACCATCACTGCTTCCCTAAATACATCCCATTCCTCCCCCACTCCCCTTACGTCCTTTGCTCTCACCTTTTTCCAGTCTGCACTCAGTCTCTCTTGGTACTTCCTCACACAAGTCTACTTCCCATGGTCACCTACTCTCACCACTCTCTCCACCCCAACATTCTCTCTTGTTTTCTGAAAACCTCTATAGATTTTCATTTTCGCCTTAGAAAATCAACTGGATTTGTATAGAGCATTTATGGATCTTGGAAAAGCATATGATAGAGTTGTTAGAGATGCCTTGTGTAAGGTATTAAGAATATATGGTGTGGGAGGCAAGTTTTTTGAATCAGTGAAAAGTTTTTATCGAGGATGTAAATCTTGTGTACGTGTGGGAAGAGACGAAAGTGATTGGTTCTCAGTGAATGTTGGTTTGCAGCAGAGATGGATGATGCCTCCATGGTTGTTTAGCTTGTTTATGGATCTGGTTGTTAGGGAGGTGAATGCAAGAATTTTGGAAACAGGGGCAAGTATGCTGTCTGTTGTGGATGAGAGTACTTAGGAAGTTAATCAGTTGTAGTTCGCTGATGATACATCGCTGGTGGCTGATTCAGGTGAAAACTGTAGAAGCTGGTGACTGAGTTTGGTAAAGTGTGTGAAAGAAGAAAGTTGAGAGTAAATGTGAATAAGAGCAAGGTTATTAAGAATAGTAGGATTGAGTGACAAGTTAATTGGGAGATAATTGCAAATGGAGAAAAACTGAAGGAAGTGAAGTGTTTTAGATAACTGGGAGTGGATTTGGCCGCGGATGGAACCATGGAAGCGGAAGTGAATAATTGGGTGGGGGAGGATTCGAAAGTTCCGAGAGCGTTGAAGAATGTGTGGGAGTCGAGAACGTTAACTTGGAAAGCAAAAATGGGTATGCTTGTAGGAATAGTGGTTCCAATAATGTTATATGGTTGCGAGGCGGGGGCTATAGATAGAGATTTGCGGAAGATATTGGATATGCTGGAAATGAGATGTTTGAGGACAGTATGTGGTGTGAGGTGGTTTGATCGAGTAAGTAAAGAAAAGGTAAGAGAGATGTGAGGTAATAAAAAGAGTGTGATTGAGAGAGCAGAAAGGGGTATTTTGAAATGGTTTGGTCATATGGAGAGAATGAGCGAGGAAAGATTGACAAAGAGGATGTATGTGTCAGAGGTTGAGGGAACGAGAAGTGGGAGACCAAGTTGAAGGTGGAAAGATGGGGTGAAAATGATTTTAAGTGATCGTGGCCTGAACATGCAGGAGGTTGAAAAGCATGCAAGAAATAGTGAATTGGAACGATGTGGTATACCGGGGTCGAGGTGCTGTCAATTAATTGAATGACGGAATGCGAAGCGTGTGGGAAAGTTTCATGGGGCCTGGATGTGGAAAGGGAGCTATGGTTTCGGTGCGGGGGGCGGCGGCTGTTATTTCATGGTTGGCGGGGTGGCGACGGGAATGTATAAGGACAGACAGTATCAATTATGTACATCTGTATATATGTATATGTCTGAATTTATATATATATGTAAACGTTGAGATGTATCGGTATGTATATGTGCGTGGTTGGACGTGTATGTATATACATGTCTATGTGGGTGGCTTGAGCCATTCTTTCGTCTGCTTCCTTGCGCTACCTCGTTAACGCGGGAGACATCGATAAAGTATAAGGCAACTAAAGGGAACGGGAGCGAGGAGCTAGAAACCCTCCCCTCCTTGTATTTTAACTTTTTAAAAGTGGAAAGAGAAGAAGGAGTCACGCGGGGAGTGCTCATCATCCTCGAAGGCTCACATTGGGGTGTCTCAATATATGTGGATGCGACCAAGATGAGAAAAAAGGAGAGATAGGTAGTATGTTTGAGGAAAGGAGCCTGGATGATTTGACTCTGAGTGAAAGGGTAGAGAGGAAGAGTGTTTTGGGAATGTGTTGGGAGTAAAGTCAGGGGTTAGTGAGAGGACGAGAGCAAGGGAAGGAGCAGCAGTACTCCTGAAACACGAGTGGTGTGAGTATGTGATAGAGTGTAAGAAAGTAAATTCTAGAGTGATATGGGTAAAACTTTAAGTGGATGGAGAGAGATGGGTGATTATTGGTGCATATGCACCTGGGGATGAGAAGAAAGATCATGAGAAGCAAGTGTTTTGGGAGCAGCTAAGTGAGTGTGTTGGTAGTTTTGATGCACGAGACGATTTTATAGTGATGGGTGATTTGTATACAAAGGGGAGTAATGTGGCAGTTGCGGGAATAATTGCTATACATGGGTTGTTCAGTGTTGTAAATGGAAGTGGTGAAGAGCTTGTAGATTTATGTACTGAAAAAGGATTGGTGATTTTGAATACCTGGTTTAAAAAAGAGAGATATACATAAGTATACATATGTATGTAGGAGAAATGGCCGGAAAGCGTTATTGAATTACGTGTTAATTGATAGGCACGCGAAAGAGAAGTTTTTAGATATAATGTGCTGAGAAGTGCAACTGGAGGGATCTCTGATCATTATCTTGGTGAGGCGAAAGTCAAGATTTGCATAAGTTTTCAGAAAACAAGAGAGAATGTTGAGTTGAAGAGAGTGGTGAGAGTAAGTGAGCTTGAGAAGGAGACTTGTATGAGGAAGTACCAGGAGAGACTGAGTACAGAATGGAAAAAGGTGAGAACGAAGGACATAAGGGGAGTGTGGGAGGAATGGGATGTATTTAGGGAAGCAGTGATGGTTTGCCCAAAAGATACTTATGGCATGAGTAGAGAAGAGTGTGAGGTGGCCAGGTTAGAAAGGAAACTGACTGGTGGGATGAAGAAGTAACATTATTAGTGAAAGAGAAGAGAGAAGCATTTAGACGATTTTGCAGGGAAATAATGCAAATGACATGGAGACGTATGAAAGAAAGAGGCAGGAGGTCAAGAGCAAAGGTGCAGGAGGTGAAAAAGAGGGCAAATGAGAGTTCGGGTGAGAGAATATTATTAAACTTTAGGGAGAATAAAAAGATGTTTTGCAAGGAGGTAAATAAAGTTAGTAATACAAGGAACAAATGGGAACATCACTGAAGGGGGCAACTGTGCAGGTGATAACAAGAAGTGGTGACTATGAGAAGGAGATGGAGTGAGTATTTTGAACGTTTGTTGAATGTGGTTGATAATATAGTGGCAGATATAGGGTGTTTTGGTCGAGGTGGTGTGCAAAGTGAGAGGGTTAGGGAGAATGATTTGGTAAACAGAGGAGAGGTAAAAAACGCTTTGCAAAAAGCCGGCAAGGCAGCGAGTTTTCATGATATTGCAGTAGAATTTATTAAATAAAGTAGGTGACTCTATTGTTGACTCTTTGGTAAGGTAATCTAATGTATGTGTAGCTCAATGGGGGATGCCTGAGGTATGGCGGAATGCTTGCATAGTGCCATTGTACAAAGGCATAGGGGATAAAAGTGAGTGCTTAAATTACAGACTAATAAGTTTGTTGAGTATTCCTGAATTATATGGGAGTGTATTGATTGAGAGGGTGAAAACATGTACAGAGCATCAGATTGGGGAAGATTAGTGTGGTTCCAGAAGTGGTAGAGGATGTGTGAAAGAGGTGTTTGCTTTGAAAAATGTATATGTGAAATACTTAGAAAAGCAAATGGATTGGTAAATGGCATTTATGGATCTGAAGAAGGCATATGATAGAGTTGAAAGAGAATCTCTGTGGAAGGTATTAAGAATATATGGTTTAGGGGGCAAGTTGTTAGAAGTAGTGAAAAGTTTTAATCGAGGATGTAAGGCATGTGTACGTGACATGTGTACGTGAAGAAAGAGAGGAAAGTGATTGGTTCTTAGTTAATGTTGGTTTGTGGCAATGGTGTGTGATGTCTCCATCGTTGTTTAATTTGTTGATAGATGGGGTTGTTAGGGAGGTGAATGCAAGAGTTTTGGAAAGAGGTTCAAGTATGCAGTCTGTTGTGGATGAGAGAGCTTGGGAAGTGATTCAGTTTTTGTTTGCTAATGATACAGCGTTGGTGGCTGATTCGGGTGAGAAGCTGCAAAAGCTGGTGACAGTTTGGTAAAGTGTGGGAAAGAAGAAAGCTGAGAGTAAATGTGAATAAGAGCAAGGTTATTAGGTAGAGTATATTAGAGGGAAAAGTCAATTGGGAGGTAAGTTTTATTGGAGAAAAACTGGAGAAGTGAAGTGTTTTAGGTATCTGGGAGCGGATTTGGCAGCGGATGGAACCAAAGAAGCGAAAGTGATTCGTAGGGCACGGGAGGAGGCGATAGTTCTGGGCGCGTTGGAGAATGTGTGAAAGTCGAGAACGTTATCTTGGAAAGCAAAAATGGGTATGTTTGAAGAAATAGAGGTTCCAACATTGATATATGGTTGCGAGACGTGGGTTGTAGATGGAGTTGTGCGGAGGTGAGTGGATCTGCTGGAAATGAGATGTTTGTGGAGAAAATGTGGTGTGAGGAGGTTTGATCGATTAAATAATGAAAAGGTAAGAGAGATATGTGGTAATAAAAGGAGTGTGGTTGAGATAGCAGAAGAGGGTAGTTTGAAATGGTTTGTTAACACGGACAGAATTGACGAGGAAAGATTTACAAAGAGGATATATGTGTCAGAGGTGGAGGGAACGAGGAGAGTTGCGAGACCAAATTGGAAGTGGAATGATGGAATGAAAAAGATTCAGAGTGATCGGGGCCTGAACATGCAGCGGGGCGGAAGGCGTGCAAGGAATAGAGTGAATTGGAACTATGTGGTATACAAAGGTCCACGTGCAAACAGTGGATTGAACCAGGGGCATGTGAAGCGTCTGGGGTAAACCATGAATAGTTTTGTAGGGCCTGGATGTGGAGAGGGAGCTGTGGTTTCTGTGCACTATTCATGACAGCTAAAGACTGAGTGCGAACGAACATGGCTTCTGTTGTCTTTTCCTAGCGCTACCTCGCGCACATGCGCGAGGTGGTTGTTATTTCATATATAGCGGGGTGGCAAGGGAAATGAATAAAGGCAGGCAGTATGAATTATGTATTTCTGCATATATGTATATGTCTCTGTGTGTATATCTATGTATACGTTGAGATATATAGGATGGTATATGTGACTCTGTGGACGTGTATGTATATTCATGAGTATGTGGGTAAATTAGGCCATTTTTTTGTTTATTTCCTTACGCCACCTCGCTAACGCGAGAGACAGCAACAAAGTATATGATATAATATTATGTATGTAGGTTTGCGGCAGGGGTGTGTGATGTTTCCATGGTTGTTTAATTTGTTTATGGATGGGGTTGTTAGTGAGGTGAATGCAAGAATTTTGGAAAGAGGGGAAAGTATGCAGTCTGTTCTGGATGAGAAAGCTTGGGAAGTGAGTCAGTTGTTGTTCGCTGATGATGCAGCGTTGGTGGCTGATTCATGTAAGAAACTGCAGAAGCTGGTGACTGAGTTTGGTAAAGTGTGTGAAAGAAGAAAGTTAAGAGTAAATGTGAATAAGAGCAAGGTTATTAGGTACAGTAGGGTTGAGGGTCAAGTCAATTGGGAGGTAGGTTTGAATGGAGAAAAACTGGAGGAAGTAAAGTGTTTTAGATATCTGGGAGTGGATCTGGCTGCGGATGGAACCATGGAAGCGGTAGTGAATCATAGGATGGGGTAGGGGGTGAAAATCTTGGGAGCCTTAAAAAATGTTTGGAAGTCGAGAACATTATCTCGGAAAGCAAGAATGGGTATGTTTGAAGGAATAGTGGTTCCAACAAGGTTATATGGTTGCGAGGCGTGGGCTATGGATACAGTTGTGCGCAGGAGGATGGATATGCTGGAAATGAGATGTTTTAGGACAATATGTGCTGTGAGGTGCTTTGATCAAGTAAGTAATGTAAGGGTAAGAGAGATATGTGGAAATAAAAAGAGTGTGGTTGAGAGAGCAGAAGAGGGTGTTTTGAAATGGTTTGGTCACATGGAGAGAATGAGCGAGGAAAGATTGACCAAGAGGATATATGTGTCAGAGGTGGAGGGAACGAGGAGAAGTGGGAGATCAAATTGGAAGTGGAAACGTGGAGTGAAAAAGATTTTGAGTGATCGGGGCCTGAACATGCAGGAGGGTGATAGGCGTGCAAGGAATAGAGTGAATTGGAACGATGTGGTATACCGGGGTCGACGTGCTGTCAATGGATTGAACCAGGGCATGTGAAGCGTCTGGGGTAAACCATGGAAAGTTGTGTGGGGCCTGGATGTGGAAAGGGTGCTGTGGTTTCGGTGCATTATTACATGACAGCTAGAGACTGGATGTGAACGAATGGGGCCTTTGGTGTCTTTTCCTAGCGCTACCTCGCACACATGAGGGGGAGGGGGTTGTTATTCCATATGTGGCGAGGTGGCGATGGGAACAAGTAAAGGCAGACAGTATGAATTGTGTACATGTGTATATATGTATATGTCTGTGTGTGTATATATATGTGTACATTGAGATGTATTGATATGTATGTTTGCGTGTGTGGACGTGTATGTATATACATGTGTGTGTGGGCGGGTTGGGCCATTCTTTCGTCTGTTTCCTTGCGCCACCTCGATAACGCGGGAGACAGCGACAAAGGAAAATAAATAAATAAATATATATATATATATATATATATATATATATATATATATATATATATATATATATATATATATATATATATATATATATATATATATATATATATATATATATATATATATATATATATATATATATATATATATAAAAGAGCGTGGTTGTGAGAGCAGAAGAAGTTGTTTGGAAATGGTTTGGGTACATGGAGAGAGTGAGTGAGGAAAGATTGACCAAGAGGATATATTTGTCGGAGGTGGAGGGAACGAGAAGTGGGAGACCAAATTGGAGGTGGAAGGATTGAGTGTAAAAGATTTTGAGTGATCGGTGCCTGAACATGCAGGAGGATGAAAGGCGGGCAAGGAATAGAGTGAATTGGATCGATGTGGTATACCGTGTCGACGTGCTGTCAATGGATTGAATCAGGGCATGTGAAGCGTCTGGGTTAAACCATGGAAAGTTCTGTTGGGCCTGGATGTGGAAAAGGAGCTTTGGTTTCGAGCATTAATACATGACAGCTAGAGACTGAGTGTGAACGAATGGGGCCTTTGTTGTCTTTTCCTAGCGGTACCTCGCACACATGAGGGGGGAGGGGGATGTTATTCCATGTGTGGCGAGGTGGCGATGGGAATAAATAAAGGCAGAAAGTATGAATTATGTGAATTATGTACATGTGTATATATATACTACTACGTTTGTGAATCAAGAACCATTGCAACACAAACCTCGCCAGGTGGTAGAGTGTCCCGCAGAGTATCGAGACAGACTTCCCCAGAACTTTTTAAAGGGGAAGTAAATGTTTATAGTTGTGTTACTGGAGTGATAGTTTTCATACATGGTGCTTTGACAAGAAAATAGTGAAATTGGAAAAAATGTAGCTTAGACATTGAAGCTTATTGATACAGTAGTCAAATTGATGAGAACTACTATTGACGTTTGTGTAAATAAATTATACATTTCCTTTTTCCATAGCCAGAGGTTGAACCATTATGTGACATCCGTTTTTTCATTTCATTTCAAGCTAGAAGTTTCAGTTTTCTAAATTGTTTCTTACATTTTTCATATGTATATATATGTATGTGTGTGTGTGTGTATATGCGCGTATGTATGTGTGTGTGTATGTGTATATATATATATATATATATATATATATATATATATATATATATATATATATATATATATATATATATATATATATATATATATTATCCCTGGGGATAGGGGTGAAAGAATACTTCCCACGCATTCCTCGCGTGTCGTAGAAAGCGACTAGAGGGGACGGGAGCGGGGGGCCAGAAATCGTCCCCTCCTTGTATTTTTTAACTTTCTAAAATGGGAAACAGAAGAAGGAGTCACGCGGGGAGTGCTCATCCTCCTCGAAGGCTCAGATTGGGGTGCCTAAATGTGTGTGGATGTAACCAAGATGTGAAAAAAAGGAGAGATAGGTAGTATGATTGAGGAAAGGAACCTGGATGTTTTGGCTTTGAGTGAAACGAAGCTCAAGGGTAAAGGGGAAGAGTGGTTTGGGACTGTCTTGGGAGTAAAGTGAGGGGTTAGTGAGAAGACAAGAGCAAGGGAAGGAGTAGCAATACTCCTGAAACAGGAGTTGTGGGAGTATGTGATAGAATGTAAGAAAGTAAATTCTCGATTAATATTGGTAAAACTGAAAGTTGATGGAGAGAGATGGGTGATTATTGGTGCATATGCACCCGGGCATGAGAAGAAGATCATGAGAGGCAAGTGTTTTGGGAGCAGCTGAATGGGTGTGTTAGTGGTTTTGATGCACGAGACCGGGTTATAGTGATGGGTGATTTGAATGCAAAGGTGAGTAATGTGGCAGTTGAGGGAATAATTGGTATACATGGGTTGTTCAGTGTTGTAAATGGAAATGGTGAAGAGCTTGTAGATTTATGTGCTGAAAAAGGACTGATGATTGGGAATACCTGGTTTAGAAAGCGAGATATACATAAGTATACTTATGTAAGTAGGAAAGATGGCCAGAGAGCGTTGTTGGATTACGTGTTAATTGACACGCGCGCGCGAAAGAGAGAGTTTTGGATGTTAATGTGCTGAGAGGTGCAACTGGAGGGATGTCTGATCATTATCTTGTGGAGGCTAAGGTGAAGATTTGTATGGGTTTTCAGAAAAGAAGAGTGAATGTTGGGGTGAAGAGGGTGGTGAGAGTAAGTGAGCTTGGGAAGGAGACTTGTGTGAGGAAGTACCAGGAGAGACTGAGTACAGAATGGAAAAAGGTGAGAACAATGGAAGTAAAGGGAGTGGGGGAGGAATGGGATGTATTTAGGGAATCAGTGATGGATTGAGCAAAAGATGCTTGTGGCATGAGAAGAGTGGGAGGTGGGTTGATTAGAAAGGGTAGTGAGTGGTGGGATGAAGAAGCAAGAGTGTTAGTGAAAGAGAAGAGAGAGGCATTTGGACGATTTTTGCAGGGAAAAAATGAAATTGAGTGGGAGATGTATAAAAGAAAGAGACAGGAGATCAAGAGAAAGGTTGCAAGAGGTGAAAAAAAGGGCAAATGAGAGTTGGGGTGAGAGAGTATCATTAAATTTTAGGGAGAATAAAAATATGGAGGTAAATAAAGTGCGTAAGACAAGGGAGCAAATGGGAACTTCAGTGAAGGGCGCAAATGGGGGGGTGATAACAAGTGGTGGTGATGTGAGAAGGAGATGAAGTGAGTATTTTGAAGGTTTGTTGAATGTATTTGATGATAGAGTGGCAGATATAGGGTGTTTTGGTCGAGGTGGTGTGCAAAGTGAGAGGGTTAGGGAAAATGATTTGGTAAACAGAGAAGAGGTAGTAAAAGCTTTGCGGAAGATGAAAGCCGGCAAGGCAGCAGGTTTGGATGGTATTGCAGTGGAATTTATTAAAAAAGTTGGTGACTGTATTGTTGACTGGTTGGTAAGGTTATTTAATGTATGTATGACTCATGGTGAGGTGCCTGAGGATTGGCGGAATGCGTGCATAGTGCCATTGTACAAAGGCAAAGGGGATAAGAGTGAGTGCTCAAATTACAGAGGTATAAGTTTGTTGAGTATTCCTGGTAAATTATATGGGAGGATATTGATTGAGAGGGTGAAGGCATGTACAGAGCATCAGATTGGGGAAGAGCAGTGTGGTTTCAGAAGTGGTAGAGGATGTGTGGATCAGGTGTTTGCTTTGAAGAATGTATGTGAGAAATACATAGAAAAGCAAATTGATTTGTATGTAGCATTTATGGATCTGGAGAGGGCATATGATAGAGTTGAGTTTAAGTTTAGAATATACCGAAAACCCACCAATGTATGCTCATATATCCATTATTACTCATCTCAACATCTCAATCCATGTTCCTTAGGGCATTACGTATTTCCAGTCCAGAGTTTATTGATGATGAGTTTGAGAAGATATATTCTATTGGATTTAAATCAAAGTTGCCTAGATCTTTCATGGATAAATCCCTTAAGTTAGCAAAGAAATCATTTTATAGAGTTGAGCCCAAACCTCCCATTGACACCAAGAAAATTTCAGTTTTCCCTTTCAATAACAATTTCACTTTACTTCCAATGTTGCTTAAATCCTTTAATG
>NC_092238.1:53950848-54005146 GCF_036320965.1 Panulirus ornatus | reverse complement strand
CTTGTCTTAACGACAGCAGTAAAGCACCAGGAACCTTGTGTTCACGACAACAGTAAAACATAAGCAACCTTGTGTTCACGACAACAGTAAACCACCAGGAACCTTGTGTTCACGACAACAGTAAAGTATCAGCAATACTTGTGTTCACGACAGCATTAAAGCACCAGCACCCTTGTGTTCACGAAGCCTGTAAAGAACCAGCAACCCTGTCTTTGCGACAACAGTAAAGCACCACCATCCTTGTGTTCACGACAACAGTAAAGCACAAGCAACCTTATGTTCACGACAATAGTAAAGCACCAGGAACCTTGTATTTACGACCTTATGTTCACGACAATAGTAAAGCACCAGCAACCTTGTGTTTACGACATCATTAAAGCACTAGCAACCTTGTATACACGGAAACAGGAAAGCACCAGCAGCCTTGTGTTCACGTCAATAGTAAAGCACCAGCAATCTTGCATACACAACAACAGTAAAGCTCCAGCAATGTTATATACACGACAACAGTAAAGCTACAGTAGCCTTGTGTTCATGACAGCAGTAATGCACCTGCAACTTTGTATACACTACAAAAGTACAGCACAAGCAGCCATGTTCACGACAACAGTGTGTGTAATGATGAGTAATCATTGTATACATGAGAAAAGTAAAGCACCAGCAGCCTTATGTTCTTGACAACATTAAAGGACCAGCAGCCTTGTCTTCTCAAGGGTAAAGCACCAGCAACCTTGTGTTCACGACAACAGTAAAGCATAAGCAACCTTGTGTTCACGACAACATTAAAGCACCAGAACCTCGCGTTCACGACCACAGTAAACAACCAGGAACCTTGTGTTCACGACACCAGTAAAGCACCAGCAAAACTTGTGTTCACGACAACAGTAAAGCACCAGCACCCTTGTGTTCACAAAAACAGTAAAGTAACAGCAACCCTGTGTTTGTGACAACAGTAAAGCACCAGCAACTTCGTCTTAGTGACAAAAGTAAGGCATCACCAAACTTGTTTTAACGACAAGAGTAAAGCACCAGCAACCATGTGCTCCCGGCAAATGTAAAGCACCATAGGATTTGTGTTTACGACAACAGTAAAGCAACAGCAAACTTTTATACACGGCAACAGTAAAGCACCAACAACCTCGTATACACGTCAACAGTAAAGCATAAGCATCCTTGTGTGCACGAAAAAAGTAATGCACCAGCAACCTTGAATACACGAAAACAATAAAGCACCAGCATTCTTGTGTTCTTGAGAACACTAAAGCACCAAAAGCCTTGTATTCACATCAGTAAAGCACCACCAACTTTTTTTACAAGGCAACTGTAAAGCACCAGCAACGTTGTTTTCTCGACAAAAGTAAAGCAAAAGCTACCTTTTGTTTACATCATCA
Organism: Panulirus ornatus; assembly: GCF_036320965.1. Lineage (NCBI taxonomy): Eukaryota > Metazoa > Arthropoda > Malacostraca > Decapoda > Palinuridae > Panulirus > Panulirus ornatus. The sequence continues at coordinate 54,003,755 of NC_092238.1, read as the reverse complement.
GTAAAGTACCAACAACCTTGTGTTCACGACAACAGTAAAGCACCAGTAACCTTGTATTCACGACAACAGTAAAGCACCAGTAACCTTGTATTCACGACAACAGCAAGGCACCAGTAATCTTGTGCTCACTACAACAGTAAAGCACCAGCAACATTGTGTTCACGACAACAGTAAAGCACGAACAACCTTGTGTTCACGACAACAGTAAAGCACCAGCAACTTTGTGTTCACGGGAACAGTAAAGCACTAGCAGCCTTGTGTTCACAGCAACAGTAAAGCACTAGCAATCTTGTATACACGACAACAGTAAAGCACCAGCAACCTTTGGTTCATTAGAATAGTAAAGGAGCAGCTGTCTTGTATTCATGACAAGAGTAAGGCACCAGCAGCATTGTATACACGGCAACATTAAAGCACCTCCAGCCTTTTGTTCACGACAACAATAAAGCACCAGCAATCTTATATACACGATAACAGTAAAGAACCAGCAGCCTTGTGTTCTTGATAACATTTAAGGATCAGCAGCCGTGTGTTCACGACAATAGTAAAATATCAGCATCATGATGTTCATGACAATAAAACACCAGCAACCTTGTTTTCACGACAACAGTAAGCACAAGCATTCTTGTGTTCACGACAACAGTAAACCACCAGGAACCTTGTCTTCACGACAACAGTAAAGCACAAGCAAAACTTGTGTTCACGAAAACAGTAAAGCACCAACAACCTTTTGTTCACGACAACAATAAAGTATCAGCAACCATGTGTCGTGACAAAAATAAAGCACCAGCATCCTTGTGTTCGTGACAACAGTAAAGCACCAGCAACCTTGTGTTCACGACAACAGTAAAGCACCAGCAACCTTGTGTCCACGACAAAAGTAAAGCACCAACACCATTGTGTTCATGAAAACAGTAAAGCACCAGCAACCTTGTATAAATGAAAAAAGTAAAACACCTGCTGCCTTGTGTTCACAACAACAATAAAACACCATCAGTCTTGTATACACGACAACAGTAAAGCACCAGCAACCTTTTGTTCTTGACAACAGTAAAGGACCGGAAGCCTTGTATTCACGACAACATTAAAGCATCAGCACCCTTGTGTTCAGGACATCAGTAAAGCACCAGAAAACTTACTTTCACGACAACAGTAAATTACCAGCAACCTTGTGCTCAAGACTGCAGTGAAATACCAGCAACCCTATTTTCGCGACAACAGTAAATCACCAGCTGCCTTGTCTTAACGACAACAGTAAAGCACATGCAGCCTTGTGTTCACGACAGCTATAAAGCACCTGCAACCTTGTTTCCCCGGCAAATGTAAAGCACCATCATCCTTGTTTTCACGACAACAGTAGAGCACCACCAACCTTTTATACACGACGACAGTAAAGGACCAGCAATCTTGTGTTCACGAGAACAGTATATCACCAGAAACTTTGTGTTCACGACAACAGTAAAGCACCAGAAAACTTTCTTGCACGACATCAGTAAAGTACCAGCATTCTTGTGTTCACGACAACAGTAAAGTACCAGCAACCATATTTTCGCGACAACAATAAAGCACCAGCAGCCTTGTCTTAACGACAAAGTAAAGCACATGCAACTTTGTGTTCACTACAGCTGTAAAACACTTGCAACCTTGTGTTCCCGGCAAATGTAAAGCACCATCATTCTTGTTTTCACGAAAACAGTAAAGCACCAGCAACCTTTTATACATGACAACAGTAAAGCACCAGCAATCTTGTGTTCACGGGAACAGTAAACCACCAGGAACCTTATGCTCACGACAACAGTAAAGCACCAGAAAACTTAATTTCACGACAACAGTAAAGTACCAGCAACCCTATTTTCGTGACAACAGTAAAGCACCAGTGGCCTTGTCTTAACGACAACAATAAAGCATGTGCAACCTTGTGTTCACTACAGCTGTAAATCACCTGCATCCTTGTGTCCCCAGCAAACGTAAAGCACCATCATCCTTGTTTTCACGACAACAGTAAAGCGCTAGCAAACCTTTATATAAGGCAATGGGAAAGCACCAGCAACCTCGTACACACGTCAACAGTAAAGCACCAGTATCCTTGTGTTCGCAACAACAGTAAAACACCAGGAACCTTGTATACATGACAACAGTAAAGCACCACATTTTTTGTGTTCTTGACAACACAAAAGCAACAGAAGTCTTATGTTCACGATATCAGTAAGTACCAGCAATTTGTTTACATGGCAACAGTAAAGCAGCAGGAACGATGTTTTGTCGACAAGAGTAAAGCACCAGTAACCTTTTCTTCACAACAGTAAAGCACAAGCAATATTGTATACACGACAACAATAAATCACCAGCAGGCTTTTGTTCTTGAGAACAGTAAAAAAACCAGCTGTATTTTGTTCACGACAACAGTAAAGCACCAGCAATCTTGTATACAAGACAAAAGTGAAGCACCAGCAGCCTTGTGCTCTTGACAACATTAAAGGATCAGCAGCCGTGTGTTCACGACAATAGTAAAATAACAGCAACCTGATGTTCACGACAATAAAACACCAGCAACCTTGTGCTCACGACAACAGTAAAGCACCAGCATCCTTGTGTTCACGACAACAGTAAACCACCAGGAACCTTGTCTTCACGACAACAGTAAAGAACCAGCAAAACTTGTGTTCACGACAAGAGTAAAGCACCAACAACCTTTTTTTGACGACAATATTAAAGTACCATCAACCCTGTGTTCGTAACAAAAGTAAAGCACCAGCATCCTTGTGTTCGAGACAACAGTAAAGCACCAGCAACCTTGTGTTCACGACAACAGTAAATACCAGCAACCTTGTGTTAACGACAACAGTAAAATACCAGCAACCCTATTTTCGCGACGACAGTAAAGCACCAGCAGCCTTGTATACACGGCAACAGTAAAGCACCAGCAACCTTGTAAAGTACCATCAACCCTGTGTTCGTAACAAAAGTAAAGCACCAGCATCCTTGTGTTCGAGACAACAGTAAAGCAACCTTGTGTTCACGACAACAGTAAATACCAGCAACCTTCTGTTAACGACAACAGTAAAATACCAGCAACCCTATTTTCGCGACGACAGTAAAGCACCAGCAGCCTTGTATACACGGCAACAGTAAAGCACCAGCAACCTTGTAAAGTACCATCAACCCTGTGTTCGTAACAAAAGTAAAGCACTAGCATCCTTGTGTTCGAGACAACAGTAAAGCAACCTTGTGTTCACGACAACAGTAAATACCAGCAACCTTCTGTTAACGACAACAGTAAAATACCAGCAACCCTATTTTCGCGACGACAGTAAAGCACCAGCAGCCTTGTATACACGGCAACAGTAAAGCACCAGCAACCTTGTATAAACAAAAGCAGTAAACACCTGCAGCCTTGTGTTCACGACAACAGTAAAGCACCAGAAAACTTCCTTTCACGACAACAGTAGAGTACCTGCAACATTGTTTTCACGACAACAGGAAAGTACCAGCAACCCTATTTTCGCGACAACAATAAAGCACCAGCAGCCTTCTCTTAACTACAACAGTAAAGCACCTGCAACCTTGTGTTCAAAACAACTGTAAAGCACCTGCAACCTTGTGTTCCCGGCAAGTGTAAAGCACCATCATCCTTTTTTCACGACAACAGTAAAGTACCAGCAACCTATTATATACGGCAACAGGAAAGCACCAGCAACCTCGTACACACGTCAACAGAAAAGCACCACTATCCTCGTGTTCGCGACAAAACAGTAAAACACCAGCAACCTTGTACACACGACAAAAGTAAAGCACCAGCATTCTTGTGTTCTTGACAACACAAAAGCAACAGAAACCTTGTGTCCACGACAACAGTAAAGCACCATTAATTTGTTTCTACGGCAACAGTAAAGCAGCAGCAACGATGTTTTGTCGACAACAGTAATGCACCAGTAACCTTTTCTTCACGACAACATTAAAGCATCAGCAACATTGTGTTCACGACAACAGTAAAGCACCACCATCCTTGTATACACGGCAATAGTAAAGTACCAGTAAACTTATGTTCACTTCAACAGTAAAGCACCAGCAACCTTGTGTTGACGACAACAGTAAAGCACCAGTAACCTTGTATTCACGACAAGAGTAAAGCACCAGCAACCTTGTGATCACAACAACAGTAAAGCACCAGCAACCTTATATACACGGAATGAGTATATCACCAGCAGCCTTGTGTTCATGACTACAGTAAAGCACCAGCAATCTTCTATAAACGACAAAAGTAAAGCTCCAGCAGCTTTCTGTTCTTGACAACAGTAAAGGACTAACAGCCTTCTGTTCATGACAACAATAGAGCACTACCAACCTTATATTCACGGCAACAGTAAAGCACCAGCGGCCTTGTGTTCACGACAACAGTAAAGGACGAGCAATCTATTACACACAACAAAAGTAAAGCACCAACAGCCCTTTGTTCTTGACAACATTAAAGAACCAGCAGCCTTCTTTTTACGACAAATGTATAGCACTAGCAATCTTGTTTTCACGACAACATTAAAATACAAGCAACTTTCTATACACAGCAACAGTAAACCAACAGCAGTCTTGTTTTCACGACAACAGTAAAGCACCACCAATCTTGTATACACGACAACAGTAAAGCACCAGAAGAATTTTGTTCTTGAGAACAGTAAAGCAGTTCTTCTGTTCATGACAAGAATAGGGCACCAGCAACCTTCTATACACAGCAACAGTAAACCACCAGCAGTCTTGTTTTCACGACAACAGTAAAGCACCACCAATCTTGTATACACGACAACATTAAAGCACCAGAAGAATTTTGTTCTTGAGAACAGTAAAGCAGTTCTTCTGTTCAAGACAAGAATAAAGCACCAGCAACCTTGTGTCCACGACAGCAGTAAAGCACTAGCGTCCTTATGTTCACGACAACAGTAAACCACCAGGAACCTTGACTTCACGACATCAGTAAAGCACAAGCAAAACTTGTGTTCACGATAAGAGTAAAGCACCAATAATCTTTTGTTCACGACAACAGTAAACCACCAGCAACCTTGTGTTCGTGACAACAGTAAAGCACCAGCAACCTTGTGTTCACAAGAGTAAACAGCAGCAACCTTGTGTTCAGGACAAAAGTAAAGAGCCTGCACCCTTGGGTTCATGAAAAAAGTAAAGCACCTCCAACCTTGTATACACGGCAAGAGTAAAGCACCAGCAACCTTGTCTAAACGTCAACAGTAAAACACCAGCAGTCTTGAGTTCACGACAACAATAAAACACCATCAATCTTGTATACACGACAACAGTAAAGAACCAAACGCCTTTTGTTCTTGACAAGAGTAAAGGGCCAGCAGCCTTGTGTTCACGACAACTTTAAAGCACCATCAACCTTGTGTTCAAGACAACGGTATTACACCAGCAACCTTGTGTTCACGAGAACAGTAAAGCACTAGCAACCTTGTGTTCACGAGAACATTAGACAACCATGAGCCTTGTGTTCACGACAACAGTAAAGCACCAGAAAAGTTGCGTTCACGACAACAGTAAAGTACCAGCAAGCTTTTGTTCACGACAACAGTAAAGTACCAGCAACACTTTTTTCGAGACAACAGTAAAGCAGCAGCAGCCTTGTCTTATCGACAACAGTAAAGCACTTGAAACCTTGTGTTCACTACAGCTGTAAAGAACCTGCAACCTTGTTTCCTGGTAAATGTAAAGCACCATTAGCCTTGTTTTCATAACAGTAAACCACAAGCAACCTTTTATACACGGCAACAATAAAGCACCAGCAACCTCGTATACACGTCAACAATAAAGCACCAGCATCCTTGTGTTCACGAGAACAGAAAAACCCCGGCAACCTTCTATACACGACAACAGTAAAGCACAAGTATTCTTGTATTCTTGACAACACAAGCAAGAGAAGCCTTGTGTTCACGATAACAGTTAAGCACCAGCAACTTTCTTTACCCGGCAAAAAGTACAGCACCAGCAACGTTGTTTTCTCGACAACCGTAAAGCACCAGTAACCTTTTATTCACGACAACAGTAAACCACCATTAACCTTGTGTTCACGACAACAGAAAAGCACCAACAACCTTGTGTTTACGACAACAGTAAAACACCAGTAGCCTTTTGTTCACTAAAACAGTAAAGCACCAGTAACCTTGTGTTCACGAAAACAGTACAGCACCAGCAACCTTGTCTTCACGACAACAGTAAAGCACCAGCAACCTTGTGTTCACAACAACACTAAAGCACCAAGATCCTTGTATACACGGCAACAGCAACTCACCAGCAGCCTTGTGTTCACGACAACAGTAAAGCACCAGCAATCTTGTATAAACGACAACAGTGAACCTCCAGCAGCCTTGTGTTCTTGACAACAGTAAAGGACTAGCAGCCTTGTGTTCATGACAACAGTAAAGCACCAGCAGCCTTGTATACACGGTAACAGTAATGCACCAGCAGCCTTGTTTTCACGAGAACTGTAAAGCACCAGCAATCTTGAATAACGACGACAGTAAAGCACCAGCAGCCTTGTGTTCTTGACAACATTAAAGGATCAGCAGCCTTCTGTTCACGAAAAAGGTAAAACACCAGCAACAGTTTGGTCAAGACAACAGTAAAACACCAGTAACCTTCTATGACCGGCAACAGTAAAGCACCAGCAGCCTTGTGTTCACGACAACAGTAAAGCACCAGCAGACTTATATACACGACAACAGTAAAGCACCAGCAGCGTTGTGTTATTTACATTAAAGGATCAGCAGCCTTGTGTTCACGAGAATAGTAAAGTACCAGCAAACTTGTGTTCACGATAACAGTAAAGAATCAGCAACCTTCTATACACGGCAACAGTAAATCACCAGAAGCCTTGTGTTCACGACAACAGTAAACCACCAGGAAACCTATCTTCACGACAACAGTAAAGCACCAGGAAAAATTGTGTTGAAGACAAGAGTAAAGCACCAACAACCTTGTGTTCATGACTAGAGTAAAGTACCAGAAACCATGTGTTCGTGACAAAAGGAAAGCACCAGCAACTTTGTCTTCGCGACAACAGTAAAGCACCATCAATCTTGTGTTCATGACAACAGTAAGTCACTAGTAGCCTTGTGTTCATGAAAACAGTGAAGCACCACCAACCTTGTATATACGGCAACAGTAAAGCACCAGCAACCTTGTATAAACGACAACAGTAAAACACCAACAGCCTTGTGTTCACGACAACAATAAAGCACCATTAATCTTGTATACACGACAACAATAAAGAACCAGCAATCTTGTGTTTACGATAACAGTAAAACACCAGCAACCATGTATTCACGATAACAGTAAAACACCAGCAACCTTGTGTTCACGACAACAGTAAAGTAGTAGCAACCTTTTGTTCACGACAACAGTAAAGTACTAATAACCAAGTTCTCGGGACAACAGCAAAGCACCAGTAGCCTTGTCTTAACGACAACAGGAAAGCACCTGCAACCTTTTGTTCACGACAGCTCCAAAGCACCTACAACCTTGTGTACCCGGAAATGTAAAGCACAATCACCTCTGTTTTCACGACAACAGTAAAGTACCTGCAACCTTATATACACGGCAACATTAAAGCACCAGCAACCTCATATACACGTCAACAGTAATGCATCAGCATCCTTATGTTCACGACAAAAGTAATGTACCAGCAACCTAGTATACACGACAACAGTAAAGCACCAGCATTCTTGTGTTCTTGACAACACTAAAGCACCAAGAGCCTTGTCTTCACGACAACATTAAAGCACCAGTAACGTTTTGTTCACGATTAGAGGAAAGCACCAACAACCTTGTGTTCACGACAACAGTAAAGCACCAACAACCTTGTGTTCACGACAACAGTAAAGCACCAGTAACTTTGTGTTTACGACAAAAGTAAAGCACCAGTAACCTTTCGTTCACTACATCAGTGAAGCACCAACAACCTTCTGTTCACGAAAACAGTAAAGCACCAACAACCTTTTGTTCACGACAACAGTAAAGCACGAGCAACCTTGAGTTCACGAGAACAGTAAAGCATCAGGAACCTTCTATACACGGCAACAGTAAATCACCAGAAGCCTTGAGTTCATGACAACAGTAAAGCACCAATAATTAATAAAGATGACAACAGTAGAGCTCCAGCAGCCTTCAGTTCTTGAAACCAGTAAAGGACTAGCAGCCTTGTGTTCATGACAACAGTAAAGCACCAACAACCTTGTATACACGGCAACAGAAAAGCACCAACAGCCTTATGTTCACGACAACAGTAAAGCCACAACAATCTAGTATACACGATAACAGTAAAGCACCAGCTGCCTTGTGTTCTTGACAACATTAAAGGACCAGCAGCCTTCTGTTCACGACAACATTAATGCACCAGCAACCTTGAATAACGACGACATTAAAGCACCAGCAGCCTTGTGTTCTTGACAACATTAAAGGATCAGCAGCCTTCTGTTCACGACAAAGGTAAAACACCAGCAACAGTTTGGTCAAGACAACAGTAAAACACCAGTAACCTTCTATGACCGGCAACAGTAAATTACCAGCAGTCTTCTCGCGACAACAGTAAAGCACCAGCATTCTTGTATACACGACAACAGTACACCACCAGCAGACTTTTGTTCTTGACAACAGTAAAAGACTAGCAGTCTTGTGTTCATGACAAAAGTAAGGCACCAGCAACCTTGTATACACGGCAACAGAAAGCACCAGCTGCCTAGTGTTCACGACAAAAGTAAAGCACCAGCAATCTTGTATACACTACATCAGTAAAACAGCAGCAGCCTTGTGTTCTTGACAACATTCAAGGATCAGCAGCCTTGTGTTCATGACAATAGTAAAGCACCAGCAACCCTATGTTCACGGCAACAGGAAAATACCAGTAACCTTGTGTTCACGACAACAGTAAAACACCAGCATCCTTGTGTTCACGACAACAGTAAACCACCAGGAAACTTGTCTTCACGATAACAGTAAAGCACAAGCAAAACTTGTGTTCACTACAAGAGTAAACCAACAAACACCTTGTGTTCACGACAACAGTAAAGTACCAACAACCACGTGTTCGTGGCAAAAGGAAAGCACCAGTAACCTTGTCTTCGCTAGAAAAATAAAGCACCATCAACCTTGTGTTCACGACAGCATTAAAGCACCAGCAACCTTGTGTTCACGACAAAAGTAAAGCACCAGCACCCTTGTGTTCATGAAAACAGTAAAGCACTACAAACCTTATATATACAGCAACAGTAAAGCACAAGCAACCTCGTATAAACGACAACAGTAAAGCACCAGCAGCCTCGTGTTCACTACAAAAATAAAGCATAATTAATCTAGTATACACAACAACATCAAAGCACCAGCAACCTTGTGTTCACGGCAAAAATAAAACACAAGCAATCATGTGTTCACGACAACAGTAAAGCACGAATAACCTTGTGTTCACCAGAAAAGTAAACCACCATGAACATTGTCTTCACGACAACAGTAGAGCACCAGGAAACTTGCGTTCAAGACAACAGTAAAGTACCAGCAACCTTGTGTTCACGACAACAGTAAAGTACCAGAAACCCAGTTTTCGCGACAACAGTAAAGCACCAGCAACCTTGTCTTAACGACAACAGGAAAGCACCTGCAATCTTGTGTTTACGACAGCTCTAAAGCACCTGCAACCTTGTGTTCCCGGAAATGTTAAGCACAATCACCTCTGTTTTCACGACAACAAGGACCTTATAAACACTGCAACAGTAAAGCACCAGCAACCTCGTTCACATGTTAACAGTAAAGCACAAGCATCCTTCTAGAAGCTCACGACAAAAGTAATATACCAGCTACCTTGTATACACGACAGCGTAAAGCACCAGCATTCTTATGTTCTTGACAACACTAGAGCACCAGAAGCCTTGTGTTCACGACAACAGTAAAGCACCAGTAACCTTTTGTTCAAGACAAGAGGAAAGCACCAACAACCTTGATTTCACGACAACAGTAAAGCACCAATAACCTTGTGTTCACGACAACAGTAAAGCACCAACAGCCTTGTGTTTCCGACAAAAGTAAAGCATCAGTAACTTTGTCCACTACAACAGTAAAGCACCAGCAATCTTCTATTCACGACAACAGTAAAGCACCAACAACGTTGTGTTCACGACAACAGTAAAGCACCAGGAACCTTGTGTTCACTACAACAGTAAAGCATCGGGAACATTGTATACCCGGCAAGAGTAAATCACTAGCAGCTTTGTGTTCATGACAACAGTAAATCACAAGCAGCTTTGTGTTCATGACAACAGTAAAGAACCAACAATATGTATAAACGACAACAGTAAAACTCAAGCAGAGTTGTGTTCTTGAAACTAGTAAAGGACTAGCAGCCTTGTGTTTATGACAACATTGAGGTACCAACAAACTTGTATACACGCCAACAGTAAACCACTAGCAGCCTTGTGTTCACGATAACAGTAAAGCACCAGCAATCTTGCATACACGATAACAGTAAAGCACCAGCAGCCTTGTGTTCTTGACAACGTTAAAGGACCACCTGCCTTCTGTTCACGACAACAGTAAAGAACAAGCAACCTCGTGTTTGCAACAATAAAGCAGCAGCAATATTGTGTTCAATACAAAAATGAAGTGCCAGCAGCCTTGTGTTCATGAAAACAGTATAAGCACCAGCAACCTTGTATACACGGCAACAGTAAAGCACCAGCAACCTTGTATAAACGGCAACTGTAAAACACCACAGGCCTTGAGTTCACGACAACAATAAAGCACCATCAATCTTGTATACATTACAACAGTAAAGGCGCAGAAGCCTTTTGTTCTTGACAACAGTAAAGGACCTGCAGCCTTGTGTTCACACAACAGTAAAGCTCCAGCATCCTTGTCTTCACAACAGTAAAACACCAGCAAACTTGTGTTCACGACAAAAGGAAAGCACCTGCAACATCGTGTTCGTGAGAACAGTAAACCCCCATGAACCTTGTGTTCACGACAACAGTAAAGCGCCAGAAAACTTGCGTTAACTAAAACAGTAAAGTACCAGCAAACTTGTGTTCACAACAGCACTAAACTATCAGCAACCCTGTTATCGCGACGGCACCACGAGCCTTGTCTTAACGAAAAACAGTAAAGCACTGGAAACCTTGTGTGCACGACAATTCTAAAGCACCTGAAACCTCGTGCTACCGGTAAATGTAAAGCAGCATCAGCCTTGTTTTCACAACAGTGAACCACCACCAACGTTTTATACACGGCAACAGTAAAGCAGCAGCAACCTCGTATACAAATCAACAGTAAGCAACAGCATCCTTGTGTTCACGACAACAGTAAAGCACCAACATTCTTGTGTTCTTAACAATACTAAAGCAACAGAAGCCTTGTGTTCATGACAACAATAAAGCACCGGCAACTTTGTTTACAAGGCAACAGTAAAGCACCAGCAACGTTGTTTTCTCGACAACAGTAAAGCACCAGTAACCTTTTATTATCCACAACAGTAAACCACCAGCAACTTTGTGGTCACGACAACAGTAAAGTACCTGCAACCTTTGTTTACGACAACATTAAAGCACCAGTAACCTTGTGTTCACTACAACAGTAAAGCACTAGCAACCTTGTGTTCACGAAAACCATATAGCACCAGCAGCCTTGTCTTCACGACAACAGTAAAGCACCAGCAACCTTGTGTTCACAACAACAGCAAAGCACCACCATCCTTGTATACACGGCAAAAGTAAATCACCAGCAGCCTTGTGTCCACGACAACAGTAAAACACCAGCAATCTTGTATAAACGACAACAGTAAAGCTCCAGCAGCCTTGTGTTCATGACAACAGTAAAGCACCAGCAGCCTAGTATACACGGCAACAGTGATTCACCAGCAGCCTTGTGTTCATGAGAACAGTAAAGCACCAGCAATCTTGTATAAAGACAACAGTAAAGCATCAGCAGCCTTATGTTCTTGACAACATTAAAGGACCAGCAGCCTTCTGTTTAAGAAAACAGTAATACTCCAGCAACCTTGTGATAACGACAACAGTAAAACACCAGTGACCTTCTATACACGGCAACAGTAGATCACCAACAGTCTTGTTCTCACGACATCAGCATTCTTGTATACACGACAACAGTAAAGGACAACAGCCTTTTGTTCTTGACAACAGTAAAGGATCAGCAGCCTTCTGTTCATGACAAGAGTAAGGCACCAGCAACCTTGTATACACGGCAACAGTAAAGCACCAGCAGCCTTGTGTTCACGACAACAGTAAAGCACCAGCAGACTTATATACACGACAACAGTAAAGCACCAGCAGCGTTGTGTTATTTACATTAAAGGATCAGCAGCCTTGTGTTCACGAGAATAGTAAAGTACCAGCAAACTTGTGTTCACGATAACAGTAAAGAATCAGCAACCTTCTATACACGGCAACAGTAAATCACCAGAAGCCTTGTGTTCACGACAACAGTAAACCACCAGGAAACCTATCTTCACGACAACAGTAAAGCACCAGGAAAAATTGTGTTGAAGACAAGAGTAAAGCACCAACAACCTTGTGTTCATGACTAGAGTAAAGTACCAGAAACCATGTGTTCGTGACAAAAGGAAAGCACCAGCAACTTTGTCTTCGCGACAACAGTAAAGCACCATCAATCTTGTGTTCATGACAACAGTAAGTCACTAGTAGCCTTGTGTTCATGAAAACAGTGAAGCACCACCAACCTTGTATATACGGCAACAGTAAAGCACCAGCAACCTTGTATAAACGACAACAGTAAAACACCAACAGCCTTGTGTTCACGACAACAATAAAGCACCATTAATCTTGTATACACGACAACAATAAAGAACCAGCAATCTTGTGTTTACGATAACAGTAAAACACCAGCAACCTTGTATTCACGATAACAGTAAAACACCAGTAACCTTGTGTTCACGACAACAGTAAAGTAGTAGCAACCTTTTGTTCACGACAACAATAAAGCACTAATAACCCAGTTCTCGGGACAACAGCAAAGCACCAGTAGCCTTGTCTTAACGACAACAGGAAAGCACCTGCAACCTTTTGTTCACGACAGCTCCAACAGTAAAGCACCAATAATTAATAAAGATGACAACAGTAGAGCTCCAGCAGCCTTCAGTTCTTGAAACCAGTAAAGGACTAGCAGCCTTGTGTTCATGACAACAGTAAAGCTCAACAACCTTGTATACACGGCAACAGAAAAGCACCAACAGCCTTATGTTCACGACAACAGTAAAGCTACAACAATCTAGTATACACGATAACAGTAAAGCACCAGCTGCCTTGTGTTCTTGACAACATTAAAGGACCAGCAGCCTTCTGTTCACAACATTAAAGCATCGGCAAACTTGTGTTCACGACAACAGGAAAACACCAGCAACCTTTGGTTCACGACAACAGTAAAGCACCAGCAACCTTGTGTTCACGACAACAGTAAAGCACAAGCAACATTGTGTTCATGACAGCAGTAAAGCACCAGCTAGCTTTTATACACGGCAACAGTAAAGCACCGGCAGCCTTGTATTTACTACAAATAAGAAGCACAAGCAATCTTGCATACACGACAACAGTAAAGCAATAGCAGACTTTTCTTCTTCTTAACAATAAATAACTAGCAGTTTGTGTTTGTGACAAAAGTAAGGCACCAGCAACCTTGTATTCACGGCAACAGTAAAGCACCAGCAGCCTTGTCTTCATGACAATAGTTAAGCACCATCAATCTGGTATACACGACAACAGTAAATCACCAGCAGCCTTCTGTTCTTGACAAAAGTAAAAGACCATCAACCTTGTGTTCTCGACAACAGTAAAGCGACAGCAACCTTGAGTTCACAATAACAGTAAAGCACCAGCAACCTTGTGTTTACGACAAAAGTAAAGCATCGGTAATCTTTCGTTCACTACATCAGTAACGCACCAGCAACCTTCTGTTCACGACAACAGTAAAGCACCAACAACCTTGTGTTCACGACAACAGTAAAGCAAAAGCAACCTTGACTACACGACAACATAAAGCATCAGCAACCTTCTATAGACGGCAACAGTAAATCACCTGAAGAGATGAGTTCATGACAACAGTAAAACACCAATAATTAATGAAAATGACAACAGTGAAGCTCCAGCAGCCTTGAGTTCTTGAAACCAGTAAAGGCCTAGCAGCTTTGTGTTCATGACAACAGTAAAGCACCAACAACCTTGTATACACGGCAACAGTAAAGCACCAGCAGCCTTATGTTCACGACAACAGTAAAGCACCAACAATCTTGTATACACGATAACAGTAAAGCGCCAGCAGCCTTGTGTTCTTGACAACATTAAAGGACCAGCAGCCTTCTGTTCACGACAACAGAAAAGCACCAGCAAAATTGTGTTCATAACAACAGTAAAACACCAGCAACCTTTGGTTCACGACAATAGTAAAGCACCAGCATCCTTGTGTTCACGACAACAGTAAAGCAAAAGCAACCTTGTGTTCACGACAACAGTAGCGCACAGCAACCTTGAGTTCACGATAACAGTAAAGCACCAGCAACCTTGTGTTCACAACAACAGTAAAACACCAGCAACCTTGTTTTCACGAGAACAGTAAAGTAACAGCAACCTTGTGCTCAAGAGAACAGTATGCCACCAGGAGCCTTGACTTCAAAAAAACAGTAAAGCGCCAGACAACTTGCGTTGACGACGACAGTAAAGCACCAGCAACCTTTTATACACGGCAACAGTAAAGCACCAGCACCCTCGTATACACGTCAACAGTAAAGCACCAGTATTCTTTTCTTCACGACAAAAGTAATGCAGCAGCAACCTTGATACACAACAACAGTAAAGCACCAGCATTCTTATGTTCTCGCCAACACTAAGGAACCAGAAGCCTTGTGCTTACGACACCAGTAAAGCATGAGAAACTTTATTTACACGGCAACAGTAAATCACCATCAACGTTGTTTGGTCAACAACATTAAAGCACCAGCAAACTTTTGATCACGACAACAGTAAAGCAACAGCGACATTGTGTTCACGACAACAGGAAAAGCACCAGCAACCTTGTGCTCACGACAACAGTAAAGCATCAGTAACCTTATGTTCACTACAATAATAAAGCACCAGCAACCTTGTGTCACGACAACAGTAAGGCAAAAGCATAATTGTTTTCTCGACAACAGTAAAGCACTAGAAACCTTGTGTTCACGACAGCAGTAAAGCACCAACAGCCTACTATACACGGCAACAGTAAAGCACCAGCAGCCTTGTGTTCACGACAACAGTAAGGCACCAGCAGTCTTGTATACACGACAACAGTAAAGAACCAGCAGCCTTGTGTTCTTGACAACACTAAAGGACTACAAGTCTTGTGTTTATGCCAAGAGTAAAGCATCAGCATCAGCAACCTTGTGTAAACGGCAACAGCAAAGCACCAGTAGCTTTGTGTTCACGACAACAGTAAACAACAGCAATCTTGTATTCACGGCAACAGTAGTGAGCCAACAGCCTTGTGTTCTTGACAGCATTAAAGAATCAGCAGCCTGCTGTTCACGACAGTAGTAAAACAAAAGCCGCCTTGTGTTCAGGACAACGGTAAAATATCACCAACCTTTTGTTCACAACAGTAAAGCATGAGAAACCTTGTGTTCATGAAGCAGTAAGCCAACAGGAACCTTATCTTCACGACAACAGCAAATCACCAGAAAAACTTGTGTTCACGACAACAGAAAACCACCAGCAACCTTGTGTTCACGATAACATTAAAGTACCAGCTACCCTGTGTTCGTGAAAAAGTAAAGCACCAGCAAACTTATGTTCGCGACAACAGTAGAGCCCCAGCAACCTAGTATTCACGACAACAGTAAAGCACAAGCAACCTTGTGTTCAAGTCAAAAGTAAAGAAACAGCAACCATGTGGTCCTGAAAACAGTAAAGCACCATTACCCGTGTGTTCCTGAAAACAGTAAAGCACCAGCAACCTTGTGTGCGCGGCAACAGTATAACACCAGCAGTCTTATGTTCACGACAACAGTAAAGCACCATCAATCATGTATACACGACACCAATAACGGACCAGCAGCCTTTTGTTCTTAACAACAGCAAAGGACCAGGAGCCTTGTGTTCACGGCAACAGTAACGCACTAGCAACCTTGTGTTCATGAGAAGAGTGAAACATTAGCAACTGTGTGTTCACGAAAACAGTAAAGCACCAGCAACCTTGTGTTCACGAGAACAGTAAACTACCAGAAACCTTGTGTTCACGACAAGAGTAAAGTACCAAGAACCCTGTTTTCGCGACAACAGTAAAGCAAGAGCAACATTGTTTTAACGACAGCATTAAAGCAGCTACAAACTTGTATTCACGACAGCATTAACGCACCTGGAACCTTGCGTTCCCGGCAAATGCAAAGCACCATTATCCTTCTGTTCACGACAACAGTAACGCACAAACAACCTTTTACACATGGCAACAGTAAAGCACCACCAACCTCGTATACACGTTAACAGTAAAGCACCAGTATCCTTGTGCACACGACAAAAATAATACACAAGCAACCTTGAATACACGACAACAGTAAAGCACCAGCATTCTTGTGTTCTTGAACACGGTAAAGCACAAAAGCCTTTTGTTCACGAGGACAGTAATGCACCAGCAAATTTGCTTACACGGCAACAGTAAAGCACCAGCAATGTTGTTTTGTCGACAATAGTAAAGCACCGGCAACCTTTTGTTCACGACAACAATAAACCACCAGCAACCTTGTGTTCACTACATCTGTAAAGCACAAGCAGCCTTATGTTTACGACAACAGTAAAGCACCAGTAATCTTGTGGTCACTACAATAGTAAAGCACCACCAACCTTGTGTTTAAGAGCACAGTAAAGCACCAGCAAACTTTTGTTCACGACAACAATAAAGCACCAGCAACAATGTATACACGGCAACAGTAAATCGCCCGCAGCCTTGTGTTCACAACAATAGTAAAGCACCAGCAATCTTGTATAAACGACAACAGTAAAACTCCAGCAGCCTTGTGTTCTTGACAACAGTAAAGGACTAGCAGCCTTGTGTTCATGAGGACAGTAAATCAACAGCAACCTTGTAAACACGGCAACAGTAAAGCACCAGTAGCCTTGTGTTCACGAAAAGAGTAAAGCACCAGCAATCTTGTATACACGACAACAATAAAGCACCAGCAGCATTGGGTTCTCGACAACATTAAAGGACTAGCATCTCGACAACAATAAAGGACTAGCAGCCTTGTGTTCATGACGATAGTAAAGCAATGGCAACCTTGTATACACGACAACAGTAAAGCACCAGCAGCCTTCTGTTCACGACAACAGTAAAAGCACTAATAATCTTCTATACACGACAACAGTAAAGCACCAGCATCCTTACGTTCTTGACAACATTAAAAGACCATCACCCTTCTGTTCATGACAACAGTAAAGCACCAGCAACCATCTGTTCACAACAACATTAAAGCAACAGCAACCTTGTATTCACGACAACATTAAGCACCAGCAACCTTGTGTTCCGAACAACAGTAAAGCACCAGCAACCTTGTGTTCACGACAACAGCAAAGCATAAGTAACCTTCTATACACGGCAACAGTAAAGCACCAGCATCCTCGTATTCACGACAACTGTAAAGCAACCAGCAATCTTATATACACGACAACAGTAAAGCAATACCAGCCTTTTGTTCTTGACAACAGTACAGGACCAGCAGTCTTGTGATCATGTCAAGAGTAAGGCACCAGCATCCTTGTATACACCGCAACAGTAAAGCACCAGCAGCCTTTTGTTCACGTCAACAGTAAAGCACCATCAATTTTGTATACACGACAGCAGTAAAGAACCAGCAGCGTTCTGTTCTTGACAAGAGTAAAGGAAAATCAATCTTGTGTTCACGACAACAGTAAAACACCAGCAACCTTGTATACACGACAACAGTAAAGCACCAGCATTCTTGTGTTCTTGACAACACTGAAGCCCCAGACGCCTTTGGTTCACGACAACAGTAAAGCACCAGGAACTTTGTTTACACGGCAACAGTAAAGTACCAGTAGCGTTGTTTTCTCGACAAGAGTAAAGCACCAGCAATCTTTTGTTCACGACTAGAGTAAAGCACAAGCAACCTTGTGTTCATGACATCAGTAAGTCACCGGCAATCTTGTGTTTATTAGAACAGTAAAACATCAGTAACCTTTTGTTTAGTAGAACAGGAAAGCCCCAGCAAAGTCTTGTTCAAAACAACTGTAAAGCACTAGCAACCCTGTGTTCACGACAAACAATAAGTCACCAGCAACCTTCCGTTTACGAGAACAGTAAAGCACCAGCAACGTTGTGTTCACAGCAACAGTAAATCACCAGCAACTTTATATACACGACAACAGTATATCGCCAGACGACTTTTGTTCACGACAACAGTAATGCACCAGCAATCCTGTATAAACGACACTAGTAAAGCACCAGCAATTTCTATGAACGACAACAGTAAAGCTCCAGCTGCTTTGTGTTCTTGAAAACAGGAAAGAACTAGCAGCCTTGTGTTCATGACAACAGTAAAGAAACAGGAACCTTGTATACACGGCAACACTAAAGCACCAGAAGCCTTGTGTTAACGACAACCAGCAATCTTCTATACACAACAACGGTAAAGCGCCAGCACCCTTGTGTTCTTGAGAACATTAAGGGACCAGCATCCTTCTATTTACGCCACCAGTAAAGCACCAGCAACCTTCTGTTCACGACAACAGTAAAGCACCAGTAACCTTGTATTCACGGCAACAGTAATCACCAACAACCTTGTGTTCAGAACAACAGTGAAACACCAGCAACCTTGTGTTCACGACAACAGTAAAACACTATTAACCTTCTATACACGGCTACAGTGAAGCAACAGCAGCCTTGTATTCACGACAACTGTAAAGCATCAGCAATCTTGTGTACAAGATAACACTAAAGCTATGGGAGGCTTTTGTTCTTGACAACAGTAAAGGACCAGCAGTCTTGTGTTCATGTCAAGAGTAAGGCACCAGCATCCTTGTATACACCGCAACAGTAAAGCACTAGCAACCTTATGTTCACGAAAACAGTAAGTCACCAGCAACCTTATATTTACGGGAACAGTAATGCACCAGCAACCTTGTGTTCACAGCAACAGGAAATCACCAGCAACTTTGTATACACGGCAACAGTATATCGCCAGAAGACTTTTGCTCACGACAACAGTAATGCACCAGCGATCCTGTATAAACGACACAAGTAAAGCACCAGCAATTTCTATGAACGATAACAGTAAATTTCCAGCTGCTTTGTGTTCTTGAAAACAGGAAAGGACTAGAAGCCTTGTGTTCATGACAACAGTAAAGCAACAGGAACCTTGTATACACTGCAACAGCAAAGCACCAGCAGCCTTGTGTTCACGACAACAGTAAAGAACCAGCAATCTTCTATACACAACAACAGTAAAGCACCAGCTCCCTTGTGTTCTTGACAACATTAAAGGACCAGCATCCTTCTATTTACGTCAACAGTAAAGCACCAGCAACCTTCTGTTCACGACAACAGAAAAGCACCAGTAACATTGTATTCACGACATTATTAAACACCAGCAACCTTGTGTTCAAAACAACAGTGAAGAACCAGCAACCTTGTGTTAACGACAACAGTAAAACACTATTAACCTTCTATGCATGGCTACAGTGAAGCAGCAGCAGCCTTGTATTCACGACAACTGTAAAGAACCAGCAATCTTGTGGACACGATAACACTAAAGCAATAGCAGTCTTTTGTTCTTGACAACAGTAAAGGACCAGCAGTCTTGAGTTCAAGTCAAGAGTAAGGCACCAGCATCCTTGTATACACCGCAACAGTAAAGCATCAGCAGCCTTGTGTTCACGATAACAGTAAAGCACCATCCATTTTGTATACACGTCAAAAGTAAAGCATCAGCAACCTTTTGTTCTTGACAAGAGTAAAGGAGAATCAGCCTTGTGTTCACGACAACAGTAACATAACAGCAACCTTGTATACACGACAGAAGTAAAGCACGAGCATCCTTTTATTCTTGAGAACACTAAAGCCCCAGAAGCTTTGTGTTCACGACAACAGTAGAGCACCATCAACTTTGTTTACATGGTAACACTGAAGTACCAGGAAACTAGTGTATCATACAAAGTAAAGCACCAGATCTCTAAAAATTAACAGTGAAGCACCAGCAATTTTTGCTCAGCAAGCATACAGTAATGAACAGTTGTGTTCTGACAAAACAGTAAGCACCTTGTGTTCATGACAACAGTAAAGCACCATAACCCTGTAAAAACTAACACAGCAGCCTTGTGTTCACGACACTAGTAAGCCAACCTTCTTCTATAACGAAAACAGTAAAGCACCAGCAGCAACTATGTGTTACACAACAGTAAAGACCAACAGTAGATCACCAGGAGCCTTGTGTTCACGACAACAGTAAAGCACCAGCAATCTTGTATTTACGACAAACAGTAAAGCACCACCATCAACCATTGTAAAGATCACACTTTGACAACAGTAAAGAACTCGCAGTACATCAACAGTGCCAGAACTTTACACGGCAAAAGTAAAGTATCAGCAGCCTTGTTTCACGACACACAAAGCCAACACTGTATACAACAGCACCAGCAGCCTTGTGTTCATGACAACATTAAAGGACCAGCAGCCTTTTGTTCATGACGACAGTAAAGCACCAGCAACCTTGTGTTCACGACAACAGTAAAGTGCCAGCAATCTTGTATACACGACAACCATAAAGCACTAGCAGCCTTTTGTTCTTGACAACAGTAAAGGACTAGCAGTCTTGTGTTCATGACAAGAGTAAGGCACCAGCAGCATTGTATACACGGCAGCAGTAAAGCACCAGCAGCCTTGTGTTCACGACAACAGTAAAGCACCAGCAATCTTGTATACACGAAAACAGTAAAGCACCACCAGCCTTGTGTTCTTGAAAACATTATAAGATCAGCAGCCTTATGTTCACGACAATACTAAATCACCAGCAACATTGTGTTCACGAAAACAGTAAAACACCAGCAACCTTGTGTTCATGACAACAGTACAGCAACAGCATCCTTTTGTTCCTGAGAACAGTAAAACACAAGGAACCTTTTCTTCACGACAACAGTAAAGCACCAGGAAAACATGTGTTCAGGACAAGAGTAAGAACCAGAAACCATTTGTTCACGACACCAGTAAAGTACCAGCAACCATGTGTTCATCACAAAAGTAAAGCTCCAGCAACCTTGTCTTCGCGATTACATTAAAGCACCATCAACCTTGTGTTCACGATAACAGTAAAACACCAGAAACCTTCTGTTCAAGAGAAAAGTAAAACACCAGCACCCTTGTGTTCATGAAAACAGTAAAGCACCATCAAACTTGTATACACAGCAAGAGTAAGGCACCAGCAACCTTATATAAACGGCAACAGTAAAACACCAGCAGCCTTCTGTTCATGAAAACAATAAAGCACCATCAATTTTGTATACACGACAACAGTAAAGAACCAGCAACCTTTTGCTCTTCAAAACAGTAAGGGACCTGCAGCCCTTTGTTCAGGACAACAGTAAAGCACCAGCTACCTTGTGTTCAGGACAAAAGTAAAATACAAACAACCTTGTGTTCACGACAACAGTAAAGCACCAGTAACCTTGTGTTCACAAGAACAGTAAACTACCAGGAACCTTGTGTTTACGACAACAGTAGAGCACCAGGAAACTTACGTTCAAAACAACCGAAAGTACCAGCAACCTTGTGTTCACGACAAGAGTAAAGTACCAGGAACCCTGCTTGAGCGAAAACAGGAAAACAACAGCAGCCTTGTCTTAACGACAACAGTAAAGCAACTGCAACCTTGTGTTCACGACAGCTGTAAACAACCTGCAACATTGTGTTCCAGACAACTGTAAAGCAACAACAGCCTTGTTTTCATGACAACAGTAAAGCACCAGCAACCTTTTCTAACGGCAAAAGTAAAGCACCAGCAACTTCGTATACATATCAACAGTAAAGCACCAGCAACCTTGATTTCGCGACGAAAGTAATGCACCAGCAATCTTGTATACACGACAACAGTAAAGCACCAGCATTCTTGTGTTCCTGAAAACACTAAAGCACCAGAAGTCTTGTGTTCACGACAACATTAATGCACCATCAACTTTGTTGACACGGCAACAGTAAAGCACTAGCCAAGTTGTTTTCTCGACAAGAATTAAGAATAAGCAACTTATGTTAACGACAACGATAAAGCACTAACAACCTTGTGTTCATGACATCAGTAAAGCACCATCAACTTTTGTTTACGACAACAGTAAACACTAGTATCCTTTGTTCACTACAATAGTAAAGCATCAGCAACCTTGTATACACGGCAACAGTAAATCACCAGCTGCCTTGTGTTCAAGACAGCAGTAAATCACCAGCATTTTGTATAAACGACAACAGTAAAGCTCCACCAGCCTTGTATTCTCGACAAGAGTAAAGAACTAGCAGCCTTGTATTCATGACAACAGTAAAGCACGAGCAACCTTGTATACACTGCAACAGTAAAAGCACCAGCAACCTTGTGTTCACAGCAACAGTAAAGTACCAGCTACCTTGTATACACGGCAACAGTAAATCACCAGCAACCTTGTGTTCACGACAACAGTAATGCACCACCAATCTTGTATAAAAGAAAACATTAAGGCACCAGCAATTTCCCTAAACAACAACAGTAAAGCTCCAGCAGCCTTGTGTTCTTGAAAACAGTACAAAACTAGCGTCCTTGTGTTCATGACAACAGTAAAGCACCATAAACCTCATAAACACGGCAACAGTAAAGCACCAGCAGCCTTTTGTTCACGACACCAGTAAAGCACCAACAACCTTCTATACACGAAAACAGTAAAGCACCACCAGCCTTGTGTTTTTCACAACATTAAAGGACCAAGAGTCTTCTGTTCACGAAAACAGTAAAGCACCAGCAACCTTGTGTTCACGACAACAGTAAAACACCAGCAACCTTGTGTTCACGACAACAGGAAAGCAACAGCATCCTTGTGCTCATGACAACAGTAAAACACAAGGAACCTTCTCTTCACGACAACAGTAAAGCACCAGGAAAACATGTGTTCAGGACAAGAGTAAAGAACCAGAAACCATTTGTTCACGACACCAGTAAAGTACCAGCAACCATTAGTTCATCACAAAAGTAAAGCTCCAGCAACTTTGTCTTCGCGATTACATTAAAGCACCATCAACCTTGTGTTCACGATAACAGTAAAGCACAAAAAATCTTCTGTTCAAGAGAAAAGTAAGCCACCAGCACCCTTGTGTTCATGAAAACAGTAAATACTACCAAACTTGTATACACAGCAACCTTATATAAACGGCAACAGTAAAACACCAGCAACCTTGTGTTCATGAAAACAGTAAAGCACCATCAACCTTGTATACACGAAAACAGTAAAGAACCAGCAACCTTTTGCTCTTCAAAACAGTAAGGGACCTACAGCCTTTTGTTCAGGACAACAGTAAAGCACCAGCAACCTTGTGCTCAGGACAAAAGTAAAACACAAGCAACCTTGTGTTCACGACAACAGTAAAGCACCAGTAACCTTCCGTTCACAAGAACAGTAAACCACCAGGAACCTTGTGTTCACAACAACAGTAGAGCACCAAGAAACTTATGTTCAAAACAACCGTTAGTACCAGCAACCTTGTGTTCACGACAAGAGTAAAGTACCAGAAACCCTGTTTGCGCGAAAACAGGAAAATAACAGCAGCCTTGTCTTAACGACAACAGTAAAGCAACTGCAACCTTGTGTTCACGACAGCTGTAAACAACCTGCAACATTGTGTTCCCGACAACTGTAAAGCAACAACAACCCTGTTTTCATGACAACAGTAAAGCATCAGCAACCTTTTCTAACGGCAAAAGTAAAGCACCAGCAACCTCGTATACATGTCAACAGTAAAGCACCAGCAACCTTGATTTCACGACGAAAGTAATGCACCAGCAACCTTGTATGCACGACAACAGTAAAGCACCAGCATTCTTGTGTTCTTGAAAACACTGAAGCAACAGAAGTCTTGTGTTCACGACAACATTAATGCAGCAGCAACTTTGTTTACACGGGAACATTATAGCACTAGCCACGTTTTTTTCACGACAACAGTAAAGCATAAGCAAAGTTTTGTTCACGAAAACAATAAAGCACTAATAACTTTGTGTTCACGACATCAGTAAAGCACCATCAACTTTTTGTTTACGACTACAGTAAAACACTAGTATCCTTTGTTCACTACAATAATGAAGCATCAGCAACTTTGTATACACGGCAACAGTTAATCACCAGCTGCCTTGTGTTCACGACAGCAGTAAATCACCAGCAATTTGTATAAACGACAACAGTAAAGCTCCACCAGCCCTGTATTCTTGACAAGAGTAAAGAACTAGCAGCCTTGTATTCATGACAACAGTAAAGCACGAGCAACCTTGTATGCACCGAAACAGTAAAAGCACCAGCAACCTTGTGTTCACGACAACAGTAAAGCACCAAACTACCTTGTATACACGGGAACAGTAAATCACCTGCAACCTTGTGTTCACGACAACAGTAAAGCACCAGTAACCTTGTGCTCACAAGAAGAGTAAACCACCAGGAACCTTGTGTTCACGACAACAGTAGAGCACCAGGAAAATTACGTTCAAAACAACAGTAAAATACCGGCAACCTTTTGTTCACGACAAAAGTAAAGCACCAGAAATCCTGTTTGCGCGAAAACAGGATAGCACCAGCAGCCTTGTCTTAACGACAACAGTAAAGAACCTGCAACCTTGTGTTCCCGACAACTGTAAAGCAAGAAGAGCCTTGTTTTCATGACAACAGTAAAGAACCAGTAACCATTTATAAACGGCAACAGTAAAGCACCAGCAACATTGTATGCACGTCAACAGCAAAGCACGAGCAACCTTGATTTCGCGACGAAAGTAATGCACCAGCATCCTTGTATACCCGACAACAGTAAAGCACCAGCATTCTTTTGTTCTTGAAAACACTAAAGCACCAGAAACCTTGTATTCACGACAACATTAATGCAGCAGCAACTTTGTTTGCACGGCAACAGTAAAGCACCAGCCACGTTGTTTTCTCGGCAACAGTAAAGCATAAGCAAACCTTTGTTCACGACAACAATAGAGTGCTAAGAGCCTTGTGTTCACGACAACAATAAAGCACCATCAACCTTTTGTTTACGACAACAGTAAAGCACCAGTATCCTTCTGATCACTACAACAGTAAAGCATCAGCAACCTTGTATACACGGCAACAGTTAATCACCAGCAGCCTTGTGTTCACGACAGCAGTAAATCACCAGCAATTTGTATAAACACGCATTAAAGCTCCACCAGCCTTGTATTCTAGAGAACAGTAAAGAACTAGCAGCCTTGTGTTCATGACAACAGTAAAGCACGAGCAACCTTGTATATAGTGCAACAGTAAAAGCACCATCAACCTTGTGTTCACGACAACAGTAAAGAAAAGGAAACCTTCTGTTCAAGAGAAAAGTAAAGCACCAGCACCCTTGTGTTCATGAAAACAGTAAAGCACCACAAACCTTGTATACACGGCAACAGTAAAGCACCAGCAAGCTTATGTAAACGGCAACAGTAAACCACCAGCAGCCTTGTGTTCATGACAAGAATAAAGCACCATCAATCTTGTATACACGACAACAATAAAGAACAAGCAACCTTTTGCTCTTGAAAACGGTAAGGGAACAGCAGCCTTTTCTTCAGGACAACAGTAAAGCACCAGCAGCCTTGTGTTTACCGCAAGACTTAAACAACAGTAACCTTGCGTTCACGACAACAGTAAAGCACCAGTAAACTTGGGTTCACAAGAACAGTAAACCACAAGGAACCTTGTGTTCACGACAACAGTAGAGCACCAGGAAACTTAAGTTCAAAACAACAGTAAAGTACCAGCAACCTTGTGTTACGACAAGAGTAAATTACCAGAAACCCTGTTTGCGTGAAAACAAGAAATCACCAGCAGTCTTGTTTTAACGAGAACAATAAAATACCTGCAACATTGTGTTCACGAAATCTGTAAAGCACCTGCAACCTAGTGTTCGAGGTAAATGTAAAGCACCAACAGCCTTGTTTTCATGACAACAATAAAGCACCAGTAATCTTTTATAAACGGGAACAGAAAAGCACCAGCAACCTCGTATACAAGTCAACAGTAAATCACCAGCAACCTTGATTTCGCGACTAAATTTATGCACCAGCAACCTTTTAATACACAACAATAGTAAAGCACCAGTATTCTTGTGTTCTTGAAAACACTAAAGCACCAGAACCCTTGTGTTCACGACAACAGTAATGCACCAGCAACTTTGTTTACACGGCAACAGTAAAGCACCAGTAACGTTGTCTTCTCGACAACAGTAAAGCATAACCAACCTTTTGTTCACGACAACTATAAAGCACTAAGAACCTTGTGTTCACGACAACAGTAAAGCACCATGAACCTTGTGTTTACGACAGCAGTAAAGCACCAGTATCCTTCTGTTCACTACAACAGGAAGGCACCAGCAACCTTGTGCTCACGACAACAGTAGAGCACCAAAAATCTTGTGTTCACCATAACAGTAAAGCACCAGCAACCTTGTGTTCACGACAACAGTAAAGCACCCGCAACCTTGTGTTCACGACAGCAATAAACCACGAGCAATTTGTATAAACGACAACAGTAAAGCTCCACCAGCCTTGTGTTCTTAACAACAGTAAAGAAGTATCACCTTCTGTTCATGACAACGGTAAAGCAGTCGCACCTTGTGTTCAAGACAACAGTAAAGCACCAGCAACCTTGTATACACTGCAACAGTAAAGTGCCAGCAACCTTGTATACACTGCAACAGTAAAGCACCAGCAGCCTTGTGTTCTTCACAACATTAAATGACCAGCAGCCTTCTGTTCACAACAACAGTAAAGCACCAGCAACCTTCTATTCACGACAACTGTAAAACACTATCAGCCTTGTGTTCACGACAACAGTGAAGCACCAGAAACCTTGCGTTCAAGAGAAAAGTAAAGCACCAGCACCCTTGTGTTTATGAAAACAGTAAAGCACCACCAACTTTCTATACACTGCAACAAAAAAGCACTAGCCACCTTATATAAACGACAACAGTAAAACACCAGCAGCCTTGTGTTATCGACAACAATAAAGCACCATCAATCATGTATACACGACAATAGTAAAGAAGCACCAACCTTTTGTTCTTGAAAACGGTAAGTGACCAACAGCTTTTTGTTCACGACAGCAGTGAAGCACCAGTAACCTTGTGTTCACGACAAAAGTAAAACACCAGCAACCTTGTGTTCACGACAACATTAAAGCACCAGTAACCTTGTGTTCACGAGAACAGTAAATCACCAGGAAGCTTGTGTTCGCGACAACAGTACAGCACCAAGAATCTTGCATTCAAGACAACAGTAAAGTACCAGCAACCTTGTCTTTACGACAACAGTAAAGTACCAGAAACCCTGTTTCCGCGAAAACAGGAAAGCACCAGCAGCCTTTTCTTAACGAGAAGAGTAAAGCATATGCAACCTTGTGTCCACGACAGCTGTAAAGCATCTGCAACCTTGTGTTCCCGGCAAATGTAAAGCACGAACAGTATTGTTTTCACGACAACAGTAAAGCACCAGAAACCTTTCATAAATGGCAACAGTAAAGCACCAGCAACCTCGTATACACGTCAACAGTAAAGCACTAGCAACCTTGATTTTGCGACCAAAGTAATGCACCAGCAACCTTGTATACACGACAACAGTAAAGCACCAGCATTCTTGTGTTCTTGAAAACACTAAAGCACCAGAAAACTTGCGTTCATGACAAAAGTAAGGCACCAGCATCTTTGTTTACACGTCAAGAGATAATCACCAGCAACGTCGTGCTCAAGACAACTGTAAAGTACCATCAACCTTGTGTTTACAACA
Organism: Panulirus ornatus; assembly: GCF_036320965.1. Lineage (NCBI taxonomy): Eukaryota > Metazoa > Arthropoda > Malacostraca > Decapoda > Palinuridae > Panulirus > Panulirus ornatus. The sequence goes on along the minus strand of NC_092238.1, from coordinate 53,975,698 downwards.
GTAAAGCATAAGGAAACTTTTGTTCACTACAACAGTAAAGCACAAGCATCGTTGCGTTCACGACAATAGTAAATCACCAGCAACCTTGTGTTACCAACAACAGTAAATCACCAGCAACCTTGTATACACGGCAACAGTAAATCACCAGCAGACTTGTGTTCACGACAACAGTAATGCACCAACAATCTTGTATAAACAAAAACAGTGAAGCACCAGCAATGTCTCTAAACGACAACAGGAAAGCTCCAACAGCCTTGTGTTCTTGAAAACAGTAAAGAACTAGCTGCATTTTCTTCATGACAACAGTAAATCATCATCAACCTTGCATACACGGCAACAGTAAAGCACAAGCAGCCTTGTGCTCACGAAATCAGTAAAGCACCAACAACCTTCTATACACAACAACAGTAAAGCACTAGCAGCCTTGTGTTCTTTACAACATTAAAGGACCAGCAGCCTTTTTTTCACGACGACAGCAAAGCACCAGTAACCTTGTGTTCACGAAAACAGTAAAACACCAGCAACCTTCTATACATGGGAATAGTAAAGCACCATCAGCTTTGTTTTCACGACAACAATAAAGCACTAGCAATCTTGTATACACAAACACAGCAAAGCACCAGCAGCCTTTTGTTCTTGACAACAGTTAAAGTCCAGCACTCTTGTGTTTATGACATAAGTAAGGCACCAGCAACCTTGCATACACGGCAGCAGTAAAGCACCAGCAGCCTTGTGTTCACTACAACAGTAAAGCACCACCAACCTTTTCTTCACGACAACAGTAAAGCACCAGCAACCTTGTATACACCGCAACAATAAAGCTCAAGCAGCCTTTTGTTTACGACAACATTAAAGAACCATCAACTCTGTATACACGAGAAAAGTAAAGCACCAGCAGCCTTTTGTTCTTGACAAGAGTAAAGGACAATCAACCTTCTGTTCACGACAACAGTAAAACACCAGCAACCTTGTATACACGACAACATTAAAGAACTAGCATTCTTGTTTTCTTGACAGCACTAAAGCCCCAAAAGCCTTGTTTTCACAACAGTAAAGCACCAGCAACTTTGTTTACACGGTATCAGTAAAGTACCAGGAACGTTGTTTTCCCGACAAGAGTAAAGCAAAAGCAACCTTTTGTTCATGACAACAGTAAAGCAACAGCAACCTTGTCCTCACGACAATATTAAAGCACCAGCAACCTTGTCTTCACAACAACAGTAAATCACCAGGAACCTTGTATACACGGCAACAGTAAATCACCAGCAGCCTTTTTTTCACGACAATAGTAAGGCACCAACAATCTTGTATCAACGAAAACACTAAAGCACCAGCAATTTCTCTAAATGACAACAGTAAAGCTCCAGCAGTCTTGTGTTCTTGAAAACAGTAAAGGAACTAGCAGCTTTGTGTTCATGACAACAGTTAAGAAACATCAATCTTGTATCAATGGCAACAGCAAAGCACCAGTAGCCTTGTGTTCACGACAGCAGTAAAGCACCAACAACCTTCTATACACGACAACATTAAACACCAGCATCCTTGTATTCCTGACAATATTAAAGCACCAGCAACCTTGTGTTCACAACAGTACAACACCAGCAATCTTCTATACACGGCAACAGTAAAGCACCAGCAGCCTTGTTTTCACGACAACAGTAAAGCACCAGCAATCTTGTGTACACGACAACAGTAAAGCACCACCAGCCTTGTTTTCTTGAAAACATTAAACGATCAGCAGTCTTGTGTTCACGACTATAGTAAATCACCAGAAACCTTGTGTTCACGAAAACAGTAAAACACCAGCAACCTTGCGTTCACGACAACAGTAAAGCAACAGCAATCTTGTATACACTACAACAGTAAAGCACCAGCAGCCTTTTGTTCTTGACAACAGTAAAGGCTAGCACTCTTATGTTCATGACAAGAGTAAAGCACCAGCAACCTTGTATACACGGCAGCAGTAAAGCACCAGCAGCTTTGTGTTCACGACAACAGAAAAGTACCTGCAATCTTTTATACACGACAACAGTAAGGCACCACCAGCCTTGTTTTCTTGAAAACATTAAACGATCAGCAGTCTTGTGTTCACGACTATAGTAAATCACCAGAAACCTTCTCTTCACGAAAACAGTAAAACACCAGCAACCTTGTGTTCACGACAACAGTAAAGCAACAGCATCCTTGTGTTCGCGACAACAGTAAACCACCAGGAACCTTTCCTTCAAGACAACAGGAAAGAACCAGCAAAACATGTGTTCAGGAAAAGAGTAAAGAACCAGTGATCATGTGTTCACGACAGCAGTAAAGTACTAGCAACCATGTGTTCGTGACAAAAGTAAGGCATCAGTAACCTTGTCTTCGCAATTACATTAAAGCACCATCAGCCTTGTGTTCATGACAACAGTAAAGCACCAGAAACCTTGTGTTCAAGTGAAAAGTAAAGCACCAGCACACTTGTTTTCATGAAAACAGTAAAGCACCACCAAATTTGTATACAAGGCAACAGTAAAGCACCAGCAACCTTATATAAACGCCAACAGTAAAACACCAGCAGCTTTGTGCTTATGAAAACAACAAAGCACCATCAATTTTGTGTACACGACAGTAGTAAAGAACCAGCAACCTTTTGCTCTACAAAACAGAAAGGGACCTGCAGCCTTTTGTTCACGACAACAGTAAAGCACCAGCAGTCTTGTGTTCACGACAAAATTAAAACACAAGCAACAATTCGTTCACGACAACATTAAAGCACCAATAACCTTATGTTCACGAAAAAAGTAAACCACCAGGAACCTTGTGTCCACGACACCAGTAGGGCACCAGGAAACTTGCGTTCAAGACAACAGCAAAGTACCAGCAACCTTGTGTTCACGACAACAGTATAGTTCGAGAAACCCTGTTTGCGGGAAAACTGGAAAGCACCAGGAACCTTGTCTTAACGACAACAGTAAAGCACCTGCAATCTTGTGTTCACGACAGTTGTAAAGCACATGCGACCTTGCGTTCCCGGCAAATGTGAAGCACCAACAGCCTTGTTTTCACGACAACAGTAAAACACTAGGAACCTTTTATAAACGGCAATAGTAAAGCACCAGCAACCTCGTATACACGTCAACAGTAAAGCACCAGCAACCTTGATTTCGCGACGAAAGTAATGCACCAGCAACCGTGTATACACGACAACAGTAAAGCACGAATATTCTTATGTTCTTGAAAACACTAAAGCACCAGAAGAATTGTGTTCACGACAACAGTAATGCACCAGCAAATTTGTTTTAACGGCAAACAGTAAAGCACCAGCAGCCTTGTGCTCTTGACAACATTAAAGGACCAACAGCCTTTTGTTCACGACAACAGTGAAGCACCAGTAACCTTCTATAAACGGCAAGAGTAGAGCACCGGTAACCTCGTACACACGTCAACAGTAAAGCAAAGCAGCCTTGATTTCGCGAAGAAAGTAATGCATCAGCAACCTCGTATACACGACAACAGTAAAGCACCAGCACTCTTCTGTTCTTGAAATCACTAAAGCACCAGAATCCTTTTGTTCACGACAACACTAATGCACCAGCAACTTTGTTTACACGGCAACAGAAAAGCACCAGCAACGTTGTTTTCTCGACAACAGTAGAACATAAGCAACCTTTTGTTCACGAGAATAATAAAGCATTAACAACCTTGTGTTTACGACAACAGTAAAGCACCGTCAACCTTGTGTTTCCGACAACAGTAGAACACCAGTAACCTTCTGTTCACAACAAAGTAAAGTACCAGCAACCTTGTGTTCACGACAACAGTAAAGCACCAGCAATCTTGTGTTCACGATAACAGTAAAGCACCAGCAACCTTGTGTTCGCGACAACAGTAAAGCACCAGCAACCTTTTATACATGGCAACAGTAAATCACCCGCAACCTTGTGTTCACGGCAGCAGTAAAGCACCAGCAATTTGTATAAACGACAGCAGTAAAGCTCCACCAGCTTTGTGTTCTTGACGACAGAAAAGAACTAGCAGCCTTGTGTTCATGACAACAGCAAACTTGCATACAACGCAACAGTAAAGCACCATTTATCTTGTATACACCGCAACAGTAAATCACGAGCAGCCTTGTGTTCACGACAACAGTAAAGCATCAGCAATTTGTATAAACGACAAGAGTATAACTCCAGCAGCCTTGAGTTCTTGACAACAGTAAAGGAGTGGCACCTTGTGTTCATGGCAACAGTAAAGCACCAGCAACCTTGTATATACAATGCAACAGTAAAGGACTGTAAAGGACCAGCAGCATTGTGTTCTTGACAAAATGAAAGGACCAGCAGCCTTTTGTTCACGACAACAGTAAAGCACCAGCAACCTTGTGTTCACGACAACAGTAAAACATAAGCAATATTGTATACACGACAACAGTAAAGCACCAGCAGCCTTTTGTTCTTGACAATAGAAAAGGACCAGCAGTCTTGTGTTCATCACAAGAGTAAGGGACAGGAACCTTGTATACACGGCATCAGTAAAGCACCAGTAGCCATGTGTTCACGACAACAGTAAAGCATAGCAGCATTGTATACATAACAGTAAAGCACCACTAGCGTTGTGTTCTTGAAAACATTAAAGGATCGGCAGCCTTGCTTTCACGACAAAAGTAAAACACAGGCAACCTTGTGTTCACGACAACAGTAAAGCATCAGTAGCCTTGTGTTCACTAGAACAGTAAACCACCAGGAAATTTATGTTCACGACAACCGTAGAGCACCAGGAAACTTACGTTCAAGACAACAGTAAAGTACCAGCAACCTTGTGTTCACGACAACATTAAAGTACCAGAAACCTTGTTTGCGTGAAAACAGGAAAGCACCAACAGCCTTGTCTCAACGACAACAGTAAACACCTGCAACCTTTTGTTCACGATGGCTGTAAAGCACCTGCAATCTTGTGTTCCCGGCAAATGTAAAGCACCAACAGCCTTGTTTTCACACAAACAGTAAAGCACCAGTAACCTTTTATAAACGGTAACAGTAAAGCACCAGCAACCTCGTATACACGTCAACAGTAAATTACCAGCAACCTTGATTTCGCGACGAAAATAATGCAACAGCAACATTGTATACACGACATCAGTAAAGCACCAGCATTCTTGTGTCCTTGAAAACACTAAAGCACCAGAAGCTTTGTGTTCAGGACAACAGTAATGCACCAGCAACTTTGTTTACACGGCAACAGTGTAGTACCAGCAACGTTGTTTCCTCGACAACAATAAAGCATAAGCAATCTTTTGTTCACGACAAGAATAAAGCACTAACAACCTTGTGATCACGACAATATTAAAGCACCATGAACCTTGCTTTTACGACAACAGTAAAGCACCAGTAACCTTCTGTTCACTACAACAATAAAGCACCAGCAACTTTGTGCTCAAGACAACAGTAAAGCACCAGCAATCTTGTGTTCACGGTAACAGTAAAGCACAAGCAATCTTGTGTTTACGACAACAGTAAAGCACCACTAACCTTATATACACGGCAACAGTAAATTACCAGCAGCCTTGTGTTCTCGACAGCAGTAAAGCACCAGCAACTTGTATAAACGACAACAGTAAAGCTCCACCAGCCTTGTGGTCTTGACAACAATAAAGAACTAACAGCCTTGTGTTCATGACAGCAGTAAAGCACCAGCAACCTTTTATACACTGCAGCAGTAGAGCACCAGCAGGCTTGTGTTCACGACAACCGTAAAGCACCTACAATCTTGCATACACGACAAACGTAAAGCAATAACAGCCTTGTGTTCTTCACAACATTAAAGGACCAATAGCGTTTTGTTCACGACAGCAGTAAAGCACCAGCAGCCTTGTGTTCACGACAACAGTAAAACACAAGCAACCTATTGTTCACGACAACGGTAAAGCACCAGCATCCTTCAGTTTACGACAAAAGTAATGCCCCAGCAACCTTGCATACACAACAACAGTAAAGCACCAGCATTCTTGTGTTCTTGAAAACCCTAAAGCGCCAGAAGCCTTGTGTTTACGACAAAAGTAATGCACCAGTAACTTTGTTTACACGGCAACAGTAAAGCACAAGCAAAGTTGTTTTCTCGACAACAGTAAAACAGAAGCAACCATTTGTTCACGACATTGAGTAAAGCACCAACAACTTTGTTTTCACGACAACAGTAAAGCACCATCATCCTTGCGTCGACAAAAGTAAAGCATCAGTAACCTTGAGTTCACTACAACAGAAAGCAGCCTTGTGTTCACGACAACAGTAACGCACCAGCAATTTGTATAAACGACAACAGTAAAGCTCCAGCAGCCTTGTGTTTATGACAACAGTAAAGGAGTAGACCTTGTGTTCATGTCAACAGTAAATAACCAGCAACCTTGTATAAACTGCAACAGTAAAGCACCAGCAGCCCCGTGTTCACGACAACAGTAAAGCACAAGCAATCTTGTGTACACGACAACAGCAAAGCACCAGCAGCCTTGTGTTCTTGACAACATTAAAGGATCAGCCGCCTTCTTTTTACGACAACAGTAAAGCACCAGCAACCTTGTGTTCTCGACAACAGCAAAACACCGGCAACCTTTTGTTCAGAACAACAGTAAAGTACCAGCATCCTATTGTTCACGACAACAGTAAAGCACCGGCAACCTTGTGTTCACGACAACAGTAAAGCACCAGCAACCTTGTGTTCACAACAGTAAAAGAACAGCAACCTTCTATACGCGGCAACAGAAAAGTACCGGCAGCTTTGTATTTACGACAACTGTAAAGTACCATCGATCTTGAATACACGACAATAGTAGAATAATTGCAGCCTTTTCTTCTTGACAACAGTAAAGGACCGGCAGCTTTCTGTTCATGACATGAGTAAAGCAACAGCAACCTTGTATACACGGCAACAGTAAAGCACCAACAGTCTTCTGTTCACGACAACAGTAAAGAACCATTAATCTTGTATACACGACAACAGTAAAGCACCGGCAGCCTTTTATTCTTGACAGCAGTAAAGGTCCTTCAGCCTTGTGTTCACGACAACGTAAAGCATCTGCAACCTTGTGATTACGACAAAAGTAAAACACCAGGAACCTTATGTTTACGAAAATGTAAAACACCAGCATCCTTGTGTTCACTAGAACAGTAAGCCACCAGGAAAATTGAGTTAACAACAGTAAAGCACCAGATAACTTCCGTTCACGACAACAGTAAAGCACAAGCAGCCTTTTATACACGGCAACATTAAAGCACCAGCAACCTCGTATACACGTCAACGTAAAGCACCAGCATCCTTTTGTTGACGACAAACGTAATGCAACAGCAACCTTGCATACACGACAACAGTAAAGCACCAGCATTTTTATGTTCTTGACAGCGCTAAAGCACCAGAAACTTTGTGCTCACGACAACAGTAAAGCACCAGTAACTATGTTTACATGACAATAGTAAAGCAACAGCAACGTTGTTTTGTCGACAACATTAAAGCACCAGCAACCTTTTGTTCACAACAACAGTAACGCACCAGCAGCTTTGTGTTTACGACAACAGTAAAGCACCAGCAACCTTTTGCTCACGACAACAGTAAAGCACAAGAAACCTTGTGTTCACCACAATAGTAAAGCACCAGCAAATTTGCATTCACGACAACAGGAAAGCACCAGTAACCTTTTGTTCACGACAACATTAAAGCACCAGCAACATTGTGTTCACAAGAACTTTAAAGCACCAGCAACATTCTACACTCAGGAACAGTAAAGCACCAGCACCCTTGCGTTCAAGACAACAGTAAAGCATCAGCAATCTTATATACACGACAATAGTAAAGCACTAGGAGCCTTGTGTTCTTGACAACACTAAAGGACCAACAATCTTGTGTTCATGCCAAGAGTAAAGCACCAGCAACCTTGTATACACGGCAACAATAAAGAACCAGCAGCCTTGTGTTCACGACAAGAGTAAAGCACCAGCAATAATGTATACACGAGAACAGTAAAGCACCAGCAGCCTTGTGGTCTTAACAACATTAAAGAATCAACAGCCTTGTGTTCACGACAATAGTAAAGCACCAGCAACCTTATGTTCGCGAGAACAATAAAACACCAGTAACCTTGTGTTCAGGACAGCAGTAAAGCACCTGCAACCTTGTGTTCCCGGGAAATGTAAAGCACCTTTATCCTTTTGTTCATGACAACGGTACAGAACCAGCAGCCTTTTATACACGGCAACAGTAAAGCAACAGCAAACTCGTATAAACGTCAACAATAAAGAACCAGCATCCTTGTTTTCACGACAAAAGTAATGCACCAACAACCTTGTATACACGACAATAGTAAAGCAACAGCATTCTTGTGTTCTGGACAACACTAAAGCACAAGAAGCCTTTTGTTCGCGAGAACAGTAATGCACCAGTAACTTTGTTTACACGTTAACAGTAAAACACCAGCAACGTTGCTTTGTCGACAACAGTAAAGCACCAGCAACCTTTTGTTCATGACAACATTGAAGCACCAACAACCTTGTGTTCACGACAAAAGTAAAGCAACAGCAGCCTTGAGTTTACAACAACAGTAAAGCACCAATAACCTTGTGTTCACTACAACAGTAAAGCACCAGCAACCTTGAGTTAACGACAACAGTAATTACCAGCAACCTTGTGTTCACCAGAACAGTAAAGCACCAGTAACCTTTTGTTCACGAAAACTGAAAGCACCAGCATCCTTGTATACACGACAACAGTAAATCACCAGCAGCCTTGTGTTCACGAAACAGTAAAACACCAGCAACCATTTGTTCAGGACAACAGCAAAGCACCAGCATCGTTGTATACACGGCAACAGTAAGTCACCAGTAGCTCTCTGTTGACAACAACAGTAAAGCACCAGCAATCTTTTAAACACGACGAGAGTAAAGCACAAGCAGCCTTGTGTTCTTGACAACATTAAAGGAGCAGCATTCTTCTGTTCACGATAAAAGTAAAGCACCAGCAACTTTGTGTTCACGACAACAGGAAAACACCAGTAGCCTTGTGTTAACGACAACAGTAAAGCATCAGCAACCTTTTGTTCAAGACAGCAGTAAAGCACCAGCAACCTTCTATACACGGCAACATTAAAGCACAAGTAGCTTTCTATTCACGATAACAGTAAAACACCTGCAATAATGTATACACGACAACAGTAAAGCACCAGCAGCCTTGTGTTCTCAACAACATTAAAGAATCAGCAGCCTTGTGTTCACGACAATAGTAAAGCACCAGCAGCCTTTTGTTCACGACAACAGTAAGCCACCAGGAACATTTTCTTCACCACAACAATAAAGCACCAGCAAAACTTGTGTTCACGACAACAGTAAAGCACCAGCAGCCTTTTGTTCACGATAACAGCAAAGTACTAGCAACCCTGTGTTCGTGAAAAAAGTAAAACACCAGCAACCTCATGTACGCAACAACAGTAAACCACCAGCAACCTTGGGTTCAAGACAACAGTAAAGCACCAATAACCTTGTGTTCACGTCGAAAGTAAAACACCAGCGCCCTTGTCTTCATGAAAAGAGTAAAGCACTATAACCTTGTATACACGGAAACAGTAAAGCACCAGCAACCTTGTATAAACGGCAAAAGTAAAACAGCACCAACCATGTGTACACGACAACAGTAAAGTACCATCAGTCTTGCATACACGACAACAGTAAAGGACCAGCAGCCTTTTGTTTTTGATAACAGTAAAGGACCAGGAGTCTAATGGTCATGAGAACAGTAAAGCACCAGCAACCTTGTGTTCACGAGAACAATAAAACACCAGGAACCTTCTGTTCACGACAGCAGTAGAGCATCTGCAACCTTGTGTTCCCAGGAAATGTAAAGCACCTTTATCCTTTTGTTCATGAAAACGGTAAAGAACCAGCAGCCTTTTATACACGGCAACAGTAAAGCAACAGCAAACTCGTATCAACGTCAACAGTAAAGAACCAGCATCCTTGTTTTCACGACAAAAGTAATGCACCAACAACCTTGTATACACGACAACAGTAAAGCAACAGCATTCTTGTGTTCTGGACAACACCGAAGCACAAGAAGCCTTTTGTTCGCGAGAACAGTAATGCACCAATAACTTTGTTTACACGGTAACAGCAAAGCACCAGCAACGCTGCTTTGTCGACAACAGTAAAGCACCAGCAACCTTTTGTTCACGACAACATTAAAGCACCAACAACCTTGTGTTCACGAAAACAGTAAAGCACCAGCAGCCTTGTGTTTACAACAAAAGTAAAGCACCAATAACCTTATGTTCACTACAACAGTAAAGCGCCAGCAACCTTGAGTTAACGACAACAGTAAAGTACCAGCAAGCTTGTGCTCAGCACAACAGTAAAGCACCAGTAATCTTTTGTTCATGACAACAGAGAGCACCAGAATCCTTGTATACACGGCAACAGTAAATCACCAGCAGCCTTGTGTTCACGACAACAGTAAAACACCAGCAACCATTTGTTCACGACAACAGTAAAGCACCAACATCGTTGTATACACGGCAACAGTAAATCACCAGCACCTTTCTGTTCACAAGAACAGTAAAGCACCAGCAATCTTTTAAACACGACAAGAATAAAGCACCAGCAGCCTTGTGTTCTTGACAACATTAAAGGACCAGCATTTTTGTGTTCATGATAACAGTAAAGCACCAGCAACTCTGTGTTCACGACAACAGTAAAACACCAGGAACCTTGTGTTCACGACAACAGTAAAGCATCTGCAACGTTGTGTTCACGACAATAGTAAAGCACCAGGAACCTTGTATACACAGCAACTGTAAACCAACAGCAGCCTTGTGTTCGAGACAACAGTAAAGCAAAGAAATTTGTATATACGACAACAGTAAAGCTCCAGCAGCCTTGTTATTGACAACAGTAAAGGACTAGGAGCCTTGTGTTCATGACAACAGTGAAGCACCAGGAAACTTATATACACTGGAACAGTAAAGCACCAGCAGCCTTATGATCACCATAACAGTAAAGCAACAGCAATCTTATATACACGACACCAGTAAAGCACCAGCAGAATGTGTTCACGACAACAGTAAAGCACCAGCAACTTTGTGTTAACGACAACATTAAAGCATCAGCAACCTTTTGTTCAAGAAAGCAGTAAAGCACCAGCAACCTTCTATACACGGCAACATTAAAGCACAAGTAGCCTTCTATTCACGATAACAGTAAAACACCTGCAATAATGTATACACGACAACAGTAAAGCACCAGCAGCCTTGTGTTCTTAACAATATTAAAGAATCAGCAGCCTTGTGTTCACGACAATAGTAAAGCACCAGCAGCCTTTTGTTCACGACAACAGTAAGCCACCAGGAACCTTTTCTTCACCACAACAATAAAGCACCAGCAAAACTTGTGTTCACGACAACAGTAAAGCACCAGCAACCTTGTGTTCGCGACAACAGCAAAGTACTAGCAACCCTGTGTTCGTGAAAAAAGTAAAACACCAGCAACCTCATGTACGCAACAACAGTAATCCACCAGCAACCTTGGGTTCAAGACAACAGTAAAGCACCAGCAACCTTGTGTTCACGTCGAAAGTAAAACACCGGCGCCCTTGTCTTCATGAAAAGAGTAAAGCACCATAAACTTGTATACACGGAAACAGTAAAGCACCAGCAACCTTGTATAAACGACAACAGTAAAACACCACCAGCCACGTGTTCACAACATTAAAGCACCATCAATCTTGCATACACGACAACAGTAAAGCACTATCAATCTTGCATACACGACAATAGTAAAGGACAAGTAGCCTTTTGTTTCTGATATGTTCACGACAACAGTAAAGCAACAGCAATCTTATATACACGACACCAGTAAAGCACCAGCAAAATGTGTTCACAACAACATTAAAAGACCAGCAGCCTTCTGTTCACGACAACAGTGGAGCACCAAAAACCTTGTGTTCACGACAACAGTAAAACAACAGCAATCTTGTGTTCACGACAACAGTAAAGCACCAGGTTCCTTGTGTTAACGACAACAGTAAGCACCAGCAACCTCCTGTTCACGACAACAGTAAAACACCAGCAACCTTGTGGTCACTAGAACAGAAAAGCACCAGCAACCTTGTGTTCACGAGAACAGTAAACCACCAGGAATCTTGAGTTCACAGTAACAGTAAAGCTCCAGACTACTTACGTTCACGGAAACAGTAAAGCACCAGCAACCTTTTATACACGGCAACAGTAAAACACTAGCAACTTCGTATACACGTCAACAGTAAAACACCAGCATCGTTCAGTTCACGTCAAATGTAATGCACCAGCAACCTTGCATACACGACAACAGTAAAGCACCAGCATTCTTTTGTTCTTGACAACACTAAAGCACCAGAAGCATTGTGTTCACGACAACAGTAAAGCACCAGTAACTTTGTTTACACGGCAACAGTAAAGCACCAGCAACGTTATTCTGTCGACAACATTAAATCAACGGCAACCTTCTGTTCACGTCAACAGTAAAGCACTAGTAACTTAGAGCTCACGCCAACAGTAAAGCACCAGTAACCTTGTGTTCACAACAACAGTATAGCAACAGCAACCTTGTGTTCAAGACAACTGCAAAGCACCAGCGACCTTGTGTTTACGACAACAGTAAAGCACCAGCAACCTTCTATAGACGGCAACAGTAAAACACCTACAGCCTTGTATTCATGACAACAGTAAAGCACCAGAGATCTTGTATACACGACAACAGTAAAGAACCAGCAGCCTTGTGTTCTTGAAAACACTCAAGGACCAGCAGTCTTGTGTTCATGCCAAGAGAAAAGCACCAGCAACCTTGTATACACGGCAACAGTAAAGCACCAGCAGCCTTGTGTTCATGACAACATTAAAGCACCTGCAATCTTTTATACACGACAAAAGTAAAGCACCAGCAGCCTTGTGTTCTTGAAAACATTAAAGAAGCAGCAGCCTTGTGTTCACGACAATAATTAAGCACCAGCAACCTTGTGTTCACGACAACGGTAAAGCATCAGCAACCTTGTGTTCATTACAACAGTAAATCATTAAGAACCTTGTCTTCATGACAACAGTAAAGAATAATCAAAACTGTGTTCATGACAACAGTAAAGCACTAGCAACCTTGTGTTCACGATAACAGCAAAGTACCAGCAACCCTGTATTCATGAAAAAAATTAAAGCACCAGCAACATTATGTTCACGACAAAAGGTAAAGCACCAGGACCTTTGTGTTCACGACAACATTAGAGTACCATCAACCTTGTGTTCACGTCAAAAATAAAGCACCAGTACCCTTATGTTTATGAAAACTTTAAAGCACCAGAAACATTGTATACACGGCAGCAGTAAAGCACCAGCAACCTTGTATAAACGGCAACAGTAAAACACCAGCTGCTTTGTGTCGACGACAAAAGTACAGCACCATCAATCTTTTATACACGACAACAGTCAAGGACAAGCAGCCTTTTCTTCATGACAGCAGTAAAGAACCAGGAGGCTTGTGTTTACGACAAGAGTAAAGCACCAGCATCCTTGTGTTCACGAAAACAGTTAAACATCAGCAACCTTGTGTTCACGACAACAGTAAAGCACCAGCAACCTTGTGTTCACGAGAAAAGTAAGCCACCAGGAACCTTGTGTTCACGACAACATTAAAGTACCAACAACCCTGACTTCGCGATAACAATAAAGCACCAGCACCTTGTTTTACCGACAACAGTAAAGCACCTGCAACCTTGTGTTCACGACATCAATGAAGCACCTGCAACCTTGTGTTTACGGCAAATGGAAAGCACCATTAGCCCTGTGTTCACGACAACATTAAAGCACCAGCAACCTTTTATACACGGCAGCATTAAAGCACCAGCAACCTCATTTACACGTCAACAGTAAAGCACCAGGATCCTTGTTTACACGACAAAACTAATGCACAAGCAACCTTGTATACACAACAACAGTAAAGCACCAGCATTCTTGCGCTCTAGGCAACACTTAAGCACCAGAAACCTTGTTTTCACGACTACAGTAAAGCACCATCAACTTTGTTTGCACGGCAATAGTAGAGCACAAGCAACGTTGTTTTGTCGACAACTGTAAAGTACAAGCAACTTTTTTTTGTTGACGACAACATTAAAGCACCAGCAACCTTCTCTTCACGACAACAGTAAAGCACCAGCAACCTTCTCTTCACGACAACAGGAAAGCACCAGTAACCTTGTGTTCACTACAACAGTAAAGCACCAGCAACCTTGTGTTCACGAGAACAATAAAGCACCAGCAACCTAGTGTTCACGACAACAATAAGGCACCAGCAACCTTGTGCACACGGCAACAGTAAATCACCAGCTGCCTTGTGTTCACGAGAACAGTAAAGCACCAGCAATGTTGTATAAACGACAACGTAAAGCGCCAACAGCCTTGTGTTCTTGACGGCATTAAAGGACCAGCAGCCTCCTGTTCACGACAACAGTAAAGCACCAGCAACCTTGTATACATGTCAACAGTAAAGCACCAGCATCGTTGTGTTCACGACAAAAGTAATGCACCAGCAACTTTGTATACACGACAACAGTAAAGCACCAGCATTCTTGAGATCTTGACAACACTAGAGCATCAGAAGCCTTGTGTTCACGATAACAGTAAAGCACCAGCAACTTTGTTCACACGTCAACAGTAAAGTACCAGCAACGTTGTTTTGTCGACATCAGTAAAGCATAAGCATTCTTTTGTTTACGACAACAGTAAATCACCAGCAATCTTGTGTTCACGACAACTGTAAAGAATTAGCAACATTGTCTCCACGACAACAGCGAAGCACCAGCAACCTTGTGTTCACGAAAACAGTAAAGCACCAGCAACTTGTATAGACGGCAACAGTAAATCACCAGCAGCCTTGAGTTCACGAAAACAGTAAAGCACCAGAATCTTGTATAAACGACAACAGTAAAGCTCCAACAGCCTTGTGTTCTTGACAACATTAAAGGACTACCAGCCTTGTGTTCATGACAACAGTAAAGCACCAGCAACCTTATATACACGGCAATAGTAAAGCACTAGCAGCCATATGTTCACGACAACAGTAAAGCACCAGCAATCTTGTATACACGACAACAGTAAAAGACCAGCAGCCTGTTATTCTTGAAAATAGTAAAGGACCAAGAGTATTTTGTTCACGACAACAGTAAAGCACCAGCATCCTTGTGTTCACCAGAACAGTAAAACACTTCCCACCTTGTGTTCACGGAAGCAGTAAAGCACCAGGAACTCTGTTCACGAGAAAAGTAAATTACCAGGAACCTTGTGTTCACGACAACAGTAAAGCAACAGCAACCTTGTCTTAACAACAACAAGAAAGCACCTGCAACTTTGTGTTCCCGGTAAAGGTAAAACACCATTAGCCTTCTGTTGACGACAACAGTAAAGCAACAGCATCCTTTTATACACGGCAACAGTAAAGCACCAGCATCCTTGTATACGCATCAAAAGTAAAGCACCAGCATCTTTGTGTTCACGACAAAAGTAATGCACCAACAACCATGTATACACGACAACAGTAAAGTACCACCATTCTTGTGTTCTTGACAACACTAAAGCACCAGAAGCCTTTTGTTCACAAGAACAGTAATGCATCAGCAACTTTGTTTACACGGTAAAAGTAAAGCACCAGCATCGTTGTTTTGCCGATAACAGTAAACCACCAGCAACCATTTGTTCACGGCAACATTAAAGCACCAACAACCTTGTGTTTACAACGGTAAAGCACCAACAACCTTGTGTTTACAACAACAGTAAGCACCAGTAACCTTGTGCTCACTACAGCAGTAAAGCACCAGCAACCTTGTGTTCACCACAACAGTAAAGCACCCGCAACCTTTTGTTCACAATAAGAGTGAAACACCAGCAACCTTGTATAGACGGCAATAATAAATCACCAGCAGTTTTGTGTTCACGACAACAGTAAAGCACCGGCAATGTTGTATAAACAACAACAGTAAAGCTCCAGCAGCCTTGTGTTCTTGACAACAGGAAAGGACTGGCGGCCTTGTGTTCATGACAACAGTAAAACGCCACCAACCTTGTATACACGGCAACATTAAAGCATCAGCGGACTTGATTTCTCGACAATAGTAGAGCACCATCAATCTTATATGCACGACAACAGTAAAGGAACTGCTGCCTGTTATTCTTGAAAACAGTATAGGGCCAAGATCCTTGTGTTCACGACAAGAGTAAAGCACCAGCAATCTTGATTTCACGAGGACAGTAAAACACCTGCCACCTTGTGTTCACGAAAACAGTAAAGCACCAGCAACTTTGTGTTCACGAGAACAGTAAACCACCAGGGACCTTGTGCTCATGAAGACAGTAAAGCACCAGCAACCTTGTTTTAACGACAACAATAAAGAACCTGCAACCTTGTGTTCCCAGCAAAGGTAAAGCACTGTCAGCCTTCTGTTCACGACAATAGTAAAGCAACAGCAACCTTTTGTACACGGCAACAGCAAAGCACCAGCAACCTTGTATACACGTCAACAGTAAAGCACCAGCATCCTTGTGTTCACGATAAAAGCAATGCCCCAGTAACCTTGTATACACAACAACAGTAAAACACCGGCATTCTTGTGTTCTTGACAAACTAAAGAACCAGAAGACTTTTGTTCACAAGAACAGTAATGCATCAGCAACTTTGTTTACACATTAACAGTAAACCAACAGCAACGTTGTTTTGTGGATAACAGTAAAGCACCAACAACCTTTTGTTCACGACAACATTAAAGCACCAACAACCTTGTGTTTACGACAACAGTAAACACCAGTAACCTTCTGTTCACTACAACAGAAAAGCACAAGCAACCTTCTGTTCACGACAACAGTAAAGCGCCAGCAACCTTGTGTTCACGACAACAGTAAAGCACCAGCAACCTTTTGTTCACAATAAAAGTAAAACACCAGCAACCTTGTATACACGGCAAAAGTAAATCACCAGCAGTCTTATGTTCACAACAGTAAAGTACCAGCAATGTTCTATAAACAACAACAGTAAAGCTCCAGCAAACTTGTGTTCTTGACAACAGTAAAGGAATAGCAGCCTTGTGCTTATGACAACAGTAAAGCACCAGCAACCTTGTATACACGGCAACAGTAAAGAACCAGCAGCCTTGTGTTCACGACAACAAGAAAGCTCCAACAATCTTATATACACGAAAGCAGTAAAGCACCAGCAGCCTTGTATTCTTGACATCATTAAAGGACAAGCAGCCACCTGTTCACGAAAACAATGAAGCACCAGCAACCTTGTGTTCACGGCAACAGTAAAGCACCAGCAACCTTGTGTTCACAACAACAGTAAAGCACCAGCAAGCTTCTAAACACAGCAACAGTAAAGCACCAGCAGCCTTGTACTCACGACAACTGTAAAGCACCAGTAATCTTGTATTCACGACAACAGTAAAGCAATAGCAGCCTTTTGTTCTTGACAACAATAAAAGAGTAGCAGTCTTCTGTTCATGACAAGGGTAAGGCACCATTAACCTTGTATAGACGGCAACAGTAAAGCACCAGCAGCCCTGTGTTCACGACAACAGTAAAGCATCATCAATCTTATATACACGACAACAGTGAAGCATAAGCAGCCTTTTGTTCTTGACAACAGTAAAGTACCATCGGCCTTCTGTTCACGACAACAGTAAAGACATAGCAGCCTTGTGTTCACGACAACAGTAAAGCCCCATCAGTCTTGTATACATGACAACAGTAAAGCACCAGAAGCCTTCTGTTCACAACAACAGTAAAGCACTAGTAACCTTCTAAACACAACAACAGTGAAGCACCAGCAACCTTATGCTCACGATAAGAGTAAAGCACCAGCAACCTTGTGTTCATGACAACAGTAAAGCACCAGCAACCTTCTTTTCACAACAACAGTAAAGTACCAGCAACCTTCTAAACACAGCAACAGTAAAGCACCAGCAGCCTTGTATTCACGACAACACTAAAGCACCATCAATCACGAAAGCAGTGAAACACCAGCAGCCTTTTATTCTTACCAACAATAAAGGACTATCAGCCTTTTGTTCACGACAACAGTAAAGATCCAGCAGCCTTGTGTTCACGACAACAGTAAAGCTCCATCAATCTTGTGTACACGACAATAGTAAAGCACCAACAGCCTTTGGTTCTTGACAACATTAAAGGACAATCAGCCTTGTGTTCACAACAACAGTAAAGACTCAGCAACCTCGTATACACGTCAACAGTAAAGCACCAGCATCCTTTTCTTAAAGGCAAAAGTTTTGCATCAGCAACCTTGTACACACGACAACTGTAAAGCATCAGCTTTCTTGCATTCCTGACAACACTAAAGCACCAGAAGCCTTGTGCACACGACAATAGTAAAGCACCAGTAAAGCACCGGCAACGTTGTTTTGTCGACAACATTAAAGCACCAGCAAACTTTTGTTGGCGACAACAGCAAAGCACCAGCAACCTTGTGCTTACCACAACGGTAAAGCACCAGTAACCTTGTATTCACTAAAATCGTAAAGCACCAGCAACCTTGTGCTCACGACAACAGTAAAGCACCAGCAATCTTATGTTCACGACAACTGTAAAGCACCAGCAACTTTGTGTTCACGACAACAGTAAAGCATCAGCAACCTTCTATACACGGCAACAGTAAATCACTAGCAGCCTTGTGTTCACGACAAGAGTACATCACCAGTAATCTTGTATACACAACAATAAAGAACCAGCAGCCTTGTGTTCTTGACAACACTAAAGGACCAGCAGTCTTGTGTTTATGCCACGAGTAAAGCACCATCAACCTTGTATACGCGGCAACAGTAAAGCATTAACAGTCTTGTGTTCACGACAACAGTAAAGCACCAGCAACTGTGTATTCACGACAAAAGTAAAGGACCAGCAACCTTGTATATACGGCAACAGTAAATGACCAGCAGCCTTGTGTTCACCAAAGCAGTAAAGCACCAGCAATCTTATTATATACACGACGAGAGTAAATCTCCAGGAGCCTTGTGTTGTTGACAACAGTAAAGGAATAGCAGCATTGTGCTCATTACAACAGTAAAGCACCAGCAACCTTGTATACACGGCAACAGTAAAGCACCATCAGCCTTGTGTTCACAACAATAAAGCACCAACAATATTATATACACGAGAGCAGTAAAGCACCAACAGCCTTGTGTTCTTGACAAGATTAAAGGACAAGCAGCCACCTGTTCACGACAACAGTAAAGCACCAGCAACCTTGTGTTCACGGCAACAGTAAAGCACCAGCAACCTTGTGTTCACGACAACAGAAAAGCACCAGCAACCTTGTGTTAACAATAACAGTAAAGCACCAGCAAGCTTCTAAACACAGCAACAGTAAAGCACCAGCAGCCTTGTACTCACGACAACTGTAAAGCACCAGTAATCTTGTATTCACGACAACAGTAAAGCAATAGCAGCCTTTTGTTCTTGACAACAATAAAAGAGTAGCAGTCTTCTGTTCATGGCAAGGGTAAGGCACCAGTAACCTTGTATAGACGGCAACAGTAAAGCACCAGCAGCCTTGTGTTCACGACAACAGTAAAGCATCATCAATCTTATATACACGACAACAGTGAAGCATAAGCAGCCTTTTGTTCTTGACAACAGTAAAGTACCATCGGCCTTCTGTTCACGACAACAGTAAAGACATAGCAGCCTTGTGTTCACGACAACAGTAAAGCCCCATCAGTCTTGTATACACGACAACAGTAAAGCACCAGAAGCTTTCTGTTCTTGACAAAGTAAAGGACAATCAACCTTGTGTAACGACAACAGTAAAGACTCAGCAACCTCGTATATACGTCAAGAGTAAAGCACCAGCATCATTTTCTTGAAGACAAAAGTATTGCACCAACAACCTTGTATACACGACACTAAAGCACCAGCATTCTTGCATTCCTGACAATACTAAAGCATCAGAAGCCTTGTGCCAACGACAACAGTAAAGCACCAGTAACTTTGTTTACACGGCAATAGTAAAGCACCAGCAACGTTGTTTTGTCGACAGCATTAAAGCATCAGCAACCTTTTGTTGACGACAACAGTAAAGCGCCAGCGCCCTTGTGCTTACAACAATAGTAAAGCACCAGTAACCTTGTGTTCACTAAAATCGTAAAGCACTAGCAACCTTGTGTTCACGACAACAGTAAAGCACCAGCAATCTTATGTTCATGACAACTGTAAAGCACCAGCAACCTTGTGTTCACGACAACAGTAAAACATCAGCACCCTTCTATACACGGCAACTGTAAAGTACCAACAGCCTTGTGTTCACGACAACAGTAAATCATCAGCAAAGCTGTATACACGACAACAGTATAGAATCAGCAGCCTTGTGTTCTTGACAACACTAAAGGACCAGCAATCTTCTGTTCATGCCAAGAGTAAAGCACCAGCAACCTTGTATACTCGGCAACAGTAAAGCACCAGCAGCCTTGTGTTCACGACAACAGTAAAGCACCAGCAACCATATATTCATGACAACAGTAAAGGACCATCAACCTTGTATACACGGTAACAGTAAATCACCAGCAGCCTTATGTTCACCAAAACAGTAAAGCACCAGCAATCTTGTATAAACGACGACAATAAAGCTCCAGGAGCTTTGTGTTCTTGACAACAGTAAAGTACTAGCAGCCCTGTGCTCATGACATCAGTAAAGCACCAGCACCCTTGTAAACACGCCAACAGTAAAGCCCCAGCAGCCTTGTGTTCACAACAACAGTAAAGCACCATCATTCTTTTATACACGACAACAGTAAATCACCTGGAACGTTGTTTTGTCGACAACATTAAAGCAGTAGCAACCTTTTGTTGACGACAACAATAAAGAACCTGCAACCTTGTGTTCCCGGCAAAGGTAAAGCACCATTAGCATTCTGTTCACGACAACAGTAAAACAACAGTAACCTTTTATACACGGCAATAGTAAAGCACCAGCAACCTTGTATACACGTCAACATTAAAGCACCAGCATTCTTGTGTTCACGAGAAAAGTAATGCACCAGGTACCTTGTATGCACGACAACAGTAAAGCACCGGCATTCTTGTGTTTTTGACAACACTAAAGCACCAGAAGCCTATGGTTCATGACAACTGTAACGCACCAGCAACTTTGTTTACACGGCAACAGGAAAGCACCAGCAACGTTGTTTTGTCAATAACAATAAAGCACCAGCAACCTTTTGTTCACGACAACATTAAAGCACCATGAACCTTGTGTTTACGACAACAGTAATGCACCAGGAACCTTGTGTTTACTACAACAGTAAAGCACCAGCAACCTTGTGTTCACGACAACAGTAACGCACCAGCAACCTTCTGTTCACCACAACAATAGCACCAGCAACCTTTTGTTCACGACAACAGTAAAGCACCAGGAACCTTGTATACACGGCAACAGTAAATCACCAGCAGCCATGTCTTCACAAAAAAGTAAAGCAACAACAATGTTGCGTAAACGACAATAGTAAAGCTCCAGCAACCTTGTGTACCTGACAACAGTAAAGGACTAGTAGCCTTGTGTTCATGAGAACAGTGAAGCACCTGCAACCTTGTGTTCACGACAACAGTAAAGCACCAGCAACGTTGTGTTCACCACAACAGTAGAGCACCAGCAACCTTTTGTTCGCGACAACATTAAAGCACCAGCAACCTTGTATACACGGCAATAGTAAATCACCAGCAGCCTTGTGTTCACAACAAAAGTAAAGCACCATCAATTTATGTAAGCGACAATAGTAAAGCTCCAGCAACCTTGTGTACTTCACAACAGTAAAGGACTAGTAGCCTTGTGTTCATGAGAACAGTGAGGCACCAGCAACCTTGTATATACGGCATCAGTAAAGCACCAGCAGCCTTGTGTTCACGACAACAATAAAGCACCAACAATCTTGTATACACGACAGCAGTAAAGCGCCAGCAGCCTTGTGTTCTTGCCAACATTAAAGGACCAGCAGCCTTCTCTTCACGACAACAGAAAAGCACCTGCAACCTTGTGTTCACGACAACAGTAATGCACCAGCAACCTTGTGTTTACGAAAACAGTAAAACACCAGCAACATTGTGTTCACGACAACAGTAAAGCACCAGCAACCTTGTGTTCACGACAACAGTAAAGGACCAATAACCTTCTATACACGGGAACAATAAAGCACCAACAGCATTGTACTCACGACAACTGTAAAGCACTAGCAATCTTGTATATACGACAACAGTAAAGCAATAGCAGCCTTTTGTTCTTGACAACAATAAAGGACCACCAGCCTTCTGTTCGTGACAAGACTGAGGCACCAGCAACCTTGTATAGACGGCAACAGTAAAGCACCAGCAGCCTTGTGTTCACGACAACAGTAAAGCACCATCAATCTTGTGTACGACAAAAATAAAGCACCAGCAGCCTTTTTTTTGACATTAGTAAAGGTCCATCAGCCTTTTGTTCACGACAACAGTAAAAACCAAGCAACCTTATATTCACGCCAACAGTAAAACACCAGCAACCTTGTGTTCACGAGAACAGTAGATCACTAGCTATCTTGTGGTCACGAGAACAGTAAACCACCAGGAACTTTGAGTTCACAACAACAATAAAGCGCCAGAAAACTTTTATACACGGCAACAGTAAAGCATCAGCAACTTCGTATACACCTCAACAGTAAAGCACCAGTATCCTTTTCTTGAAGACAAAAGAGATGCACCAGCAACCTTGTATACACGACAACAGTAAAGCACCACCATTCTTGCGTTCTTGACAACACTAAAGCACCAGAAGCCTTGTGTCCACGACAACAGGAAAGCACCAATAACTTTATACGGCAACAGTAAAGCACCAGCAACGTTGTTTTGTCGACAACATTAACGCACCAGCAACGTTGTTTTGTCGACAACATTAAAGCACCAGCAACCTTTTCTTCACGACAACAGTAATGCACCAGCAACCTTGTGTTCGCGACAACAGTAAAGCAATAGCAGCCTTGTGCTTACATCAACAGTAAAGAACCAACAACCTTGTCTTCACTACAATAGTAATGCACCAGCAACCTTGTGTTCACGACAACAGTAAAGCACAAGCAACCTTATGTTCACGACAACAGTAAAGCACCAGCAAACTTGTGTTCATGACAACTGTAAAGCACCAACAACCTTCTATACACGGCAACAGTATAGCACTTGCAGCCTTTTGTTTGCGACTACAGTAAAGCACCAGCAATCTTGTATACAAGACAACAGTAAAGCACCAGCAGCCTTGTGTTATTAACAACACTGAAGGACCAGCAATCTTGTGTTCATGCCAAGAGTAAAGCACCAGGAACCTTGTCTACACGGCAACAGTAGAGCACCAGCAGCCTTGTGTTCACGACAACAGTAAAGCACCATCAATCTTGTATACTCGACAACAGTAAAGCACCAGCCTCCTTGTGTTATTGACAACAATCAAGAATCAGCAGCCTTCTGTTCACGACAATAGTAAAGCACCGGTAGCCTTGTGTTTACGACAACAGTAAAACACCAGCAACTTTGTGTTCACGACAACAGTAAAGAATCAGCAAACTTTTGTTCATGATAATAGTAAATCACCAGGAACCTTGTCTTAACGACAACAGTAAAGCACAAGCAAAACTTGTGTTCACGACAAAAGTAAAGCACCATCAACCTTGTTTTCACGATAAAAGCAAAGTACCAGCAACCCTGTGTTCGAGAAAAAAGTAAAGCACCGGTAACCTTATGTTTGCGACAACAGTAAAGCACCAGCAACCTTTTGTTCACGTCAAATGTGAGGCACCAGCACCCTTGTGTTTATGAAAACAGTAAAGCACGATTAACCTTGTATACACGGCAATAGTAAAGCACCAGCAACCTTGTATAAACGACAACAGTAAAACACCAGCAGCCTTGTGTTCACGACAACAGTAAAGAACCATCAATCTTGTATACACGACAACAGTAAAGGACCAGCAGCCTTTTGTTCTTGACAACAGCAAAGGACTAGGAGCCTTGTGTTCACGATAACAGTAAAGCATCAGCAACCTTGTGTTCACGAGAACAGTAAAACACCAGCAACCTTGACTTCACGACAACAGTAAAGCACCAGCAACCTTGTGTTCACAAGAAGAGTTGACCACTAGGAACCTTGTGTTCACGACAACAGTAAAGTACCAGCAACCCTGTTTTCGCGACAGCAGTAAAGCACCAGCATCCTTATCTTCACGACAGCAGTAAAGCCCCTGCAACCTTGTGTTGCACCACTAGCCTTGTTTTCACGACAACAGTAAAGCACCAGCAACCTTTTATACACGGCAAAAGCAAAACACCAGAAACCTCGTGTACACGTCAACAGTAAAGGACCAGCATCCTTGTGTTCACGGCAAAAGTAATGCACCAGCAACCTTGTATACACGACAACAGTAAAGCAACAGCATTCTTGTGTTCTTGGTAACACTAAAGCACCGGAAGCCTTGTTTTCACGACAACAGTAAAGCACCAAGAACTTTGTTTACACGGCAATAGTAAAGCACCAGCAACGTTGTTTTGTCGACAACAGTAAATCACAAGCAACATTTTGTTAACGACAACAGTAAACCACCAGCAACCTTCTGTTCACGACATCAATAAAGCACCAGTAATCTTATGTTTACGACAACAATAAAGCACCAGCAACCTTGTGTTCACGACAACAGTAATGCACCAGCAGCCTTGTGTTCACGACGACAATAAAGCACCAGCAACCTTATGTACACGGCAACAGTAAATCACCAGCAGCCTTGTGTTCACGACAACAGTAAAACACCA
>NC_092238.1:53837488-53950748 GCF_036320965.1 Panulirus ornatus | reverse complement strand
TCGCTTACACTCAGTCTCTAGCTGTCATGCAATAACACCCGAAATCACAACTACCTTTCCACATCCAGGCCCCACTCAGCTTTCCATGGTTTACCCCAGACGCTTCACATGCCCTCATTCAATCCACTGACAGCACGTCAACCCCGGTATACCACATCGATCCAATTCACTCTATTCCTTGCCCGCCTTTCACCCTCCTGCATGTTCAGGCCCCGATCACTCAAAATCTTTTTCACTCCATCTTTCCACCTACAATTTGGTCTCCCACTTCTCCTCGTTCCCTCCACCTCCGACACATATATCCTCTTGGTCAATCTTTCCTCACTCATTCACTCCATGTGCCCAAACCATTTCAAAACACACTCTTCTGCTCTCTCAACCACGCTCTTTTTATTTCCACACATCTCTCTTACCCTTACATTACTTACTCGATCAAACCACACCACACCACACATTGTCCTCAAACATCTCATTTCCAGCACATCCACCCTACCGCGCACAACTCTATCCATAGCCCACGCCTCGCAACCATACAACATTGTTGGAACCACTATTCCTTCAAACATACCCATTTTTGCTTTCCGAGATAATGTTCTCGACTTCCACACATTTTTCAAGGCTCCCAGGATTTTCGCCCCCTCCCCCACCCTATGATTCACTTCCGCTTCCATGGTTCCATCCGCTGCCAGATCCACTCCCAGATATCTAAAACACTTCACTTCCTCCAGTTTTTCTCCATTCAAACTTACCTCCCAATTGACTTGACCCTCAACCCTACTGTACCTAATAACCTTGCTCTATAAATGTCTATAAATATAGACATATATATACTTTTGGGTAATATGATTATTCATCTTTGTAGTTTAGCAAATTAATCTAAGTTTTCAGTTATTCTTGCATGTATTCTTTCTTATGTTTTCATATATTGGTACCATTATTTTTAGTGATGATTACTTTCACATACAGAATCTTGTAATGATATGTTATATTGTTATGCCAGACTTTTTATTGCCTTAATTTCATTACAATATTTTCAAATGATATTCACGTTATGTATTTTCGATTAGGACAATAGTGTTAATTGTATTTTGATTTTTTCGAGGGGATAATTACTTAAACACTTTAAGTCAGATTGTATTACATGTCCGAAGATATTCCATGCGGTAATCGTAAAGGTTCATATGTACTTAGGAAATTACCAAGGATCCCTTACTATAAACGGAACCAACCTTCTAAAATGGCGACGTCGCACAAAGTTGTTTTGACAGATTCTGGTGACACAGATGACCCACAGAAACCTTCTCCCACGTTACCACACCCACACCCACCTCCCCCTTCACCTCACAAAAACTCAGGACAATCAAATCGTTCACAAAAAACACTGTTTTCACACTAAAACAAGCTAGGGAACCACACGAGTTATTTGATAGTAAACTGTCAAATTTTGATCGGTGGATCAGAAATGAAGAGGACATTGTTGAACATAATGGTGATTCAGGAGACAAAGCGCTTATATCGGCTGCTAAAAATCTCATTGATTTCCACCAGCCTAACAATTACGCTAGGGTTGTTCATGACTCAGAGGATGTTCAAAACTGTACATCTTGGGAGGAATTTAAAACGTTGGTTAGATTAGGTTGTGAGGAATCATTCTCAGATAGTTTACTACACGTCCTTTTACGTGCTCTTAACACAACTTACATGGATGATACGTACCTTACATGGAAGAATGAGGTTATTTAGGCAAGCTTATGAATCCTCACCCTGGATGTCGGCCATGATGAATCCTGAAACTCATGTGCAAATACTCATGAGGTCATTACACATACTCTTCATTCTCAAGGACCTGCCTCCAAACGTAGCTCGGCGGTTACTTGATGAAGACATCGACCCATCATGGTCAGTAACGAAAGTATTGGGTGACACCAAAAAGAAAGGTGGATATCACAACACCAAGACACTGGGGAGGGTGTCGGCTTCCCAATGTATGAGGAAACATTCTAGTGATCAACACAATCATTCCTCTCACGGCCACTTAAAGCGATGCAGTAATGACAAACACTCACATAAGGTTACGTGTTTCCGGTGTCACCAAACAGGACATAAAGCGAATGTGTGTACTTACACATCGGACTCTTTCTCACGCCTCGACCAGAACAACAAACGCAGTCAACGACCCATGGCATCACAACCTCGGTCGTCACAATGCTGCAGACCGTGTCATAATTTCCTGCAGTCAGACACCAAGCTGACCTTCACCCGCTCGCACCCCACAACACCAGGCAGGTGTTCATATCATAAGAACGCTAGACACACTTCAGCGGAATGCCGAGCATTAGCTAGACAGACGTCATCTAACACAGGTTCATCATGTCATCATCAACAATGACAATCTCTCGCTCATGACAAGACTCCGTCACATAAGGAACTCTTAAGACATTTTCGTTCTTCGCCATTTTCTCACATTACAAGTTTCGATTTAGTGGGTTCTTACCAGAACAAGCCAATCACAATCTTTCTAGACAGTGGCGCGGAAGCAGATGTCGTTCATTATGATTTTATTCAACCATTAATGCGCACTCAACTTGTTAAATACTCGGACTTTTACCCACCCCTTCAAAGTATCTCAAATGAAAATCTGGACGTAAGGGGCACTATTAAAATGAACATTCGCATTGGCGACTCAGTCATTACCATAACCCCTTACATTGTTCGAGGTGTAACTTTTCCTGCTAAATTGTTACTAGGACGCCATTCTATGGCACAACATAAGATCTGTCCTATTTATCATGAAAATGTTGTTTGTGTTGATAATACGTTCCTGCCGTTGTCAGAGAAGAGTTCTCACTCAGTCAGGGTCATTAATACATCTACTCCCACGTCCTGCTTCACGGTAGACAATACGCATCCTTTTTATTTTTCTACTCATTGCCCTGGTAAACTTCAAACAAATATGACTCTGCATAGTAACACATTAACGAAGGTTCCTCTCTCACTTTCTCGAAAGTGGATGACTGATCATGGACTGAGACATAGTCAGGGTGATCTCGTACTAAGAGTAGTTGCTGAACCTTCATCACTAACTGTCAAAGGGCTATCGATGGATGCCTCTATTCATGAGACCGCAGATGGAGAGGTTACCGTATACATTGCCAATACGGGACCCACTCCTGTCCGTCTCCGTAGAGGGACCAAGCTTGTGGCATTCTCCGTTTTGAAGTCCGGAATTCAAGATGAGGAGTTAAATGAGTTTAACATCCGTCTAGTCTCTCATTCCATTAACCCACCACCGCCTACTCCTACTACCCCTGACTCAGCAGTGCACGGCTCGAGTCAGCTCCCGACCATCACCCCTGACATGATACCCAAGGTAGGATTAACCAAGCATGTTGACCAATTAACAGACTTACTTAACCAGTATAGGTCTACTATTGCCTTATCGGGAGAACCACTCGGTAGAACTCATTTCGATGTTCACACCATTAACTTAGAGAAAAACACACGTCCCATTTACGTCCCAGCCTATCGATTGCCACACGCCACATTGCCACACAGAGACATAGCAAACAAACTTGTTCAGGACATGTTGAAAGATAAGGTCATAGAAGAATCACGGTCACCATGGAATTCACCACTTCTGATCGTTCCGAAAAAGGACGGAACTTTTAGACCAGTCATAGATTTTAGAAAACTCAACAAGGTCACTTTGAAAGATCGTTTTCCATTACCAGTGGTATCAGAGCTTCTTCATAGCCTCGGTAACAATAAGGTATTTTCACCTATGGATTTACTAAGCGGATTTTGGCAGATTCCCTTGTCAGAGGAAAGCCGCCCCCTGACTGCGTTCAGTACGCCAGATAGTCATTGGCAGTTTATATGCATGCACTTCGGTCTTCATTCCTCACCAATCACCTTCTCAAGGTTAATGACTAACATTTTTTGTCACATGTTGGGCAAAGAAGTATTGGTTTATCTTGATGATATAATTGTCATGTCTCCAGATATTGCTCCTCATTTCAAAAGTCTTGAGAGAGTATTTCTGCGACTTAAGGATGCGAACCTAAAAGACAAGTTATCCAAATGTTCCTTTCTATAGACAAGAATTAATCACTTAGGTCACACCGTTGATGAAAATGGTATTCAACCTAATGCAGATAAAGTACGAACAATTGTGGAATGGCCAGTCCCTTCCACAACAGACAAGGTCAAATCCTTCCTTGGTTTAGCAGGATATTATTGAAGATTTATCGCTAATTTTGCGAAGATCGCAAACCCCCTCACTTCACTTCTGAAACAGGGAGTTACATTCCAGTGGACTACAGCGCAAGACAATGCGTTTAACTTACTCAAGCGACACTTGATAGAAGCACCTATCCTTCGATTTCCCAACTTTGAGAAACCCTTCATTTTGCACACAGATGCTTGTAAACAGGGTCTTAGAGCTGTACTTATGCAGGAGTCAAATAGGGGTAGACTTTTTCCCATAGCTTATGCGAGTCGTACATGTTCGACGACGGAATCGAAATACTCAATAACAGAATTGGAAGGCCTTGCAGTTGTTTGGGCACTCAAACATTTTAAGGAATACATATATGGTTACCCTATTACAGTTTATACAGATCACAGAGCACTGTTAGGTATTTTTCAAAGACAAGATCCTACAGGAAAGTTTCAGAGGTGGTACTTAACTATACAAGCATTTGACCCAGGTTTTCGTTTTGTTTCGGGCTCATCGAATGTAGTTGCAGATGCGCTTTCCCGCAGAGTGGGTACAGTCACTGTAGGCAATAGCCCCGTAGATTTTGATGTAGAAAGGTTGAGACAGCGTCAACGGGTTGACCTAGTCTGGGGTCCTGTCATAGAATTCCTAGAGGGTGTAAGATCTTCATTGGATGCTAAGACAGTTGTTCCAGTCAGAGAATTGTATTTAGCGCAGGGAGTCTTGTGCAGGGACGCGAAATTAGGAGTGCCCGCCCATGTTGTTAAACAAACAATAATTCCAACAGCATTAGTACAGGATTTCTTGAAGTTAGCACATGATTCACCGCAGGCCGCACACCCAGGCGCAGATAAATGCTATAAGCAAACTCGTTTGAGTTATTTCTGGCCAAGAATGCAGAAAAACATTACAGATCATATTTTAAGGTGCCAAACATGTAACACACACAAGGGAAGTCCCACTACCCCGCAGACTGTGTTGAAATATCCTTTACCTACATACCCATGGGAAAGAGTTCATATGGACATATTAGGAGGTTTCCCTAGGTTCATGGCAGGCTACAGATACATTTTAGTAATTACTAATGCCTTCACGAGATATTGTGAATTAGTCCCAGTTCAAAATAAAGATGCAGCCACGGTCGCTAAGGCGTTCAAAAAATATAACTTAGACAGACATAATGCGCCGAAGATTTTGGTTACAGATAATGGTGGCGAATTTAATAACTCATTATAAGAAGAACTCTGTAAATTGTATAACATAAAGAAATGTAATATAATGGCACATCACCCAGCCTCGAATGGCCTGGCAGAAAGGTTGAACCGTAAGATCCTCCAGTGTCTTCGCACCAACATTAATTTTGAGCATGATGAATGGGATGAATACCTGTCTGATGTCCAATGTTCATTAAACTCTGGATATCATAAGTCAATTGGAGACACTCCCTTCCACGCCTTACACGGTTTTGATAAAGTGTTGCCGTATGACATAATAGCGCCCCCTCCTTCATGTCCAGCGGTCCAGAAATCAGTTGTAGCGGAAAAATATCGCACGACTCAATTGATTCATCAAAGAATCAAGGAAAATCTAGGTGAAGCCACTGCAACCTTCACAAACCAGGCTAATAAATCCGCGAAACCATCAAAGGTACGTGGCTCCCGGACTCTTGGTAATGGTGCAGGAATTTAACTCTAGAAGTCAGGTTCCTAAACTTGACCCAAAATTTTCTGGCCCATATAGAGTCTTAGCTCATTTAAAGGGACATAAGTTCAGGGTTCGACATCTAAATACAGGTGACATTCGTGAAGAACATGAGGACCACTTGAAAGTTTTACAGTATTCTGAACATGATCATTCCGGTACCACAACGGAAAGTACTCCTCAAACCCCAAACAGTGTCACCCAAACAACTTCTACAACTGTTCAGACTGTCCCCACACCAGAACCGAATACCCCAACATCACCACCACACACACATCAGTATTCATTAAGACCTTGCCTTTAGGAAGTTGCTAAGTTTATCATTTTCCAGGTTCTTCCTTCTCATGTCCTTATGGTGTCTTCCTGTATATGACACCATGGCAGTACCAGGCGCCCTTCTCACGACTCCCCGCGGGGTCCGCCTCGTGAGGGACACAGTCTCGGTTAAGTTGGGCCTGGAAGGTCTACCCTACACTTACGATAATCTAGTGAAACTAATGGAGGCCGTACCTTGCTTACGGTCTACCTTACTCAAGTTTTACAACAGTGCGTCCATCAGAAACTCTAGTGTTGCTCCTCCTCCAACTTTGTTAAACCAGTGGACCTGGAAATTGAATAGTACCTGTGTGATTCTGTATGACATAATACAAGACATTGAATCTCCAGTAAATACTAACACCAGGATGAACACGGAAAAGCAAAGGAGAAGCAAGAGAGGTCTGCTTAATTTTGTAGGGTCCCTCCAATCATACTTGTTTGGTATTGCTACTCAGGAAGAACTTAATTCAGTTAGGAATCAGATTACATCTTTACAATTTCAACAACTTCTTAACAACAGGTTTATTAAAGCTGAAGCTAAGGTCTTAAAACAACATTCTAGATATTTGAATGACATGATGTTAACTGTTAATGACCTGACACAACAAGTAGCACTACTGTCAAAGTCTGTTAATACTATATATGCTATAGTGACTATTTCCACATATGTTGATAGTTTATACACCCAAATCAATTATTATGCACATTATTCACTGACTTATTGGAAGATGTTAATAATCTGGTAAACCAAGTTGTCACACAATCGTTTTTTCCCTTCTCGGAACTCACACGTATCATTAAACAAGCAATGACGAAATTCGGTTACACCCCAGCTCTCCCTCTACATCACCTGGCCAGTTATTACTCCTTACTAACGGTTGACGTGATCCTTGAAGCGGTCATTATCCACATACCATTCACTGACTCCAATATTTACAGCCTTGTGAACGTAATACCATTCCCTTTTAATTATACAAAAGAGTTGCAAAAGACTATCATCCTTGCTGATAACATGAACTTTCTCTTATATAATATTAATTCCTCGTTGATTGCACATCCCTCCTTGTATGATTTAGCATTGTGCCATAAACCATTGCTTGACAACTTGATTTGCCCCCCCAATACCTTGGTTTTTCATGATTTACAAACAAACTCATGTGAGTACCAACTACTTTTGGGGCATCAACAAAATGTTCTTCATTCCTGTTCCTTTAAGGATATTACTGTTTATGAACCTTGGATTGACAGTATGGAAAGGTATCGAGTACTGTTTTTCCCAGATCCGCAAAATGTTCTTATTCACTGCCCACCCAATCATCCCAAATCTTTTTTGTTTCTGGGACACATTCAGTTAGGACAACAATGTACTTTTATCAGTTCCAGTTTAAAATTGTTCTTCACTCATGATCATTCTTTGGGACAAATTCATAGAGCTATCCCGAGTATAGAACGAATCCCCCAGAACATCAACTTATCCATCATTAATAAAGTAAATATCTAACACCTTCCATCTAAGGCTCAGGACGATTTAGATTCAGCAGTAGATGTTTTGGCTTTTGTACCTTTTAAGTACACTTCGCATATTTCTAGATTTTAATTTATTTCGTTGTCTATTGCACTCATATCATTATTCATAGTATTCATCTTATATTGTCATCTACGACATAGGGTGTCTAATATAAAATTCCCTACAGCCACATTGAATGTTCAAAAGGTAGTCGCACCAGCACTTCCATGATTATGGAGAAATCTAACTCCAGAATAATATGTATTGAATAAGTTGTTTGAATTTTTATTTTCTTTCATTTCATTTGCATCCTGATTTTGTTTACACCATATATATGTGTATATACATATATATATATATATATATATATATATATATATATATATATATATATATATATATATATATATATATATGTATATATATATATATATATATATATATATATATATATATATATATATATATATATATATATATATATATATATATATATATATATATATATATATATATATATATATATATATATATATATATATATATATATATATATATATATATATATATATATATATATATATATATATATATATATATATATATATATATATATATATATATATATATATATATATATATATATATATATATATATATATATATATATATATATATATATATATATATATATATATATATATATATATATATATATATATATATATATATATATATATATATATATATATATATATATATATATATATATATATATATATATATATATATATATATATATATATATATATATATATATATATATATATATACATATATATATATATATATATATATATATATATATATATGTATATATATATATATATATATATATATATATATATATATATATATATATATATATATATATATATATATATATATATATATATATATATATATATATATATATATATATATATATATATACATATATATATATATCTTTTCTTTCTTTCTTTCAAACTATTCGCCATTTCCCGCATTAGCGAGGTAGCGTTAAGAACAGAGGACTGGGCCTTGAGGGAATACCCTCACCTGGCCCAATTCTCTGTTCCTTCTTTTGGAAAATTAAAAAAATTTTACGCGTGATCAAGATATTCCTATGAGTCCACGGGGAAAATGGAACACGAAAAGTTCCCAAGTGCATGAAAGTGCACTTGGGAACTTTTCGCGTTTCATTTTCCTCGTGGACTCATAGGAATATATATATATGGATGGATGTGCTGGAAATGAGATGTTTGAGGACAATGTGTGGTGTGAGGTGGTTTGATCGAGTGAGTAACGTAAGGGTAAGAGAGATGTGTGGAAATAAAAAGAGCGTGGTTGAGAGAGCAGAAGAGGGTGTTTTGAAGTGGTTTGGGCACATGGAGAGGATGAGTGAGGAAAGATTGACCAAGAGGATATATGTGTCGGAGGTGGAGGGAGCAAGGAGAAGAGGGAGACCAAATTGGAGGTGGAAAGATGGAGTGAAAAAGATTTTGTGTGATCGGGGCCTGAACATGCAGGAGGGTGAAAGGAGGGCAAGGAATAGAGTGAATTGGAGCGATGTGGTATACCGGGGTTGACGTGCTTTCAGTGGATTGAATCAAGGCATGTGAAGCGTCTGGGGTAAACCATGAAAAGCTGTGTAGGTATGTATATTTGCGTGTGTGGACGTATGTATATACATGTGTATGGGGTGGGGGGGTTGGGCCATTTCTTTCGTCTGTTTCCTTGCGCTACCTCGCAAACGCGGGAGACAGCGACAAAGTATAAAAAAAAAAAAATATATATATATATATATATATATATATATATATATATATATATATATATATATATATATATATATATATATATATATACATGAATTATGTACATGTGTATATATGTATATGTCTATGTGTGTATATATATGTATACGTGGAGATGTATAGGTATGTATATTTGCGTGTGTGGACGTTTATGTATATACATGTGTATGTGCGTGGGTTGGGCCATTCTTTCGTCTGTTTCCTTGCGCTACCTTGCTAACCCGGGAGACAGCAACAAAGCAAAATAAATAAATAAATAAAATAACATATTCATACTTTACCCCTGGGGATAGGGGAGAAAGAATACTTCCCACGTATTCCCTGTGTGTCGTAGAAGGCGACTAAAAGGGGAGGGAGCGGGGGGCTGGAAATCCTCCCCTCTTGTTTTTTTTTTTTTTTAATTTTCCAAAAGAAGGAACAGAGAAGGGGGCCAGGTGAGGTTATTCTCTCAGAGGCCCAGTCCTCTGTTCTTAACGCTACCTTGCTAACACAGGAAATGGCGAATAGTTTGAAAAAAAAAAAAAATATATATATATATATTTTTTTTTTTTTTTTCATACTATTCGCCATTTCCCGCGATAGCGAGGTAGCGTTAAGAACAGAGGACTGGGCCTTTGAGGGAATATCCTCACCTGGCCCCCTTCTCTGTTCCTTCTTTGGAAAAAAAGAAAAAAAAAAAAAAAAAAACGAGAGGGGAGGATTTCCAGCCCCCCGCTCACTTCCCTTTTAGTCGCCTTCTACGACACGCAGGGAATACGTGGGAAGTATTCTTTCTCCCCTATCCTCAGGGATAATATATATATATATATATATATATATATATATATATATATATATATATATATATATATATATATATATATATATATATATATATATGATAGAGTTGATAGAGATGCTCTGTGGAAGGTATTAAGAATATATGGTGTGGGAGGCAAGTTGTTAGAAGCAGTGAAAAGTTTTTATCGAGGATGTAAGGCATGTGTACGTGTAGGAAGAGAGGAAAGTGATTGGTTCTCAGTGAATGTAGGTTTGCGGCAGGGGTGTGTGATGTCTCCATGGTTGTTTAATTTGTTTATGGATGGGGTTGTAAGGGAGGTAAATGCAAGAGTCCTGGAAAGAGGGGCAAGTATGAAGTCTGTTGGGGATGAGAGAGCTTGGGAAGTGAGTCAGTTGTTGTTCGCTGATGATACAGCGCTGGTGGCTGATTCATGTGAGAAACTGCAGAAGCTGGTGACTGAGTTTGGTAAAGTGTGTGGAAGAAGAAAGTTGAGAGTAAATGTGAATAAGAGCAAGGTTATTAGGTACAGTAGGGGTGAGGGTCAAGTCAATTGGGAGGTGAGTTTGAATGGAGAAAAACTGGAGGAAGTGAAGTGTTTTAGATATCTGGGAGTGGATCTGTCAGCGGATGGAACCATGGAAGCGGAAGTGGATCATAGGGTGGGGGAGGGGGCGAAAATTTTGGGAGCCTTGAAAAATGTGTGGAAGTCGAGAACATTATCTCGGAAAGCAAAAATGGGTATGTTTGAGGGAATAGTGGTTCCAACAATGTTGTATGGTTGCGAGGCGTGGGCTATGGATAGAGATGTGCGCAGGAGGATGGATGTGCTGGAAATGAGATGTTTGAGGACAATGTGTGGTGTGAGGTGGTTTGATCGAGTAAGTAACGTAAGGGTAAGAGAGATGTGTGAAAATAAAAAGAGCGTGGTTGAGAGAGCAGAAGAGGGTGTTTTGAAATGGTTTGGGCACATGGAGAGAATGAGTGAGGAGAGATTGACCAAGAGGATATATGTGTCGGAGGTGGAGGGAACGAGGAGAAGAGGGAGACCAAATTGGAGGTGGAAAGATGGAGTGAAAAAGATTTTGTGTGATCGGGGCCTGAACATGCAGGAGGGTGAAAGGAGGGCAAGAAATAGAGTGAATTGGAGTCATGTGGTATACAGGGGTTGACGTGCTGTCAGTGGATTGAAGCAAGGCATGTGAAGCGTCTGGGGTAAACCATGGAAAGCTGTGTAGGTATGTATATTTGCGTGTGTGGACGTGTGTATGTACATGTGTATGGGGGGGGGGGGTTGGGCCATTTCTTTCGTCTGTTTCCTTGCGCTACCTCGCAAACGCGGGAGACAGCGACAAAGTATAAAAAAAAAAAAAAAAAAATAAATATATATATATATATATATATATATATATATATATATATATATATATATATATATATATATATACATATATACATATATATATATATATATATATATATATATATATATATATATATATATATATATATATATATATATATATATATATATATATATATATATATATATATATATACATATATATATATATACATATATATATATATATATATATATATATATATATATATATATATATATATATATATATATATATATATATATATATATATATATATATATATATATATATCACAATGGCACTATGCACGCATTCCGCCAATCCTCAGGCACCTCACCATGAGTCATACATACATTAAATAACCTTACCAACCAGTCAACAATACAGTCACCTACTTTTTTAATAAATTCCACTGCAATATCATCCAAACCTGCTGCCTTGCCGGCTTTCATCTTCCGCAAAGCTTTCACTACCTCTTCTCTGTTTACCAAATCATTTTCCCTAACCCTCTCACTTTGCACACCACCTCGACCAAAACACCCTATATCTGCCACTCTATCATCAAACACATTCAACAAACCTTCAAAATACTCACTCCATCTCCTTCTCACATCACCACTACTTGTTATCACCTCCCCATTTGCGCCCTTCACTGAAGTTCCCATTTGCTCCCTTGTCTTACGCTCTTTATTTACCTCCTTCCAGAACATCTTTTTATTCTCCCTAAAATTTAGTGATACTCTCTGACCCCAACTCTCATTTGCCCTTTTTTTCACCTCTTGCACCTTTCTCTTGACCTCCTGTCTCTTTCTTTTATACATCTCCCACTCAATTGCATTTTTTCCCTGCAAAAATCGTCCAAATGCCTCTCTCTTCTCTTTCACTAATACTCTTACTTCTTCATCCCACCACTCACTACCCTTTCTAATCAACCCACCTCCCACTCTTCTCATGCCACAAGCATCTTTTGCGCAATCCATCACTGATTCCCTAAATACATCCCATTCCTCCCCCACTCCCCTTACTTCCATTGTTCTTACCTTTTTCCATTCTGTACTCAGTCTCTCCTGGTACTTCCTCACACAGGTCTCCTTCTCAAGCTCACTTACTCTCACCACCCTCTTCACCCCAACATTCACTCTTCTTTTCTGAATACCCATACAAATCTTCACCTTAGCCTCCACAAGATAATGATCAGACATCCCTCCAGTTGCACCTCTCAGCACATTAACATCCAAAAGTCTCTCTTTCGCACGCCTGTCAATTAACACGTAATCCAATAACGCTCTCTGGCCATCTCTCCTACTTACATAAGTATACTTATGTATATCTCGCTTTTTAAACCAGGTATTCCCAATCATCAGTCCTTTTTCAGCACATAAATCTACAAGCTCTTCACCATTTCCATTTATAACACTGAACACCCCATGTATACCAATGATTCCCTCAACTGCCACATTACTCACCTTTGCATTCAAATCACCCATCACTATGACCCGGTCTCGTGCATCAAAACCACAAACACACTCATTCAGCTGCTCCCAAAACACTTGCCTCTCTTGATCTTTCTTCTCATGCCTAGGTGCATATGCACCAATAATCACCCACCTCTCTCCATCAACTTTCAGTTTTACCCATATTAATCGAGAATTTACTTTCTTACACTCTATCACATACTCCCACAACTCCTGTTTCAGGAGTATTGCTACTCCTTCCCTTGCTCTTGTCCTCTCACTAACCCCTGACTTTACTCCCCAGACATTCCCAAACCACTTTTCCCCTTTACCCTTGAGCTTCGTTTCACTCAGAGCCAAAACATCCAGGTTCCTTTCCTCAAACATACTACCTATCTCTCCTTTTTTCACATCTTGGTTACATCCACACACATTTAGACACCCCAGTCTGAGCCTTCGAGGAGGATGAGCACTCCCCGCGTGACTCCTTCTTCTGTTTCCTATTTTAGAAAGTTAAAAAAATACAAGGAGGGGAGGATTTCTGGCCCCCCGCTCCCGTCCCAACTAGTCGCCTTCTACGACACGCGAGGAATGCGTGGGAAGTATTCTTTCACCCCTATCCCCAGGGATAATATACATATATATACATATACATATACATATACACATACATACGCACATATACACACATACACACATATACATATATATATACATATGAAAAATGTAAGAAATAATTTCGAAAACTGAAACTTCTAGCTTGAAATGAAATGAAAAAATTGAATGTCACATAATGGTTCAACCTCTGGCTATGGAAAAGGGAAATGTATAATTTATTTACACAAACGTCAATAGTAGTTTTCATCAATTTAACCACTGTATCATACTGCCTGGTCCACTTCTCTTATCATGAAACAGGAATATTGGCTTATGATGTTTCTCAATTTTCTTCATTACATAGAGTACGACCATATCTTGGATACATGAGGGTAGGTAGTTGGTCATCTGCCATAATAAAGCCTTGACAGACCAAAAATTTATCTGGACCTTAACTTTTCCAGTACATTTATGAAAAACACCTTTTTGCTTTCCATCTCTATCACTTTGAAAAAAAAAGAATAAGTTTCAATGTCTAAGCTACATTTTTTTTTCCAAATTTCACTATTTTCTTGTCAGAGCACCATGTATGAAAACTATCACTCCAGTAACACAATTACAAACATTTACTTCCCCTTTAAAAAAGTTCTGAGGGAAGTCTGTCTCGATACACTGCGGGTCACTCTACCACCTGGCGAGGTTTGTGTTGCAATGGTTCTTCATTCACAAACGTAGTAGCATCACTGTTGGGCTGAAGAACATTCTTGTAACCAAAGCGAGGATCACAGTCCGTGCAACTCCATTATGATGGTTCTTCTCATGACGGGACGCTTAAGCTGTGACCATGGCTCCTTTATCTTCTCATGTATGTGGTCTTGGAATTATCCTTAACACCTGAAGGAGGAGTTCAAAGATTTTTCTGTCTACTCGGCGGTCCAGCAGCAGATGGCGGTGAGGTTGGCTATAGGGATGCGGATGTTGATCTCCCTTCCTCCGACCGGCAGGTGTGTAGGTAGGGTAGCGAGAGCCATCAGTCGCCAGGGACGATGCTCTCGTGAAATTAATCTCTTCACCGATTTTCCACTCCCACTAGATCCAGGTTCTGTACGAAACTTTTTGGAAGTCATTTGTAGATATTAAAAGTCAGATGGTTTCATCGTGTTTTTCAATGATCAAGGAACGAAACAGTCGTCCATGTCCGTCTTTTTTAACATTTGGCCTATATATATATATATATATATATATATATATATATATATATATATATATATATATATATATATATATATATATATATATATATATATATATATATATATATATATATATATATATATATATATATATATATTTCCATAGCCAGAGGTTGAACAATTATATGACATCCATTTTTTCATTGCATTTCAAGCTAGAAGTTTCAGTTTTCTAAAAGTTTCTTACATTTTTCATATGTATATATATGTATGTGTGTGTGTGTGTATATGTGCGTATGTATGTGTGTGTGTATGTGTGTATATATATATATATATATATATATATATATATATATATATAGGGAGAATAAAAAAGATGTTCTGGAAGGAGGTAAATAGGGTGCGTAAGACAAGGGAGCAAATGGGAACTTCAGTGAAGGGCGTAAATGGGGAGGTGATAACAAGTAGTGGTGATGTGAGAAGGAGATGGAATGAGTATTTTGAAGGTTTGTTGAATGTGTCTGATGACAGAGTGGCAGATATAGGGTGTTTTGGTCGAGGTGGTGTGCAAAGTGAGAGGGTTAGGGAAAATGATTTGGTAAACAGAGAAGAGGTAGTAAAAGCTTTGCGGAAGATGAAAGCCGGCAAGGCAGCAGGTTTGGATGGTATTGCAGTGGAATTTATTAAAAAAGGGGGTGACTGTATTGTTGACTGGTTGGTAAGGTTATTTAATGTATGTATGACTCATGGTGAGGTGCCTGAGGATTGGCGGAATGCGTGCATAGTGCCATTGTACAAAGGCAAAGGGGATAAGAGTGAGTGCTCAAATTACAGAGGTATAAGTTTGTTGAGTATTCCTGGTAAATTATATGGGAGGGTATTGATTGAGAGGGTGAAGGCATGTACAGAGCATCAGATTGGGGAAGAGCAGTGCGGTTTCAGAAGTGGTAGAGGATGTGTGGATCAGGTGTTTGCTTTGAAGAATGTATGTGAGAAATACTTAGAAAAGCAAATTGATTTGTATGTAGCATTTATGGATCTGGAGAAGGCATATGATAGAGTTGATAGAGATGCTCTGTGGAAGGTATTAAGAATATATGGTGTGGGAGGCAAGTTGTTAGAAGCAGTGAAAAGTTTTTATCGAGGATGTAAGGCATGTGTACGTGTAGGAAGAGAGGAAAGTGATTGGTTCTCAGTGAATGTAGGTTTGCGGCAGGGGTGTGTGATGTCTCCATGGTTGTTTAATTTGTTTATGGATGGGGTTGTTAGGGAGGTGAATGCAAGAGTCCTGGAAAGAGGGGCAAGTATGAAGTCTGTTGGGGATGAGAGAGCCTGGGAAGTGAGTCAGTTGTTGTTCGCTGATGATACAGCGCTGGTGGCTGATTCATGTGAGAAACTGCAGAAGCTGGTGACTGAGTTTGGTAAAGTGTGTGGAAGAAGAAAGTTAAGAGTAAATGTGAATAAGAGCAAGGTTATTAGGTACAGTAGGGTTGAGGGTCAAGTCAATTGGGAGGTAAGTTTGAATGGAGAAAAACTGGAGGAAGTGAAGTGTTTTAGATATCTGGGAGTGGATCTGTCAGCGGATGGAACCATGGAAGCGGAAGTGGATCATAGGGTGGGGGAGGGGGCGAAAATTTTGGGAGCCTTGAAAAATGTGTGGAAGTCGAGAACATTATCTCGGAAAGCAAAAATGGGTATGTTTGAAGGAATAGTGGTTCCAACAATGTTGTATGGTTGCGAGGCGTGGGCTATGGATAGAGTTGTGCGCAGGAGGATGGATGTGCTGGAAATGAGATGTTTGAGGACAATGTGTGGTGTGAGGTGGTTTGATCGAGTAAGTAACGTAAGGGTAAGAGAGATGTGTGGAAATAAAAAGAGCGTGGTTGAGAGAGCAGAAGAGGGTGTTTTGAAATGGTTTGGGCACATGGAGAGAATGAGTGAGGAAAGATTGACCAAGAGGATATATGTGTCGGAGGTGGAGGGAACGAGGAGAAGAGGGAGACCAAATTGGAGGTGGAAAGATGGAGTGAAAAAGATTTTGTGTGATCGGGGCCTGAACATGCAGGAGGGTGTAAGGAGGGCAAGGAATAGAGTGAATTGGAGCGATGTGGTATACAGGGGTTGACGTGCTGTCAGTGGAGTGAATCAAGGCATGTGAGGCGTCTGGGGTGGACCATGGAAAGCTGTGTAGGTATGTATACACGTGTGTGGACATGTGTATGTACATGTGTATGGGGGGGGGGTTGGGCCATTTCTTTCGTCTGTTTCCTTGCGCTACCTCGCAGACGCGGGAGACAGCGACAAAGTATAAAAAAAAAAAAAAAAAAAAAAAAAAAAAAAATATATATATATATTTTTTTTTTTTTTTTTCATACTATTCGCTATTTCCCGCGATAGCGAGGTAGCGTTAAGAACAGAGGACTGGGCCTTTGAGGGAATATCCTCACCTGGACCTCTTCTCTGTTCCTTCTTTTGGAAAATTAAAAAGAAAAAAAAAAAAACGAGAGGGGAGGATTTCCAGCCCCCCGCTCCCTTCCCTTTTAGTCGCCTTCTACGACACGCAGGGAATACGTGGGAAGTATTCTTTCTCCCCTATCCCCAAGGAAAATATATATATATATATATGTATATATATATATATATATATATATATATATATATATATATATATATATATATATATATATATATATATATATATATATATATATATATATATATATATATATATATTATCCCTGGGGATAGGGGTGAAAGAATACTTCCCACGCATTCCTCGCGTGTCGTAGAAAGCGACTAGAGGGGACGGGAGCGGGGGACCAGAAATCCTCACCTCCTTGTATTTTTTTTAACTTTCTGAAATGGGAAACAGAAGAAGGAGTCACGCGGGGAGTGCTCATCCTCCTCGAAGTCTCAGATTGGGGTGCCTAAATGTGTGTGGATGTAACCAAGATGTGAAAAAAGGAGAGATAGGTAGTATGTTTGAGGAAAGGAACCTGGATGTTTTGGTTCTGAGTAAAACGAAGCTCAAGGGTAAAGGGGATGAGTGGTTTGGGAATGTCTTGGGAGTAAAGTTAGGGGTTAGTGAGAAGACAAATGCAAGGGAAGGAGTAGCAATACTCCTGAAACAGGAGTTGTGGGAGTATGTGATAGAATGTAAGAAAGTAAATTCTCGATTAATATGGGTAAAACTGAAAGTTGATGGAGAGAGATGGGTGATTATTGGTGCATATGCACCTGGGCATGAGAAGAAAGATCATGAGAGGCAAGTGTTTTGGGACCAGCTAAATGAGTGTGTTAGTGGTTTTGATGCACGAGACCGGGTTATAGTGATGGGTGATTTGAATGCAAAGGAGTTGAGGGAATAATTGGTATACATGGGGTGTTCAGTGTTGTAAATGGAAATGGTGAAGAGCTTGTAGATTTATGTGCTGAAAAAGGACTGATGATTGGGAATACCTGGTTTAAAAAGTGAGATATACATAAGTATACTTATGTAAGTAGGATAGATGGCCAGAGAGCGTTATTGGATTACGTGTTAATTGACAGGCGCGCGAAAGAGAGACTTTTGGATGTTAATGTGCTGAGAGGTGCAACTGGAGGGATGTCAGATCATTATCTTGTGGAGGCGAAGGTGAAGATTTGTATGGGTTTTCAGAAAAGGAGAGTGAATGTTGGGGTGAAGAGGGTGGTGAGAGTAAGTGTGAGGAAGTACCAGGAGAGACTGAGTACAGAATGGAAAAGGTGAGAACAGTGGAAGTAAGGGGAGTGGGGGAGGAATGGGATGTATTTAGGGAATCAGTGATGGATTGCGAAAAAGATGCTTGCGGCATGAGAAGAGTGGGAGGTGGGTTGATTAGAAAGGGTAGTGAGTGGTGGGATGAAGAAGTAAGAGTATTAGTGAAAGAGAAGAGAGAGGCATTTGGACGATTTTTGCAGGGAAAAAATGAAATTGAGTGGGAGATGTATAAAAGAAAGAGACTGGTCAAGAGAAAGGTGCAAGAGGTGAAAAAAAAAAGGGCAAATGAGAGTTGGGGTGAGAGAGTATCATTAAATTTTAGGGAGAATAAAAAGATGTTCTGGAAAGAGGTAAATAAAGTGCGTAAGACAAGGGAGCAAATGGGAACTTCAGTGAAGGGCGCAAATGGGGAGGTGATAACAAGTAGTGGTGATGTGAGAAGGAGATGGAGTGAGTATTTTGAAGGTTTGTTGAATGTGTTTGATGATAGAGTGGCAGATATAGGGTGTTTTGGTCGAGGTGGTTTGCAAAGTGAGAGTGTTAGGGAAAATGATTTGGTAAACAGAGAAGAGGTAGTAAAAGCTTTGCGGAAGATGAAAGCCGGCAAGGCAGCAGGTTTGGATGGTATTGCAGTGGAATTTATTAAAAAAGGGGGTGACTGTATTGTT
Source organism: Panulirus ornatus (assembly GCF_036320965.1). NCBI lineage: Eukaryota > Metazoa > Arthropoda > Malacostraca > Decapoda > Palinuridae > Panulirus > Panulirus ornatus. The sequence continues at coordinate 53,931,330 of NC_092238.1, read as the reverse complement.
GACTGGTTGGTAAGGTTATTTAATGTATGTATGACTCATGGTGAGGTGCCTGAGGATTGGCTGAATGCGTGCATAGTGCCATTGTACAAAGGCAAAGGGGATAAGAGTGAGTGCTCAAATTACAGAGGTATAAGTTTGTTGAGTATTCCTGGTAAATTATATGGGAGGATATTGATTGAGAGGGTGAAGGCATGTACAGAGCAGCAGATTGGGGAAGAGCAGTGTGGTTTCAGAAGTGGTAGAGGATGTGTGGATCAGGTGTTTGCTTTGAAGAATGTATGTGAGAAATACTTAGAAAAGCAAATGGATTTGTATGTAGCATTTATGGATCTGGAGAAGGCATATGATAGAGTTGATAGAGATGCTCTGTGGAAGGTATTAAGAATATATGGTGTGGGAGGCAAGTTGTTAGAAGCAGTGAAAAGTTTTTATCGAGGATGTAAGGCATATGTACGTGTAGGAAGAGAGGAAAGTGATTGGTTCTCAGTGAATGTAGGTTTCCGGCAGGGGTGTGTGATGTCTCCATGGTTGTTTAATTTGTTTATGAATGGCGTTGTTAGGGAGGTGAATTCAAATGTTTTGGAAAGAGGGGCAAGTATGAAGTCTGTTGGGGATGAGAGAGCTTGGGAAGTGAGTCAGTTGTTGTTCGCTGATGATACAGCGCTGGTGGCTGATTCATGTGAGAAACTGCAGAAGCTGGTGACTGAGTTTGGTAAAGTGTGTGAAAGAAGAAAGTTAAGAGTAAATGTGAATAAGAGCAAGGTTATTAGGTACAGTAGGGTTGAGGGTCAAGTCAATTGGGAGGTGAGTTTGAATGGAGAAAAACTGGAGGAAGTGAAGTGTTTTAGATATCTGGGAGTGGATCTGGCAGCGGATGGAACCATGGAAGCGGAAGTGGATCATAGGGTGGGGGAGGGGGCGAAAATTTTGGGAGCCTTGAAGAATGTGTGGAAGTCGAGAACATTATCTCGGAAAGCAAAAATGGGTATGTTTGAAGGAATAGTGGTTCCAACAATGTTGTATGGTTGCGAGGCGTGGGCTATGGATAGAGTTGTGCGCAGGAGGATGGATGTGCTAGAAATGAGATGTTTGAGGACAATGTGTGGTGTGAGGTGGTTTGATCGAGTAAGTAACGTAAGGGTAAGAGAGATGTGTGGAAATAAAAAGAGCGTGGTTGAGAGAGCAGAAGAGGGTGTTTTGAAATGGTTCGGGCACATGGAGAGAATGAGTGAGGAAAGATTGACCAAGAGGATATATGTGTCGGAGGTGGAGGGAACGAGGAGAAGAGGGAGACCAAATTGGAGGTGGAAAGATGGAGTGAAAAAGATTTTGTGTGATCGGGGCCTGAACATGCAGGAGTGTGAAAGGAGGGCAAGGAATAGAGTGAATTGGAGCGATGTGGTATACCGGGGTTGACGTGCTGTCAGTGGATTGAATGAAGGCTTGTGAAGCGTCTGGGGTAAACCATGGAAAGCTGTGTAGGTATGTATATTTGCGTGTGTGGACGTATGTATATACATGTGTATGGGGGTGGGTTGGGCCATCTCTATCGTCTGTTTCCTTGCGCTACCTCGCAAACGCGGGAGACAGCGACAAAGCAAAAAAAAAAAAAAAAAAAAAATATATATATATATATATATATATATATATATATATATATATATATATATATATATATATATATATATATATATATATATATATATATATATATATTCCTATGAGTCCACGGGGAAAAATGAAACACGAAAAGTTCCCAAGTGCACTTTCGTGTAATAATTACATCATCATCGAAAACACAAGAGAGAAATATAACAGTCAGTTGATATACATCGAAGAGACGAAGCTAGGACGCCATTTGGTAAACATTTGATTTTCCAAAACATACAACGAGCGTTTATAAATTTATCATTTTACAAATCTTATCAACAATAAAGTTATCTAATTTGTACAGACCATCACTAATATTAAGATTATAATTCTTTGTGTATTTAGTAATAGAAGATTCATTGATATTTCTCTTGGTAATAGAGTTAGAGTTAAAAACTGAGATGGCGTTACTCCAGTCAATACAATGATCATAGTTTTTCACATGATTAAACAAGGCATTTGATTCTTGTCCCGTTCTTATACTATATTTATGTTGCTTAAGTCTAACAGAAAGATCCTTACCAGTCTGACCAACATAAAATTTATCACAGTTTCCACAAGGAACTTTATAGATGCAACCCAGAGAATTTTCTGGTGAATAAGAATTCACCAGAAAATTAAGATTAAGATATTCTTTATAGTATTATTGTTGCCAAAGGCAATATTTACATTAAAGGATTTAAGCAACATGGTAAGCAAAGTGAAATGATTATTAAAAGGGAGAACTAAAAGATTCTTGGTGTCGATGGGAGATTTGGGCTCAACTCTATAGAATGAATTCTTTGCTAACTTAAGGGATTTATCAATGAAAGATCTAGGGTACTTTAACTTAGATCCAATAGAATATATCTTCTCAAACTCATCATCAATAAACTCTGGACTGCAAATACGTAATGCCCTTAGGAACATCGATTGAAATGATGATACTTTAACTCTGTCATGTTGAGATGAGTAATAATGGATAAATGAGAATACATTGATGGGTTTTCTGCATATGCTAAACTTAAACTTGTTTCCTTGTCTATGAATCATGCAATCTAAAAATGGTAACATACCATTGCTTTCATTTTCTACATTAAATTTGATGGAAGGTACTTAATTGTTAAGTAAGGGGAGAAATATTTGTAAATTTTCATTTGTTGGCCAAACACAAAGAACATCATCTACATACCTAAACCAAATTGCATTAGAAGGTAAGATATCCTTAAGTAATTTTGTTTAAAAAAAATCCATATAAAGATTACTTAGTGCAGGTGAAAGAGGGTTACCCATTGGCATACCAAATTTTTGAGCATAATAATCTCCATTAAATTGAAATACACAGTCTTTTATACGCAATTTTATCAGTTCAATGAAATTAGACTTTGAAACAGGTAAATGAATATCATCCAAGATATAAATTAAATATTCTAAAAGGTCAGCAACTGGAACTTTAGTGAAAAGTGAGGAAACATCAAAGCTAAGTAGTTTGAAATCAAAATTTATATTGATATTGTTTAGCTTGTTGACTAAATCTACATTGTTCATGATATTGGAATTTGATACCTTACCCACTAAAGGCCTTAATAAGGAAACTAACCATTTTGATAACTTATATTTGATGGAGCCTACTGAACTCACTATAGGTCTTGCTGGAAAATTTTGTTTATGTGTTTTGATGAGTCCATACATATATGGCAATGAAGGGGACAAAGATGACAAATTTTTGATAAGAGAAATGTTACCTTTTAACAACAACTTCATTTCTTTATTAAGTGAGAATTAACTGCTTCTAAGGGATTCTTACTAAGTTTAGAATATGTTGTGTTATCATTTAGGAGATCATTCATTTTAGATAAATAGTTACTTTTGTCTAAAATCACAAGTGTATAACAGTGTATATCGATGTATATCAACTGACTGTTATATTTCTCTCTTGTGTCTTTCCTGATGATGTGATTATTACACGAAAGTGCACTTGGGAACTTTTCGTGTTTCATTTCTCCCCGTGGACTCATAGGAATATCTTGATCACGCGCAAAATTGTGATCCTTTCCAACATATATATATCAAATTTTAGGGAGAATAAAAAGATGTTCTGGAAGGAGGTAAATAAAGTGCGAAAGACAAGGGAGCAAATGGGAACTTCAGTGAAGGGCGCAAATGGGGAGGTGATAACAAGTAGTGGTGATGTGAGAAGGAGATGGAGTGAGTATTTTGAAGGTTTGTTGAATGTGTTTGATGACAGAGTGGCAGATATAGGGTGTTTTGATCGAGGTGGTGTGCAAAGTGAGAGGGTTAGGGAAAATGAATTGGTAAACAGAGAAGAGGTAGTAAAAGCTTTGCGGAAGATGAAAGCCGGCAAGGCAGCAGGTTTGGATGGTATTGCAGTGGAATTTATTAAAAAAGGGGTGACTGTATTGTTGACTGGTTGGTAAGGTTATTTAATGTATGTATGATTCATGGTGAGGTGCCTGAGGATTGGCGGAATGCGTGCATAGTGCCATTGTACAAAGGCAAAGGGGATACGAGCGAGTGCTCAAATTACAGAGGTATAAGTTTGTTGAGTATTCCTGGTAAATTATATGGGAGGGTATTGATTGATAGGGTGAAGGCATGTACAGTGCATCAGATTGGGGAAGAGCAGTGTGGTTTCAGAAGTGGTAGAGGATGTGTGGATCAGGTGTTTGCTTTGAAGAATGTATGTGAGAAATACTTAGAAAAGCAAATTGTATGTAGCATTTATGGATCTGGAGAAGGCATATGCTAGAGTTGATAGAGATGCTCTGTGGAAGGTATTAAGAATATATGGTGTGGGAGGCAAGTTGTTACAAGCAGTGAAAAGTTTTTATCGAGGATGTAATGCATGTGTACGTGTAGGAAGAGAGGAAAGTGATTGGTTCCCAGTGAATGTAGGTTTGCGGCAGGGGTGTGTGATGTCTCCATGGTTGTTTAATTTGTTTATGGATGGGGTTGTTAGGGAGGTGAATGCAAGAGTTTTGGAAAGAGGGGCAAGTATGAAGTCTGTTGGGGATGAGAGAGCTTGGGAAGTGAGTCAGTTGTTGTTCGCTGATGATCCAGCGCTGGTGGCTGATTCATGTGAGAAACTGCAGAAGCTGGTGACTGAGTTTGGTAAAGTGCGTGGAAGAAGAGAGTTAAGAGTAAATGTGAATAAGAGCAAGGTTATTAGGTACAGTAGGGTTGAGGGTCAAGTCAATTGGGAGGTGAGTTTGAATGGAGAAAAACTGGAGGAAGTGAAGTGTTTTAGATATCTGGGAGTGGATCTGGCAGCGGATGGAACCATGGAAGCGGAAGTGGATCATAGGGTGGGGGAGGGGGCGAAGATTCTGGGAGCCTTGAAGAATGTGTGGAAGTCGAGAACATTATCTCGGAAAGCTAAAATGGTTATGTTTGAAAGAATAGTGGTTCCAACAATGTTGTATGGTTGCGAGGCGTAGGCTATGGATAGAGTTGTGCGCAGGAGGATGGATGTGCTGGAAATGAGATGTTTGAGGACAATGTGTGGTGTGAGGTGGTTTGATCGAGTAAGTAACGTAAGGGTAAGGGAGATGTGTGGAAATAAAAAGAGCGTGGTTGAGAGAGCAGAAGAGGGTGTTTTGAAATGGTTTGGGCACATGTAGAAAATGAGTGAGGAAAGATTGACCAAGAGGATATATGTGTCGGAGGTGGAGGGAACGAGGAGAAGAGGGAGACCAAATTGGAGGTGGAAAGATGGAGTGAAAAAGATTTTGTGTGATCGGGGCCTGAACATGCAGGAGGGTGAAAGGAGGGCAAGGAATAGAGTGAATTGGAGCGATGTAGTATACCGGGGTCGACGTGCTGTCAGTGGATTGAATCAAGGCATGTGAAGCGTCTGGGGTAAACCATAGAAAGCTGTGTAGGTATGTATATTTGCGTGTGTGGACGTATGCATATACATGTGTATGGGGGGGGGGGTTGGGCCATTTCTTTCGTCTGTTTCCTTGCGCTACCTCGCATACGCGGAGACAGCGACAAAGCAAAAAAAAAAAATATATATATATATATATATATATATATATATATATATATATATATATATATATATATATATATATATATATATATGTCCTTTTTCAGCACATAAATCTACAACCTCTTCCCCATTTCCATTTACAACACTGAACACCCCATGTATACCAATTATTTCCTCAACTGCCACATTACTCACCTTTGCATTCAAATCACCCATCACTATAACCCGGTCTCGTGCATCAAAACCACTAACACACTCATTCAACTGCTCCCAAAACACTTGCCTCTCATGATCTTTCTTCTCATGCCCAGGTGCATATGCACCAATAATCACCCATCTCTCTCCATCATATATATATATATATATATATATATATATATATATATATATATATATATATATATATATATATATATATATATATATATATATATATATATATATATATATATGTATATATATATATATATATATATACATATATATATATATATATATATATATATATATATATATGTATATATATATATATATATATAAATATATATATATATATATATATATATATATATATATATATATATATATATATATATATATATATATATATATATATATATATATATATATATATATATATATATATATATATATATATATATATATATATATATATATATATAATATATATATATATATATATATATATATATATATATATATATATATATATATATATATATATATATATATATATATATATATATATATATATAGAGAGAGAGAGAGAGAGAGAGAGAGAGAGAGAGAGAGAGAGAGAGAGAGAGAGAGAGAGAGAGAGAGAGAGAGAGAGAGAGAGAGAGAGAGAGAGAGAGAGAGACTAGGGTGTCTAAATGTGTGTGGATGTAACCAAGATGTGAAAAAAGGAGAGATAGATAGTATGTTTGAGGAAAGGAACCTGGATGTTTTGGCTCTTGAGTGAAACGAAGCTCAAGCGTAAAGGGGAAAAGTGGTTTGGGAATGTCTTGGGAGTAAAGTCAGGGGTTAGTGAGAGGACAAGAGCAAGGGAAGGAGTAGCAGTACTCCTGAAACAGGAGTTGTGGGAGTATATGATAGAATGTAAGAAAGTAAATTCTCGATTAATATGGGTAAAACTGAAAGTTGATGGAGAGAGATGGGTGATTATTGGTGCATATGCACCTGGGCATGAGAAGAAAGATCATGAGAGGCAAGTGTTTTGGGAGCAGCTGAATGAGTGTGTTAATGGTTTTGATGCATGAGACTGGGTTATAGTGATGGGTGATTTGAATGCAAAGGTGAGTAATGTGGCAGTTGAGGGAATAATTGGTATACATGGGGTGTTCAGTGTTGTAAATGGAAATGGTGAAGAGCTTGTAGATTTATGTGCTGAAAAAGGACTGGTGATTGGGAATACCTGGTTTAAAAAGCGAGATATACAAAAGTATACGTATGTAAGTAGGAAAGATGGCCAGAGAGCGTTATTGGATTACGTGTTAATTGACAGGTGCGCGAAAGAGAGACTTTTGGATGTTAATGTCCTGAGAGGTGCAACTGGAGGGATGTCTGATCATTATCTTGTGGAGGCTAAGGTGAAGATTTGTATGGGTTTTCAGAAAAGAAGAGTGAATGTTGGGGTGAAGAGGGTTGTGAGAGTAAGTGAGCTTGGGAAGAAGACTTGTGTGAGGAAGTACCAGGAGAGACTGAGTACAGAAGGGAAAAAGGTGAGAACAATGGAAGTAAGGGGAGTGGGGGAGGAATGGGATGTATTTAGGGAATCAATGATGGATTGCGCAAAAGATGCTTGTGGCATGAGAAGATTGGGAGGTGGGTTGATTAGAAAGGGTAGTGAGTGGTGGGATGAAGAAGTAAGAGTATTAGTGAAAGAGAAGAGAGAGGCATTTGGACGATTTTTGCAGGGAAAAAATGAAATTGAGTGGGAGATGTATAAAAGAAAGAGACAGGAGGTCAAGAGAAAGGTGCAAGAGGTGAAAAAAAGTTCAAATGAGAGTTTGGGTGAGAGAGTATCATTAAATTTTAGGGAGAATAAAAAGATGTTCTGGAAGGAGGTAAATAAAGTGCGTAAGACAAGGGAGCAAATGGGAACGTCAGTGAAGGTCGCAAATGGGGAGGTGATAACAAGTAGTGGTGATGTGAGAAGGAGATGGAGTGAGTATTTTGAAGGTTTGTTTAATGTGTTTGATGATAGAGTGGCAGATATAGGGTGTTTTGGTCGAGGTGGTGTGCAAAGTGGGAGGGTTGGGAAAATGATTTGGTAGACAGAGAAGACGTAGTAAAAGCATTGCGGAAGATGAAAGCAGGCAAGTCATCAGGTTTGCATGGTATTGCAGTGGAATTTATTAAAAAAGGGGGTGACTGCATTGTTGACTGGTTGGTAAGGTTATTTAATGTATGTATGACTCATGGTGAGGTGCCTGAGGATTGGCGGAATGCGTGCATAGTGCCATTATACAAAGGCAAAGGGGATAAGATTGAGTGCTCAAATTACAGAGGTATAAGTTTGTTGAGTATTCCTGGTAAATTATATGGGAGGGTATTGATTGAGAGTGTGAAGGCATGTACAGAGCATCAGATTGTGGAAGAGCAGTGTGGTTTCAGAAGTGGTAGAGGATGTGTGGATCAGGTGTTTGCTTTGAAGAGTGTATGTGAGAAATACTTAGAAAAGCAAATGGATTTGTATATAGCATTTATGTATCTGGATAAGGCATATGATAGAGCTGAGAGATGCTCTGTGGAAGGTATTAAGAATATATGGTATGGGAGGCAAGTTGTTAAAAGCAGTGAAAAGTTTTTATCGAGGATGTAAGGCATGTGTACGTTTAGGAAGAGAGGAAAGTGATTGGTTCCCAGTGAATGTAGGTTTGCGGCAGGGGTGTGTGATGTCTCCATGGTTGTTTAATTTGTTTATCAATGGCGTTGTTAGGGAGGTGAATGCAAGAGTTTTGGAAAGAGGGGCAAGTATGAAGTCTGTTGGGGATGAGAGAGCTTGGGAAGTGAGTTAGTTGTTTTTCGCTGATGATACAGCGCTGGTGGCTGATTCATGTGAGAAAATGCAGAAGCTGGTGACTGAGTTTGGTAAAGTGTGTGAAAGAAGAAAGTTAAGAGTAAATGTGAATAAGAGCAAGGTTATTAGGTACAGTAGGGTTGAGGGTCAAGTCAATTGGGAGGTGAGTTTGAATGGAGAAAAACTGGAGGAAGTGAAGTGTTTTAGATATCTGGGAGTGGATCTGGCAGCGGATGGAACCATGGAAGCGGAAGTGGATCATAGGATGGGGGAGGGGGCGAAAATTCTGGGAGCCTTGAAGAATGTATGGAAGTCGAGAACATTATCTCGGAAAGCAAAAATGGGTATTTTTGAAGGAATAGTGGTTCCAACAATGTTGTATGTTTGCGGGGCGTGGGCTATGGATAGAGTTATGCGCAAGAGGATGGATTTGCTGGAAATGAGATGTTTGAGGACAGTGTGTGGTGTGAGGTGGTTTGATCGAGTAAGTAACGTAAGGGCAAGAAAGATGTGTGGAAATAAAAAGAGTGTGGTTGAGAGAGCAGAAGAGGGTGTTTTGAAATGGTTTGGGCACATGGAGAGAATGAGTGAGGAAAGGTTGACCAAGAGGATATATGTGTCGAAGGTGGAGGGAACGAGGAGAAGAGGGAGACCAAATTGGAGGTGGAAAGATGGAGTGAAAAAGATTTTGTGTGATTGGGGCCTGAACATGCAGTGATGGAACATCAGTGATGGATTGCGCAAAAGATGCTTGTGGCATGAGAAGAGTGGGAGGTGGGTTGATTAGAAAGGGTAGTGAGTGGTGGGATGAAGAAGTAAGAGTATTAGTGAAAGAGAAGAGAGAGGCATTTGGACGATTTATATATATATATATATATATATATATATATATATATATATATATATATATATATATATATATTATCCCTGGGGATAGGGATGAAGCAATACTTCCCACGCATTCCTCGCGTGTCGTGTAAGGCGACTGGAGTGGACGGGAGCGGGGGGCCAGAAATCCTCCCTCCTTGTATTTTTTAACTTTCTAAAATGGGAAACAGAAGAAGGAGTCACGCGGGGAGTGCTCATCCTCCTCGAAGGCTCAGACTGGGGTGTCTAAATGTGTGCGGATGTAACCAAGATGTGAATAATGGAGAGATAGGTAGTATGATTGAGGAAAGAAACCTGGATGTTTTGGCTCTAAGTGAAACGAAGCTCAAGGGTAAAGGGGAAGAGTGGTTTGGGAATGTCTTGGGAGTAAAGTCAGGGGTTAGTGAGAGGACAAGAGCAAAGGAAGGAGTAGCACTACTCCTGAAACAGGAGTTGTGGGAGTATGTGATAGAATGTAAGAAAGTAAATTCTCTATTGATATGGTTAAAACTGAAAGCTGATGGAGAGAGATGGGTGATTATTAGTGCATATGCACCTGGGCATGAGAAGAAAGATCATGAGAGGCAAGTATTTCGGGAGCAGCTGAATGAGTGTGTTAGTGGTTTTGATGCACGAGACCGGGTTATAGTGATGGGTGATTTGAATGCAAAGGTGAGTAATGTGGCAGTTGAGGGAATAATTGGTATACATGGGGTGTTCAGTGTTGTAAATGGAAATGGTGAAGAGCTTGTAGATTTATGTGCTGAAAAAGGACTGGTGACTGGGAATACCTGGTTTAAAAAGCGAGATATACATAAGTATACGTATGTAAGTAGGAGAGATGGCCAGAGAGCGTTATTGGATTTCGTGGTAATTGACAGGAGCGCGAAAGAGAGACTTTTGGATGTTAATGTGCTGAGAGGTGCAACTGGAGGGATGTCTGATCATTATCTTGTGGAGGCTAAGGTGATGATTTGTATGGGTTTTCAGAAAAGAAGAGTGAATGTTGGGGTGAAGAGGGTGGTAAGAGTAAGTGAGCTTGGGAAGGAGACTCGTGTGAGGAAGTACCAGGAGAGACTGAGTACAGAATGGAAAAAGGTGAGAACAATGGAAGTAAGGGGAGTGGAGGAGGAATGGGCTGTATTTAGGGAATCAGTGATGGATTGCGCAAAAGTTGCTTGTGGCATAAGAAGAGTGGGAGGTGGGTTAATTACAAAGGGTAGTGAGTGGTGGGATGAAGATGTAAGATTATTAGTGAAAGAGAAGAGAGAGCCATTTGGACGATTTTTGCAGGGAAAAATGCAATTGAGTGGGAGATGTGTAAAAGAAAGAGACAGGAGGTCAAGAGAAAGGTGCAAGAGGTGAAAAAGAGGGCAAATGAGAGTTGGGGTGAGAGAGTACCATCAAATTTTAGGGAGAATGAAAAGATGTTCTTGAAGGAGGTAAATAAAGTGCGTAAAACAAGGGAGCAAATGGGAACTTCAGTGAAGTACGCAAATGGGGAGGTGATAACAATTAGTGGTGATGTGAGAAAGAGATGGAATGAGAATTTTGAAGGTTTGTTGAATGTGTTTGATGATAGAGTGGCAGATATAGGGAGTTTTGGTCGAGGTGGTGTGCACAGTGAGAGGGTTAGGGAAAGTGATTTGGTAAACAGAGAAGAGGTAGTAAAAGCTTTGCGGAAGATAAAAGCCGACAAGGCAGTATGTTTGGATGGTATTGCAGTGGAATTTATTAAAAAAGGAGGTGACTGTATTGTTGACTGGTTGTTAAGGTTATTTAAAGTATGTATGACTCATGGTGAGGTCCCTGAGGATTGGCGGAATGCGTGCATATTGCCTTTGTACAAAGGCAAAGGGGATAAGAGTGAGTGCTCAAATTACAGAGGTATAAGTTTGTTGAGTATTCATTATAAATTATATGGGAGGGTATTGATTGAGAGGGTGAAGGCATGTACAGAGCATCAGATTGGGGAAGAGCAGTGTGATTTCAGAAGTGGTAGAGGATGTGTGGATCAGGTGCTTGCTTTGAAGAATGTATGTGAGAAATACTTAGAAAAGCAAATGGATTTGTATGTAGCATTTATGGATCTTAAGAAGGCATACGATACAGTTGATAGAGATGCTCTGTGGATATATATATATATATATATATATATATATATATATATATATATATATATATATATATATATATATATATATATATATATATATATATATATATATATATATATATATATATATATATATATATATATATATATATATATATATATATATATATATATATATATATATATATATATATATATATATATATATATATATATATATATATATATATATATATATATATATATATATATATATATATATTTCTTTTTTTTCTTTTAAACAATTGGCCATTTCCCACGTTATCGAGGTACCGTTAAGAACAGAGGACTGGGCCTTTTTTGGAATATCCTCACCTGGCCCCGTGTGTTCCTTCTTTTGGAAAATTAAAAAAAAACAAAAAAAAGAGAGTGGAGGATTTCCAGCCCCTCGCTCCCTTCCCTTTTAGTCGCCTTATACGACACGCAGGGTATACGTGGGAAGTAATCTTAATCCCCTATCCCCAGGGATAATATATATATATATATATATATATATATATATATATACATATATATATATATATATATATATATATATATATATATATATATATGTATATATATATATATATGTATATATATATATATATATTTATATATATATATATATATATATATATATATATATATATATATATATATATATATATATATATATATATATATATATATATATATATATATATATATATATATATATATATATATATATATATATATATATATATATATTTATATATATATATATATATATATATATATATATATATATATATATATATATATATATATATATATATATATATATATATATATATATATATTCTTTTTTTCTTTTTGCTTTGTCGCTGTCTACCTGCGCTTGCGAGGTAGTGAAAGGAAATAGACGAAAGAAATGGCCCAACCCACCTATATACACATGTATATACATACGTCCACACACGCAAATATACATACCTACACAGCTTTCCATTGTTTACCCCAGACGCTTCACATGCCCTGATTCAATCCACTGACAGCACGTCAACCCCGGAATACCACATCGATCCAATTCATTCTATTCCTTTCTCTCCTTTCACCCTCCTGCCTGTTCAGGCCCCGATCACACAAAATCTTTTTCACTCCATCTTTCCACCTCGAATTTGGTCTCCCACTTCTCCTCGTTCCCTCCACCTCCGAAACATATATCCTCTTGGTCAATCTTTCCTCACCCATTCTCTCCATGTGCCCAAACCCTTTCAAAACACCCTCTTCTGCTCTCTCAACCACGCTCTTTTTATTTCCACACATCTCTCTTACCCTTACGTTACTTACTCGATCAAACCACCTCACACCACACATTGTCCTCAAATATCTCTTTTCCAGCACATCCATCCTCCTGCGCCAACTCTATCCATAGCCCACGCCTCGCAACCATACAACATTGTTGGAACCACTATTCCTTCAAACATACCCATTTTTGCTTTCCGATATAATGTTCTCGACTTCCACACATTCTTCAAGGCTCCCAGGATTTTCGCCCACTCCCCCACCCTATGATCCACTACCGCTTCAATGGTTCCATCCGCTGCCAGACCCATTCCCAGATATCTAAAACACTTTACTTCCTCCAGTTTTTCTCCATTCAAACTTACCTCCCAATTGACTTGACCCTCATCCCTACTGTACCTAATAATCCTGCTCTTATTCACATTTACTCTTAACTTTCTTCTTTCACACACTTTACCAAACTCAGTCACCAGCTTCTGCAGTTTCTCACATGAATCCGCCACCAGCTCTGTATCATCAGCGAACAATAACTGACTCACTTCCCAAGCTCTCTCATTCCCAACAGACTTCATACTTGCCCCTCTTTCCAAAACTCTTGCATTCACCTCCCTAACAACCCCATCCATAAACAAATTAAACGACCATGGAGACATCACACACCCCTGCCGCAAACCTACATTCACTGAGAACCAATCACTTTCCTCTCTTCCTACACGTACACACGCCTTACATCCCCGATAAAAATTTCTCACTGGTTCTAACAACTTACCTCCACAATATATATTCTTAATACCTTCCACAGAGCATCTCTATCAAATCTATCATATGCCTTCTCCAGATCTATAAATGCTACATACAAATCCATTTGGTTTTCGAAGTATTTCACACATATATTCTTCAAAGCAAACACCTGATCCACACATCCTCTACCACTTCTGAAACCACACTGCTCTTCCCCAATCTGATGCTCTGCACATGCCTTCACCCTCTCAATCAATACCCTCCCATATAATTTACCAGGAATACTTAACAAACTTATACCTCTGTAATTTGAGCACTCCCTCTTATCCCCTTTGCCTTTGGACAATGGCACTATGCACGCATTCCGCCAATCCTTAGGCTCCTCACCATGAGTCATACATACATTAAATAACCTTACCAACCAGTCAATAATATAGTCACCCCCTTTTTCAATAAATTCCACTGCAATACCATCCAAACCTGCTGCCTTGCCGGCTTTCATCTTCCGCAAAGCTTTTACTACCTCTTCTCTGTTTACCAAATCATTTTCCCTAACACTCTCACTTTGCACACCACCTCCACTAAAACACCCTATATCTGCCACTCTATCATCAAACACATTCAACAAACCTTCAAAATACCCACTCCATATCCTTCTCACATCACCACTACTTTATATATATATATATATATATATATATATATATATATATATATATATATATATATATATATATATATATATATATATATATATATATATATATATATATATATAAATATATATATATATATATATATGTAACCAAGATGTGAAAAAAGGAGAGATAGGTAGTATGTTTGAGGAAAGGAACCTGGATGTTTTGGCTCTGAGTGAAACGAAGCTCAAGGGTAAAGGGGAAGAGTGGTTTGGGAATGTCTTGGGAGTAAAGTCAGGGGTTAGTGAGAGGACAAGAGCAAGGGAAGGAGTAGCAGTACTCCTGAAACAGGAGTTGTGGAAGTATGTGATAGAATATAAGAAAGTAAATTCTCGATTAATATGGGTAAAACTGAAAGTTGATGGAGAGAGATGGGTGATTATTGGTGCATATGCACCTGGGCATGAGAAGAAAGATCATGAGAGGCAAGTGTTTTGGGAGCAGCTGAATGAGTGTGTTAGTGGTTTTGATGCACGAGACCGGGTTATAGTGATGGGTGATTTGAATGCAAAGGTGAGTAATGTGGCAGTTGAGGGAATAATTGGTATACATGGGGTGTTCAGTGTTGTAAATGGAAATGGTGAAGAGCTTGTAGATTTTTGTGCTGGAAAAGGACTGATGATTGGGAATAACTGGTTTAAAAAGCGAGATATACATAAGTATTATTATGTAAGTAGGAGAGATGGCCAGAGAGCGTTATTGGATTACGTGTCAATTGACAGGCGCGCGAAAGAGAGACTTTTGGATGCTAATGTGCTGAGAGGTGCAACTGGAGGGATGTCTGATCATTATCTTGTGGAGGCTAAGGTGAAGATTTGTATGGGTTTTCAGAAAAGAAGAGTGAATGTTGGGGTAAAGAGGGTGGTGAGAGTAAGTGAGCTTGGGAAGAAGACTTGTGTGAGGAAGTACCAGGAGAGACTGAGTACAGAATGGAAAAAGGTGAGAACAATGGAAGTAAGGGGAGTGGGGGAGGAATGGGATGTATTTTGGGAATCAGTGATGGATTGCGCAAAAGATGCTTGTGGCATGAGAAGAGTGGGAGGTGGGTTGATTAGAAAGGGTATTGAGTGGTGGGATGAAGAAGTAAGAGTATTAGTGAAAGAGAAGAGAGAGGCATTTTGGACGATTTTTGCAGGGAAAAAATGAAATTGAGTGGGAGACGTATAAAAGAAAGAGACAGGAGGTCAAGAGAAAGGTGCAAGAGGTGAAAAAAAAAAATATATATATATATATATATATATATATATATATATATATATATATATATATATATATATATATATATATATATATATATATATATATATATATATATATATATATATATATATATATATATATATATCCCTGGGGATAGGGGAGAAAGAGTACTTCACACGTATTCCCTGCGTGTCGTACAACGCGACTAAAAGGGAAGGGAGCGGGGGGCTGGAAATCCTCCCCTCTATTTTTTTTTTTAATTTTTCAAAAGAAGGAACAGAGAATGGGGCCTGGTGACGATAATCCCTCAAAGGCCCAGTCCTCTGTTCTTAACGCTACCTCGCTGATGCGGGAAATGGCGAATAGTATGGATAGATGGAATATATATATATATATATATATATATATATATATATATATATATATATATATATATATATATATATATATATATATATATATATATATATATATATATATATATATAAATATGTGTATATATATATATATATATACATATATATATATATATATATATATATATATATATATATATATATATATATATATATATATATATATATATATATATATATATATATATATATATATATATATATATATAAGAGGTGAAAAAAAGGGCAAATGAGAGTTGGGGTGAGAGACTATCAGTAAATTTTAGGGAGAATAAAAAGATGTTCTGCAAGGAGGTAAATAGGGTGCGTAAGACAAGGGAGCAAATGGGAACTTCAGTGAAGGGCGTAAACGGGGAGGTGATAACAAGTAGTGGTGATGTGAGAAGGAGATGGAATGAGTATTTTGAAGGTTTGTTGAATGTGTCTGATGACAGAGTGGCAGATATAGGGTGTTTTGGTCGAGGTGGTGTGCAAAGTGAGAGGGTTAGGGAAAATGATTTGGTAAACAGAGAAGAGGTAGTAAAAGCTTTGCGGAAGATGAAAGCCGGCAAGGCAGCAGGTTTGGATGGTATTGCAGGGGAATTTATTAAAAAAGGGGGTGACTGTATTGTTGACTGGTTGGTAAGATTATTTAATGTATGTATGACTCATGGTGAGGTGCCTGAGGATTGGCGGAATGCGTGCATAGTGCCATTGTACAAAGGCAAAGGGGATAAGAGTGAGTGCTCAAATTACAGAGGTATAAGTTTGTTGAGTATTCCTGGTAAATTATATGGGAGGGTATTGATTGAGAGGGTGAAGGCATGTACAGAGCATCAGATTGGGGAAGAGCAGTGCGGTTTCAGAAGTGGTAGAGGATGTGTGGATCAGGTGTTTGCTTTGAAGAATGTATGTGAGAAATACTTAGAAAAGCAAATGGATTTGTATGTAGCATTTATGGATCTGGAGAAGGCATATGATAGAGTTGATAGAGATGCTCTGTGGAAGGTATTAAGAATATATGGTGTGGGAGGCAAGTTGTTAGAAGCAGTGAAAAGTTTTTATCGAGGATGTAAGGCATTTGTACGTGTAGGAAGAGAGGAAAGTGATTGGTTCTCAGTGAATGTAGGTTTGCGGCAGGGGTGTGTGATGTCTCCATGGTTGTTTAATTTGTTTATGGATGGGGTTGTTAGGGAGGTAAATGCAAGAGTCCTGGAAAGAGGGGCAAGTATGAAGTCTGTTGGGGATGAGAGAGCTTGGGAAGTGAGTCAGTTGTTGTTCGCTGATGATACAGCGCTGGTGGCTGATTCATGTGAGAAACTGCAGAAGCTGGTGACTGAGTTTGGTAAAGTGTGTGGAAGAAGAAAGTTAAGAGTAAATGTGAATAAGAGCAAGGTTATTAGGTACAGTAGGGTTGAGGGTCAAGTCAATTGGGAGGTGAGTTTGAATGGAGAAAAACTGGAGGAAGTGAAGTGTTTTAGATATCTGGGAGTGGATCTGTCAGCGGATGGAACCATGGAAGCGGAAGTGGATCATAGGGTGGGGGAGGGGGCGAAAATTTTGTGAGCCTTGAAAAATGTGTGGAAGTCGAGAACATTATCTCGGAAAGCAAAAATGGGTATGTTTGAAGGAATAGTGGTTCCAACAATGTTGTATGGTTGCGAGGCGTGGGCTATGGATAGAGCTGTGCGCAGGAGGATGGATGTGCTGGAAATGAGATGTTTGAGGACAATGTGTGGTGTGAGGTGGTTTGATCGAGTAAGTAACGTAAGGGTAAGAGAGATGTGTGGAAATAAAAAGAGCGTGGTTGAGAGAGCAGAAGAGGGTGTTTTAAAATGGTTTGGGCACATGGAGAGAATGAGTGAGGAAAGATTGACCAAGAGGATATATGTGTCGGAGGTGGAGGGAACGAGGAGAAGAGGGAGACCAAATTGGAGGTGGAAAGATGGAGTGAAAAAGATTTTGTTTGATCGGGGCCTGAACATGCAGGAGGGTGAAAGGAGGGCAAGGAATAGAGTGAATTGGAGCGATGTGGTATACAGGGGTTGACGTGCTGTCAGTGGATTGAATCAAGGCATGTGAAGCGTCTGGGGTAAACCATGGAAAGCTGTGTAGGTATGTATATTTGCGTGTGTGGACGTGTGTATGTACGTGTATGGGGGGGGGGGGTTGGGCCATTTCTTTCGTCTGTTTCCTTGCGCTACCTCGCAGACGCGGGAGACAGCGACAGAGTATAAAAAAAAAAAAAAAATATATATATATATATATATATATATATATATATATATATATATATGTATATATATATATATATATATAGGGTAGTGAGTGGTGGGATGAAGAAGTAAGAGTATTAGTGAAAGAGAAGAGAGAGGCATTTGGACGATTTTTGCAGGGAAAAAATGCAATTGAGTGGGAGAAGTATAAAAGAAAGAGACAGGAGGTCAAGAGAAAGGTGCAAGAGGTGAAAAAAAGGGCAAATGAGAGTTGGGGTGAGAGACTATCAGTAAATTTTAGGGAGAATAAAAAGATGTTCTGGAAGGAGGTAAATAGGGTGCGTAAGACAAGGGAGCAAATGGGAACTTCAGTGAAGGGCGTAAATGGGGAGGTGATAACAAGTAGCGGTGATGTGAGAAGGAGATGGAATGAGTATTTTGAAGGTTTGTTGAATGTGTCTGATGACAGAGTGGCAGATATAGGGTGTTTTGGTCGAGGTGGTGTGCAAAGTGAGAGGGTTAGGGAAAATGATTTGGTAAACAGAGAAGAGGTAGTAAAAGCTTTGCGGAAGATGAAAGCCGGCAAGGCAGCAGGTTTGGATGGTATTGCAGTGGAATTTATTAAGAAAGGGGGTGACTGTATTGTTGACTGGTTGGTAAGGTTATTTAATGTATGTATGACTCATGGTGAGGTGCCTGAGGATTGGCGGAATGCGTGCATAGTGCCATTGTACAAAGGCAAAGGGGATAAGAGTGAGTGCTCAAATTACAGAGGTATAAGTTTGTTGAGTATTCCTGGTAAATTATATGGGAGGGTATTGATTGAGAGGGTGAAGGCATGTACAGAGCATCAGATTGGGGAAGAGCAGTGCGGTTTCAGAAGTGGTAGAGGATGTGTGGATCAGGTGTTTGCTTTGAAGAATGTATGTGAGAAATACTTAGAAAAGCAAATGGATTTGTATGTAGCATTTATGGATCTGGAGAAGGCATATGATAGAGTTGATAGAGATGCTCTGTGGAAGGTATTAAGAATATATGGTGTGGGAGGCAAGTTGTTAGAAGCAGTGAAAAGTTTTTATCGAGGATGTAAGGCATGTGTACGTGTAGGAAGAGAGGAAAGTGATTGGTTCTCAGTGAATGTAGGTTTGCGGCAGGGGTGTGTGATGTCTCCATGGTTGTTTAATTTGTTTATGGATGGGGTTGTAAGGGAGGTAAATGCAAGAGTCCTGGAAAGAGGGGCAAGTATGAAGTCTGTTGGGGATGAGAGAGCTTGGGAAGTGAGTCAGTTGTTGTTCGCTGATGATACAGCGCTGGTGGCTGATTCATGTGAGAAACTGCAGAAGCTGGTGACTGAGTTTGGTAAAGTGTGTGGAAGAAGAAAGTTGAGAGTAAATGTGAATAAGAGCAAGGTTATTAGGTACAGTAGGGGTGAGGGTCAAGTCAATTGGGAGGTGAGTTTGAATGGAGAAAAACTGGAGGAAGTGAAGTGTTTTAGATATCTGGGAGTGGATCTGTCAGCGGATGGAACCATGGAAGCGGAAGTGGATCATAGGGTGGGGGAGGGGGCGAAAATTTTGGGAGCCTTGAAAAATGTGTGGAAGTCGAGAACATTATCTCGGAAAGCAAAAATGGGTATGTTTGAGGGAATAGTGGTTCCAACAATGTTGTATGGTTGCGAGGCGTGGGCTATGGATAGAGATGTGCGCAGGAGGATGGATGTGCTGGAAATGAGATGTTTGAGGACAATGTGTGGTGTGAGGTGGTTTGATCGAGTAAGTAACGTAAGGGTAAGAGAGATGTGTGGAAATAAAAAGAGCGTGGTTGAGAGAGCAGAAGAGGGTGTTTTGAAATGGTTTGAGCACATGGAGAGAATGAGTGAGGAGAGATTGACCAAGAGGATATATGTGTCGGAGGTGGAGGGAACGAGGAGAAGAGGGAGACCAAATTGGAGGTGGAAAGATGGAGTGAAAAAGATTTTGTGTGATCGGGGCCTGAACATGCAGGAGGGTGAAAGGAGGGCAAGAAATAGAGTGAATTGGAGTCATGTGGTATACAGGGGTTGACGTGCTGTCAGTGGATTGAAGCAAGGCATGTGAAGCGTCTGGGGTAAACCATGGAAAGCTGTGTAGGTATGTATATTTGCGTGTGTGGGCGTGTGTATGTACATGTGTATGGGGGGGGGGGGGTTGGGCCATTTCTTTCGTCTGTTTCCTTGCGCTACCTCGCAAACGCGGGAGACGGCGACAAAGTATAAAAAAAAAAAAAAAAAAAATATATATATATATATATATATATGTATATATATATATATATATATATATATATATATATATATATATATATATATATATATATATATATATATATATATATATATATATATATATATATATATATATATATATATATATATATATATATATATATATATAAGAACAAGGTTATTAGTTACAGTGGGGTTGAGGGTCAAGTCAATTGGGAGGTGAGTTTCAATGGAGAAAAACTGGAGGAAATGAAGTGTTTTAGATATCTGGGAGTGGATCTGGCAGCGGATGGAACCATGGAAGCGGAAGTGGATCATAGGGTGGGGGAGGGGGCGAAAATACTGGGAGCCTTGAAGAATGTGTGGAAGTCGAGAACATTATCTCGGAAAGCCAATATGGGTATGTTTGAAGGAATAGTTGTTCCAAGAATGTTGTATGGTTGCGAGGCGTGGGCTATGGATAGAGTTGTGCGCAGGAGGATGGATATGCTGGAAATGAGATGTTTTAGGACAATGTGTGGTGTGAGGTGGTTTGATCGAGTAAGTAACGTAAGGGTAAGAGAGATGTGTGGAAATAAAAAGAGTGTGGTTGAGAGAGCAGAAGAGGGTGTTTTGAAATGGTTTGGTCACATGGAGAGAATGAGTGAGGAAAGATTGACCAAGAGGATATATGTGTCGGAGGTGGAGGGAACGAGGAGAAGAGGGAGACCAAATTGGAGGTGGAAAGATGGAGTGAAAAAGATTTTGTGTGATCGGGGCCTGAACATGCAGGAGGGTGAAAGGAGGGCAAGGAATAGAGTGAATTGGAGCGATGTGGTATACCAGGGTTGACGTGCTGTCAGTGGATTGAATCAAGGCATGTGAAACGTCTGGGGTAAACCATGGAAAGCTGTGTAGGTATGTATATTTGCGTGTGTGGACGTATGTATATACATGTGTATTGGGGTGGGTTGGGCCATTTCTTTCGTCTGTTTCCTTGCGCTACCTCGCAAACGTGGGAGACAGCGACAAAGCAAAAAAAAAAAAAAAAAATATATATATATATATATATATATATATATATATATATATATATATATATATATATATATATATATATATATATATATATATATGTATATATATACTCCAGAATTTTTTGATGATATGCTCATCATCTGTATTACAGAACCTGCTGGCATCTGAGAATGTTAGGCTTGGCTATTTCATGGAGTAAATAATTCGCCTATCACGCTTTTTTTGTATAAGTCTGTGATACTAGTGATTACCTACATATCGCTTTTGAGGTAAATTTCGACTCTGCTTGCAATGATGGTCAAGGGGAAATTATCAAAGTAATCACATGTTTTGGTCTTGAAAATCTTATTGATAATGACCTGCTTTTGACGGGACATTCAGGGATAATTATTTCCTAAAAGAATATTTTGTGTTTGGTTGGTACACCAATAATCATGCGCTTTGATTATCACATTAGGATCCCTTTTTTGGGGCTGCTTCAGCTTCAAGACAGTGCTACGCTTAGCATCAGGTAAAGAATTGATTTCTTCTGAGCGAGACGTTCTTCCATTAGATCGCACTCACTTTCGTCCATCGTCAATGATGCGTACCTGTGGAATGTGAGTCCACTTGTGGCATAACCACACGAAGATGGAATTCAGCAGCGCCTATTTAAAGTGCTTTAGTAAACATAACTGCCATTGTGTAAGAGACAACTATTCTCCTAAAAGAAGCCAAAATATAACGACAATGAGAGAAATGGTTGCCTGCTGTATAGTAAAAAGACGCATGAGAACTTAAGGATAATGATAGCCAACATGATAGCGTAAATATGCGTAAAAAAAAGACATCAAAGATAGGGTACAATTCAGGATGGTCAGTTGCTGGAAATAACCAAAGAAACCCTAACAAAATTCATAGTTATCTGAAAAGCAAGAGAAAAATATTCCAGTTAGTTAATCTATTAATTTAGAATATCTGTGAATTGCTTTAAGACTTTGAAGCCATGATAAAATCCTTAAAAATCTTTTATCGTTCGTAATTACCACATAACACATATCATGTTACAGACTCAAATCTATTATTATGAGAGGTCATTCAGCACCACATTGACATACATGTTCTAGATACACCATCAAAATCAAATGGAATGAAAAAGATATAACTCAAACTTCTAATAAATTTCATCTTAAAGCAATGAAAGAAAATATAAAAGAAATATATCCTAAAATCCTTGACTGCTCTCTTTGATAAGCAATTGCATGTAGCTCACGGAAAAATCGACATTTGTGAAAGGTACTGAGTCCCTGACCGAAAATTGTAACCCAGTAAACTAAAATTACGTAGTTGGTGAACTTGTGGAAGCCACCATTGGAGACGGGATTGTAAATAATTCAGATCACTTTTTAATCAACGCTTCTCAGCATGGTCTTCGATGAAATCTATCATGTCTGATAAACCTACCTGACTTCATTCATAATCCAATTTTCAGAGAAAACAAATGTAAGGAAAGTAAGGCGATCGAAGCCAGCTATTCAGATTTTCAGAGAGCAGTCGATAAAGTTCCTTATCAAAGATTGCTAGCAAACATTTAAGTCATATGATGTATATGGAGGTTGTACATGGGGGTAAAGAAATTG
Source organism: Panulirus ornatus (assembly GCF_036320965.1). Taxonomy (NCBI): domain Eukaryota; kingdom Metazoa; phylum Arthropoda; class Malacostraca; order Decapoda; family Palinuridae; genus Panulirus; species Panulirus ornatus. The sequence goes on along the minus strand of NC_092238.1, from coordinate 53,908,203 downwards.
CCCGACTGACCCTAAAAGAAAAAAGTATTGATCACAGTGAAAATTCAAAATGATAAGGTATATCGAATGGTGTGCCTCAAGAATCAATCTTGACACCTATTCTTTTTTTCGGTTCATTATACATGACAGCTAGAGACTAAGTGTGAACGAATGTAGCCTTGTTGTCTTTACTTGCGCTACCTCGCGCGCGTGGGGGGTGGGGGGGGGGTTGTCATTTCATGTGTGGCGGGGTGGCAACGGGAATGAATAAAGGCAGCAAGTATGAATCATATACATGTCTATGTATGTATATGTCTGTGTGTATATATATATGAATACGTTGAAATGTATAGGTATGCATATGTGCGTGTGTGGACGTGTATGTATATACGTGTGTATGTGGGTGGATTGGGTCATTCTTTCGTCTGTTTCATTGCGCTACCTCGCTGACGCGGGAGACAGCAACAAAATTTGATAAGAAGATGTAGATTTCAATCATATGAATGATAGGCTTCGTTTTATGTTAAAGCTACAACAGAACTCGAACGTCTACGGTGATGCAGAGGAAACACAGATCGCAAGAAAATTTTGATATTAATAAATTGTAGGTTTACCTGTCGGTCGTGGAAGTGAGAAGGTAAGCTTCGGTGCGAGTTCTGTTTACCCACAAAAAGTATTCGAGGGGAAAGGCTTAAGAGCTGATTATCTCTGAAGTAGCAAAAAAAATGAGCAATATTTGAAAAATTCATTTGTAGGGCATGAAATTTAAGCAAGAAACTAACTGTTACCAGAACAATTTACAGATCCGCACAACCTTGATTCTCATGTTCAGAGTGGCGAGCGACCAAGATGATTCCAGGACTGAGAAACAAGTTTGGTGAGAGTAAACTTGAAAATGCTAAGTTATGAATGAAAATGAAAAGGTCAAGAGGTGATTTGAAAGAAGATTTAGAAATCATCAATGGTTTTAATTTTCCTGATATGAATAGTAATCAATTCTGGGTTAGATTAATCTCATATGAATCATAGTAATGGATTCAGACTCGTCGGTAAACGTTTCTCTTCGAATAAAGTGTAGTTGTTTTCCTTCAGTATAATTGTTGACATATGGAATAGTTTACCAGTTAGGTGAGTTGAAAACAGTATCACGGATACCATAAGTTAAAAATTTTTCTTAAATCTACTACTGTCATTATTTGTTTCTGATATTTCCCACTGTTACAGACTACCAAGGAAAGGACATAGTGGTCTATTGTTGCTTGTGTTTCATCCCGCTCGGTTAAATTGTCATAAAAACTGAAACCAGGTATTATTTCTTCCTATGCCTGTACCTCGTTTATAGATAGATGTAATCTGAATGATGGTGGGAATAATGGCAATCACATCGAAATATCTGATATCACCGAAATTTAGTTCATTACGTTTATTTGATGTATGCCTTGATATTACAAGCTTTGCTTCATGAAAACTATTAACTATTAGCTTGATGATTTTAAACTATCATCCATTGAGGTCAGTCAGTCAAGGGTAATATATATGTGATCACCCAAAACGCCTCTGATTATCGTTTAAAAGTAATAATATCGAATATGTGGGTGAAATGGAATGATATTATCTTAAACCTTTATAATCACCATTTAACAGTGAAGCTAGCAAACATAGAAGAGGAATAGAAATTCTTGTAATATGCAACTTACTGTTAAGACGGTAAGGCTAACAAATATGAATCATATCTTTGCAAGTAGTGCTCTCAGCTCCTTGAGGTATCGCGGCTGGTAGCAACTACGATCTTCCGGACATAGTTGGCAGGTCCTTGAGTTGTTTAGAGTGTGTTGTGACCCTTACAGCTGTATTGGTCCTGATTATGGCCATAATGGTACAGTAAAGGGAAGGACCGGCAGTAAACAAGCTGTTATCGCCGGACAATTTTACGTTAGAGACTACTTATCTAGGATTCTGTAACACTTACGAAAGTTAAATGCTTTACTCCTTCTTGGCCCCTGATACCGCAGCCTACTGCTATCGAAGATGATCCACTTCATTTTTTAGTATGTACAGTCATGTCATATTTCATAGCAGTGAGGATCCGAAGGTTTATTATTTTGTAGTGGACTGATAGACACTGCTCTAGTATTAGAAAACTTGTAACAATGCTGATGAAAGACTATATGCATCTTGGTATTTCCAAAAATCCGTTCAGGTAAGGAGTGTATTGGCGTTAGCTTAGCGTATGATAGGGTTATGTTATGTCAGTTAAAAAACTAAAATAAAAACTTACTTCCGGTTGAGTTTGGTTAGTCTAGCGGGATCAGGGTAGGTCAAGTTATGTTTGGTTAGGTTAGGTTGGGTTAGGTTACATGAGGTTAGGTTAGGTCAAGAAAATAACACCTCTGACACATGGAGGCCTATTTTTCAATGACTATGTAGAATACTTTGACACAACTAGAAAACGGTTGTATTGATGTAAACTAATTCATAATGTGTATAGAATGAAAGAAAGAAGATCTACTTTCTTCCAGCCTAGTCCAACATCCCTTCACCACCATTGTCTCCGCTTCGTCCGTCTCAGTATACAGCCGCTCTTTCGCTTGAGGTTAACGAGTCCCAAAAGTCCAATAGCTGTTTTCCTCACCTTTACCCAAATAGTTCCAGCAACCATTTAGCTGCCCATATACACATTCTAACAATTCTTGTATCCCTGAGCTGCTTCTTTTATTTTTTCAAGCCATCGCTGGATCATCAGGACGCGCTAATATCTCTTCAGCTTCCCCGGGCAGCTATACAGTTTCTGCTTAACTATACCATTGCACGGGCGGCCTTAGTAAACACAATATAACCAACATACTCGGAAAAAAATACAGCACAAAGCATATAAAAGAAAGGGAAAACTCAAAGCAAAACAAATTGAAAATGTCATACAGGATAAAACACAGAAACAGAAATATATAGAAATAATTACAGTTCAGGAAACAAAACAACAATATTACAGACATAAGAATATATGCAGTCCATCACCAAATATACTAAACTGAGCAAACCAAAACAGGTATTGTACTGATGTGATATATATATATATATATATATATATATATATATATATATATATATATATATATATATATATATATATATATATATATATATATATATATATATATATATTTTATATTTATTTATTTTGCTTTGTCGCTGTCTCCCGCGTTTGCGAGGTAGCGCAATGAAACAGACGAAAGAAATGGCTCAACCCACCCCCATACACAATGTATATACATACACGTTCACACACGCAAATATACATACCTATACATCTCAATATACACATATATTATACACACACAGACACATACATATATACCCATGCACATAATTCACACTGTCTGCCTTTATTCATTCCCATCGCCACCTCGCCACACATGGAATACCATCCCCCTCCCCCCTCATGTGTGCGAGGTAAAACTAGGAAAAGACAACAAAGGCCCCATTTGTTCACACTCAGTCTCTAGCTGTCATGCAATAATGCCCGAAACCACAGCTCCCTTTCCACATCCAGGCCCCACACAACTTTCCGTGGTTTACCCCTGACGCTTCACATGCCCTGATTCAATCCACTGACAGCACGTCAACCCCGGTATACCACATCGATCCAATTCACTCTATTCCTTGCTCGCCTTTCACCCTCCTGCATGTTCAGGCCCCGATCATACAAAATCTTTTTCACTCAATCTTTCCACCTCCAATTTGGTCTCCCACTTCTCCTCGTTCCCTCCACCTCCGACACATATATCCTCTTGGTCAATCCTTCCTCACTCATTCTATCCATGTGCCCAAACCATTTCAAAAAACCCTCTTCTGCTCTCTCAACCACGCTCTTTTATTTCCACACATCTCTCTTACCCTAACATTACTTACTCGATCAAACCACCTCACACCACACATTGTCCTCAAACATCTCATTTCCAGCACATCCACCCTCCTGCGCACAACTCTATCCATAGCCCACGCCTCGCAACCATACAACATTGTTGGAGCCACTATATATATATTTCTTTTTTTTTTTGCTTTGTCGCTGTCTCCCGCGTTTGCGAGGTAGCGCAAGGAAACAGACGAAAAAAATGGCCCAACCCACCCCCATACACATGTATATACATACGTCCACACACGCAAATATACATACCTACACAGCTTTCCATGGTTTACCCCAGACGCTTAACATGCCCTGATTCAATCCACTGACAGCACGTCAACCCCGGTATACCACATCGATCCAATTCACTCTATTCCTTGCCCTCCTTTCACCCTCCTGCATGTTCAGGCCCCGATCACACAAAATCTTTTCCACTCCATCTTTCCACCTCCAATATGGTCTCCCACTTCTCTTCGTTCCCTCCACCTCCGACACATATATCCTCTTGGTCAATCTTTCCTCACTCATTCTCTCCATGTGCCCAAACCATTTCAAAACACCCTCTTCTGCTTTCTCAACCACGCTCTTTTTATTTCCACACAACTCTCTTACCCTTACGTTACTTACTCGATCAAACCACCTCACACCACACATTGTCCTCAAACATCTCATTTCTAGCACATCCATCCTCCTGCGCACAGCTCTATCCATAGCCCACGACTCGCAACCATACAGCATTGTTGGAACCACTATTCCTTCAAACATACCCATTTTTGCTTTCCGAGATAATGTTCTCGACTTCCACACATTCTTCAAGGCTCCCAGGATTTTCGCCCCCTCCCCCACCCTATGATCCACTTCCGCTTCCATGGTTCCATCCGCTGCTGATCCACTCCCAGATATCTAAAACACTTTACTTCCTCCAGTTTTTCTCCTATCAAATTTACCTCCCAATATATATATATATATATATATATATATATATATATATATATATATCATAGAACATACAAAGCTCCATCAGCCAGGATCGAACCTGGGACCCCTTGTGCAAGAGGCAGGCATGCTAACCGCTAGGCTAAGGGACTGTATAATAGGAAACAACTATTCGAAATACTAAGTACTCGAATACCCTTCGTCTCACTATGGTGAGCAACGGGGTCTATCGGTTGTTTCCGAACAGAACACATAGCCAGCTGAGAGCGTTTTACCGAACCTGACTGTACAACGCGGAGTTATATAAATACGAATAAAGTGTATATGAACGCGCACCTTCATAGAACATACAAAGCTCCATCAGCCAGGATCGAACCTGGGACCCCTTGTGCAAGAGGCAGGCATGCTAATCGTTAGGCTAAGGGAAGAAGGGTATTCGAGTACTTAGTATTTCGAATAGTTGTTTCCTATTATACAGTCCCTTAGCCTAGCGGTTAGCATGCCTGCCTCTTGCACAAGGGGTCCCAGGTTCGATCCTGGCTGATGGAGCTTTGTATGTTCTATGAAGGTGCGCGTTCATATACACTTTATTCGTATGTATATATATATATATATATATATATATATATATATATATATATATATAGGGGATAGGGGAGAAAGAATACTTCCCACATATTCCCTGCGTGTCGTAGAAGGCGACTAAAAGGGGAGGGAGCGGGTGGCTGGAAATCCTCCCCTCTCGTTTTTTTTTAATTTTCCAAAAGAAGGAACAGAGAAGGGGGCCAGGTGAGGATTTTCCCTCTAAGGCCCAGTCCTCTGTTCTTAACGCTACCTCGGAAATGCGGGAAATGGCGAATCGTATAAAAAAAAAAAATATATATATATATATTATAAAAGGGGGTGACTGCATTGTTCAGTGGTTGGTGAGGTTATTTCATGTAAGTATGGCTCATGTGAGGTGCCTAACGATTGGTGGAATGCTTGCATATTGCCATTGCACAAAGGCAAAGGGGATAAAAGTGAGTGCTCAAATTATAGAGGTATAAGTTTGTTGAGTATTCCTGGAAAATTATATGGTAGGGTATTGATTGAGAGGGTGAAAGCATGTACAGAGCATCAGATTGGGGAAGAGCAGTGTGGTTTCAGAATTGGTAGAGGATGTGTGGATATGGTGTTTGTTTTGAAGAATGAATGTAAGAAATACTTAGAATAGCAAATGGATTTGTAGTAGCATTTATGGATCCGGAAAAGGCATATGATAGAGTAGGTAGAGATGCTGTGTGGAAGGTATTAAGAATATATGGTGAGGGAGGCAAGTTGTTATAAGCAGTGAAAAGTTTTTATCGAAGATGTAAGGCATAAGTACGTGTAGGAAGAGGAAAGTGATTGGTTCTCAGTGAATATTGGTTTGCGGGAGGGGTGCGTGATGTATCCATGGTTGTTTAATTGGCTTAGGGATGGGGTTGCAAGAGAGGTGAATGGAAGACTCTTCAAAAGAGGGGCAAGTATGCAGTTTGTTGTGGATGAGAGAGCATGGGAAGTGAGTCAGTTGTTGTTCTCTGAGGATACAGCGCTGGTGGCTGATTCATGTGAGAAACTGAAGAAGCTGGTAACTGAGTTTCGTAAAGTGTGTGAAAGAAGAAAGTTGAGAGTAAATGTGAATATGAGAAAGGTTATTACGTACAGTAGGGTTGAGGGTCAAGTCAATTATGAAGTATGTTTGAATGGAGAAAAACTGGAGGAAGTGAAGTGTTTTAGATATCTGGGAGTGGATTAGACAGCGGATGGAACCATGGAAGCGGGAATGAATCATATGATTGGGAGGGAGCGAAAGTTCTGGGAGCCTTGAAGAATGTATGGAAGTCGAGAACATTATCTCGGAAAGCAGAAATGGGTATGTTTGAAGGAATAGCGGTTTCAACAATGCTATATGGTTGCGAGGCGTGGGCTATAGATACAGTTGTGCGTAGGAGGGTGGATGTGCTGGAAATGACCAGCTTGAGGAAAATATGTGGTGTGAGGTGGGTTGATCGAGTAAGTAATAACAGGGTAAGAGACATGTCTGGTAATAAGATGAGTGTGGTTGAGAGAGCAGAAGAGGGTGTTTTGAAATGGTTTGGTCACATGGATAGAATGAGTGAGGAAAGATTGACCAAGAGGATATATGTGACAGAGGTGGAGGGAACGAGGAGAAGTGAGAGACCAAACTGGATGTGAAAGTATGGAGTTAAATAGATTTTGAGAGATCGGGGCCTGAACATGCAGGAGGTTGAAAGGCGTGCAAGGAATAGAGTTAATTGGAACTATGTGGTATACCGGGGTCGACGTGCTGTCATTGGATTGAACAAGGGCATGTGAAGCGTCTGGGGTAAACCATGGAAAGTTATGTGGGGCCTGGATGTGAAAAGGTAGCTGTGGTTTCGGTGCATTATAAGATAACAGCTAGAGACTGAGTTTGAACGTATAGGGCCTTTGTTGTCTTTTCCTAGCGCTATCTGATTCATAGTGAGGTGCCTGAGGATTGGCGGAATGCTTGCATAGTGCCATTGTACAAAGGCAAAGGGGACAATGTGAGTGCTCAAATTACAGAGGTAAAAGTTTGTTGAGTTTTCCTGGGAAATTATATGGGAGGTTATTGATTGAGAGGGTGAAGGCATGTACAGAGCATCAGATTAGGGAAGAACAGTGTGGTTTCCGAACTGGTAGAGGATGTGTGGAACAGGTGTTTGCTTTCAAGAATGTATGTGAGAAATACTTAGAAAAGCAAATGGATTTGAATGTCGCATTTATGGATCTGGAGAAGGCATGTAATAGTGTTGATAGAGACGCTCTGTGGAAGGTATTAAGAATATATGGTGTGGGAGGCAAGTTGTTAGAAGCATTGAAAAGTTTTTATCGAGAATGTAAGGCATGTGTACGTGTAGGAAGAGAGGAAAGTGATTGGTTCTCATTGAATGTAAGTTTGCGGCAGGGGTATGTGATGTCTCCATGGTTGTTTAATTTGTTGATGGATGGGGTTTTTAGGGAGATGAATGCAAGTGTTTTGGAAAGAGGGGCAAGTATGCAGTCTGTTGTGGTTGAGAGAGTTTGGTAAGTGAGTCAGTTGTTGTTCGCTGATGATACAGCGCTGGTGGCTAATTCATGAGAAACTGCAGAAGCTGGTGACTGATTTTGGTGAAGTGTGTGAAAGAAGAAAGTTGAGAGTAAGTGAGAATAAGAGCAAGGTTATTAGGTACTGTAGGGTTGAGGGGCAAGTTAATTGGGAGGTAAGTTTGAATGGAGAAAAACTCGAGGAAGTGAAGTGTTTTAGATATCTGGTAGTGGATCTGACACCGGATGGAACCATGGAACCAGAAGTGAATCATAGGGTGGGGATAGGCGAAAAATCTGGCAGCCTTAAAAAATGTGTGGAAGTCGAGAACATTACCTTGGAAAGCAAAAATGGGTATGTTTGAAGGAATAGTGGCTCCAACAATGTTGTATGGTTGCGAGGCGTGTGCTATGGATAGAGTTGTGCTGAGGAGGGTGGATGTGCTGGAAATGAGATGCTTGAGGACAATATGTGGTGTAAAGCAATATCTTTGGATAAGTAATAATAGGGTAAGAGAGATGTGTGGAAATAAAAAGAGTGTAGTTGAGATAGCAGAAGAGGGTGTTTTGAAATGGTTTGGTCACATGGAGAGAATGAGTGAGGAAAAATTGACCAACAGGATATATGTGTCAGAGGTGGAGGGAACGAGGAGAAGTGGGAGACCATATTGGAGGTGGAAAGATAGAGTGAAAAAGATTTTGAGTGATCGGGGCCTGAACATGCAGGAGGGTGAAAGACGTTCAAGGAATAGAGCAAATTGGAACGATGTGGTATACCTAGGTCGACGTGCTCTCAATGGATTGAACCAGGGTATGTGAAGCGTCTGGGGTAAACCACGGAAAGTTATGTAGGGCCAGGATGTGGAAAGGGAGCTGTGGTTTCGTTGCATTATTACATAACAAGTAGACACTGAGAGTGAACGAATGGGGCGTTTGTTGTCTTTTCCTAGCGCTACCTCGCACACTTGAGGGGGGAGGAGGTTGTTATTTCATGTGTGGCGACTGGCGATGGGAATGAATAAAGGCAAACAGTATGAACTATGTACATATGTATATATGTATATGTCTGTGTGGGCATATATATGTATACGTTGAGATCTATAGGTATGTACATTTGCGTGTGTGGACGTGTATGTATATACATGTGTATGTGGGTGGGTTGGGCCATTCTTTCGTCTGTTTCCTTGCGCTATCTTGCTAACGCGGTAGACAGCGACAAAGTGAAATAAAAAAAATGATATATATACATATATATATATATATATATATATATATATATATATATATATATATATATATATATATATATATATATATATATATATTTTTTTTTATTATTTTTTATTATACTTTGTCGCTGTCTCCCGCGTTTGCGAGGTCGCGCAAGGAAACAGACGAAAGAAATGGCCCAACCCCCCCCCCATACACATGTATATACATACGTCCACACACGCAAATAAACATACCTACACAGCTTTCCATGGTTTACCCCAGTCGCTTCACATGCCTTGATTTAATCCACTGACAGCACGTCAAACCCGGTATACCACATCGCTCCAATTCACTCTATTCCTTGCCCTCCTTTCACCCTCCTGCATGTTCGGGCCCCGATCACACAAAATCTTTTTCACTCCATCTTTCCACCTCCAATTTGGTCTCCCTCTTCTCCTCGTTCCCTCCACCTCCGACACATATATCCTCTTGGTCAATCTTTCCTCACTCATTCTCTCCATGTGCCCAAACCACATCAAAACACCCTCTTCTGCTCTCGCAAAGACGCTCTTTTTATTTCCACACATCTCTCTTACCCTTACGTTACTCACTCGATCAAACCACCTCACACCACACATTGTCCTCAAACATCTCATTTCCAGCACATCCATCCTCCTGCGCACAACTCTATCCATAGCCCACGCCTCGCAACCATACAACATTGTTGGAACCACTATTCCTTCAAACATACCCATTTTTGATTTCAGAGATAATGTTCTCGACTTCCACACATTCTTCAAGGCCCCCAGAATTTTCCCCCCCTCCCCCACCCTATGATCCACTTCCGCTTCCATGGTTCCATCCGCTGCCAGATCCACTCCCAGATATCTAAAACACTTCACTTCCTCCAGTTTTTCTCCATTCAAACTCACCTCCCAATTGACTTGACCCTCAACCCTATTGTAACTAATAACCTTGCTCTTATTCACATTTACTCTGAACTTTCTTCTTCCACACACTTTACCAAACTCAGTCATCAGCTTCTGCAGTTTCTCACATGAATCAGCCACCAGCGCTGTATGATCAGCGAACAGCAACTGACTCACTTCCTAAGCTCTCTCATCCCCAACAGACTTCATACTTGCCCCTCTTTCCAAAACTCTTGCATTCACCTCCTTAACAACCCCATCCATAAACAAATTAAACAACCATGGAGACATCACACACCCCTGCCGCAAACCTACATTCACTGAGAACCAATCACTTTCCTCTCTTCCTACACGTACACATGTCTTACATCCTCGATAAAAACTTTTCACTGCTTCTAACAACTTGCCTCCCACACCATATATTCTTAATACCTTCCACAGAGAATCTCTATCAACTCTATCATATGCCTTCTCCAGATCCATAAATGCTACATACAAATCCATTTGCTTTTCTAAGTATTTCTCACATACATTCTTCAAAGCAAACACCTGATCTACACATCCTCTACCACTTCTGAAACCACACTGCTCTTCCCCAATCTGATGCTCTGTACATGCCTTCACCCTCTCAATCAATACCCTCCCATATAATTTACCAGGAATACTCAACAAACTTATACCTCTGTAATTTGAGCACTCACTCTTATCCCCTTTGCCTTTGTACAATGGCACTATGCACGCATTCCGCCAATCCTCAGGCACCTCTCCATGAGTCATACATACATTAAATAACCTTACCAACCAGTCAATAATACAGTCACCCCCTTTTTAATAAATTCCACTGCAATACCATCCAAACCTGCTGCCTTGCCGGCTTTCATCTTCCGCAAAGCTTTTACTACCTCTTCTCTGTTTACCAAATCATTTTCCCTAACCCTCTCACTTTGCAATCCACCTCGACCAAAACACCCTATATCTGCCACTCTATCATCAAACACATTCAACAAACCTTCAAAATACTCACTCCATCTCCTTCTCATATCACCACTACTTGTTATCACCTCCCCATTTGCGCCCATCACTGAAGTTCCCATTTGCTCCCTTGTCTTGCGCACTTTATTTACCTCCTTCCAGAACATCTTTTTATTCTCCCTATGATTTAATGATACTCTCTCACCCCAACTCTCATTTGCCCTTTTTTTCACCTCTTGCACCTTTCTCTTGACCTCCTGTCTCTTTCTTTTATACGTCTCCCACTCAATTGCATTTTTTCCCTGCAAAAATCGTCCAAATGCCACTCTCTTCTCTTTCACTAATACTCTTACTTCTTCATCCCACCGCTCATTACCCTTTCTAATCAACCCATCTCCCACTCTTCTCATGCCACAAGCATCTTTTGCGCAATCCATCACTGATTCCCTAAATACATCCCATTCCTCCCCCACTCCCTTTACTTCCATTGTTCTCACCTTTTTCCATTCTTTACTCAGTCTCTCCTGATACTTCCTCACACAAGTCTCCTTCCCAAGCTCACTTACTCTCACCACCCTCTTCACCCCAACATTCACTCTTCTTTTCTGAAAACCCATACAAATCTTCTCCTTAGCCTCCACAGGATAATGATCAGACATCCCTCCAGTTGCACCTCTCAGCACATTAACATCCAAAAGTCTCTCTTTCGCGCGCCTGTCAATTAACACGTAATCCAATAACGCTCTCTGGCCATCTGTCTGGCCATATATATATATATATATATATATATATATATATATATATATATATATATATATATATATATATATATATATATATATATATATATATATATATATATATATATATATATATATATATATATACATATATATATATATATATATATATATATATATATATATATATATATATATATATATATATATATATATATATATATATATATATATATATATATATATATATATATATATATATATATATATATATATATATATATATATATATATATATATATATATATATATATATATATATATATATATATATTTTTTTTTTTTTTTCTTTTTTTTATACTTTGTCGCTGTCTCCCGCGTTTGCGAGGTAGCGCAAGGAAACAGACGAAAGAAATGGCCCAACCCCCCCCCCCCATACACATGTACATACACACGTCCAGACACGCAAATATACATACCTACACAGCTTTCCATGGTTTACCCCAGACGCTTCACATGCCTTGCTTCAATCCACTGACAGCACGTCAACCCCTGTATACCACATGACTCCAATTCACTCTATTTCTTGCCCTCCTTTCACCCTCCTGCATGTTCAGGCCCCGATCACACAAAATCTTTTTCACTCCATCTTTCCACCTCCAATTTGGTCTCCCTCTTCTCCTCGTTCCCTCCACCTCCGACACATATATCCTCTTGGTCAATCTCTCCTCACTCATTCTCTCCATGTGCCCAAACCATTTCAAAACACCCTCTTCTGCTCTCTCGACCACGCTCTTTTTATTTCCACACATCTCTCTTACCCTTACGTTACTTACTCGATCAAACCACCTCACACCACACATTGTCCTCAAACATCTCATTTCCAGCACATCCATCCTCCTGCGCACAACTCTATCCATAGCCCACGCCTCGCAACCATACAGCATTGTTGGAACCACTATTCCCTCAAACATACCCATTTTTGCTTTCCGAGATAATGTTCTCGACTTCCACACATTTTTCAAGGCTCCCAAAATTTTCGCCCCCTCCCCCACCCTATGATCCACTTCCGCTTCCATGGTTCCATCCGCTGACAGATCCACTCCCAGATATCTAAAACACTTCACTTCCTCCAGTTTTTCTCCATTCAAACTCACCTCCCAATTGACTTGACCCTCACCCCTACTGTACCTAATAACCTTGCTCTTATTCACATTTACTCTCAACTTTCTTCTTCCACACACTTTACCAAACTCAGTCACCAGCTTCTGCAGTTTCTCACATGAATCAGCCACCAGCGCTGTATCATCAGCGAACAACAATTGACTCACTTCCCAAGCTCTCTCATCCCCAACAGACTTCATACTTGCCCCTCTTTCCAGGACTCTTGCATTTACCTCCTTTACAACCCCATCCATAAACAAATTAAACAACCATGGAGACATCACACACCCCTGCCGCAAACCTACATTCACTGAGAACCAATCACTTTCCTCTCTTCCTACACGTACACATGCCTTACATCCTCGATAAAAACTTTTCACTGCTTCTAACAACTTGCCTCCCACACCATATATTCTTAATACCTTCCACAGAGCATCTCTATCAACTCTATCATATGCCTTCTCCAGATCCATAAATGCTACATACAAATCCATTTGCTTTTCTAAGTATTTCTCACATACATTCTTCAAAGCAAACACCTGATCCACACATCCTCTACCACTTCTGAAACCGCACTGCTCTTCCCCAATCTGATGCTCTGTACATGCCTTCACCCTCTCAATCAATACCCTCCCATATAATTTACCAGGAATAGTCAACAAACTTATACCTCTGTAATTTGAGCACTCACTCTTATCCCCTTTGCCTTTGTACAATGGCACTATGCACGCATTCCGCCAATCCTCAGGCACCTCACCATGAGTCATACATACATTAAATAACCTTACCAACCAGTCAACAATACAGTCACCCCCTTTCTTAATAAATTCCACTGCAATACCATCCAAACCTGCTGCCTTGCCGGCTTTCATCTTCCGCAAAGCTTTTACTACCTCTTCTCTGTTTACCAAATCATTTTCCCTAACCCTCTCACTTTGCACACCACCTCGACCAAAACACCCTATATCTGCCACTTTGTCATCAGACACATTCAACAAACCTTCAAAATACTCATTCCATCTCCTTCTCACATCACCGCTACTTGTTATCACCTCCCCATTTACGCCCTTCACTGAAGTTCCCATTTGCTCCCTTGTCTTACGCACCCTATTTACCTCCTTCCAGAACATCTTTTTATTCTCCCTAAAATTTACTGATAGTCTCTCACCCCAACTCTCATTTGCCCTTTTTTTCACCTCTTGCACCTTTCTCTTGACCTCCTGTCTCTTTCTTTTATACTTCTCCCACTCAATTGCATTTTTTCCCTGCAAAAATCGTCCAAATGCCTCTCTCTTCTCTTTCACTAATACTCTTACTTCTTCATCCCACCACTCACTACCCTTTCTAAACAGCCCACCTCCCACTCTTCTCATGCCACAAGCATCTTTTGCGCAATCCATCACTGATTCCCTAAATACATCCCATTCCTCCCCGACTCCCCTTACTTCCATTGTTCTCACCTTTTTCCATTCTGTACACAGTCTCTCCTGGTACTTCCCCACACAGGTCTCCTTCCCAAGCTCACTTACTCTCACCACCTTCTTCACCCCAACATTCACTCCTCTTTTCTGAAAACCCATACTAATCTTCACCTTAGCCTCCACAAGATAATGATCAGACATCCCTCCAGTTGCACCTCTCAGCACATTAACATCCAAAAGTCTCTCTTTCGCACGCCTGTCAATTAACACGTAATCCAATAACGCTCTCTGGCCATCTCTCCTACTTACATAAGTATACTTATGTATATCTCGCTTTTTAAACCAGGTATTCCCAATCATCAGTCCTTTTTCAGCACATAAATCTACAAGCTCTTCACCATTTCCATTTACAACACTGAACACCCCATGCATACAAATTATTCCCTCAACTGCCACATTACTCACCTTTGCATTCAAATCACCCATCACTATAACCCGGTTTTTTTTATACTTTGTAGCTGTCTCCCGCGTTTGCGAGGTAGCGCAAGGAAACAGACGAAAGAAATGGCCCAACCCTCCCCATACACATGTACATACACACGTCCACACACGCAAATATACATACCTACACAGCTTTCCATGGTTTACCCCGGACGCTTCACATGCCTTGATTCAATCCACTGACAGCACGTCAACCCCTGTATACCACATCGCTCCAATTCACTCTATTCCTTGCCCTCCTTTCACCCTCCTGCATGTTCAGGCCCCGATCACACAAAATCCTTTTCACTCCATCTTTCCACCTCCAATTTGGTCTCCCTCTTCTCCTCGTTCCCTCCACCTCCGACACATATATCCTCTTGGTCAATCTTTCCTAACTCATTCTCTCCATGTGCCCAAACCACATCAAAACACCCTCTTCTGCTCTCTCAACCACGCTCTTTTTATTTCCACACATCTCTCTTACCCTTACGTTACTTACTCGATCAAACCACCTCACACCACACATTGTCCTCAAACATCTCATTTCCAGCACATCCATACTCCTGCGCACAACTCTATCCATAGCCCACGCCTCGCAACCATACAACATTGTTGGAACTACTATTCCTTCATACATACCCATTTTTGCTTTCCGGGATAATGTTCTCGACTTCCACACATTTTTCAAGGCTCCCAGGATTTTCGCCCCCTCCCCCACCCTATGATCCACTTACGCTTCCATGGTTCCATCCGCTGACAGATCCACTCCCAGATATCTAAAACACTTCACTTCCTCCAGTTTTTCTACATTCAAACTCACCTCCCAATTGACTTGACCCTCACCCCTACTGTACCTAATAACCTTGCTCTTATTCACATTTACTCTTAACTTTCTTCTTCCACACACTTTACCAAACTCCGTCACCAGCTTCTGCAGTTTCTCACATGAATCTGCCACCAGCGCTGTATCATCAGCGAACAACAACTGACTCACTTCCCAAGCTCTCTCATCCCCAACAGACTTCATACTTGCCCCTCTTTCCAAGACTCTTGCATTTACCTCCCTAACAACCCCATCCATAAACAAATTAAACAACCATGGAGACATCACACACCCCTGCCGCAAACCTACATTCACTGAGAACCAATCACTCTCCTCTCTTCCTACACGTACACATGCCTTACATCCTCGATAAAAACTTTTCACTGCTTCTAACAACTTGCCTCCCACACCATATATTCTTAATACCTTCCACAGAGCATCTCTATCAACTCTATCATATGCCTTCTCCAGATCCATAAATGCTACATACAAATCCATTTGCTTTTCTAAGTATTTCTCACATACATTCTTCAAAGCAAACACCTGATCCACACATCCTCTACCACTTCTGAAACCAGAATGGGAGGAATGGGATGTATTTAGGGAATCAGTGATGGATTGCGCAAAAGATGCTTGTGGCATGAGAAGAGTGGGAGGTGGGCTGTTTAGAAAGGGTAGTGAGTGGTGGGATGAAGAAGTAAGAGTATTAGTGAAAGAGAAGAGAGAGGCATTTGGACGATTTTTGCAGGGAAAAAATGCAATTGAGTGGGAGAAGTATAAAAGAAAGAGACAGGAGGTCAAGAGAAAGGTGCAAGAGGTGAAAAAAAGGGCAAATGAGAGTTGGGGTGAGAGACTATCAGTAAATTTTAGGGAGAATAAAAAGATGTTCTGGAAGGAGGTAAATAGGGTGCGTAAGACAAGGGAGCAAATGGGAACTTCAGTGAAGGGCGTAAATGGGGAGGTGATAACAAGTAGTGGTGATGTGAGAAGGAGATGGAATGAGTATTTTGAAGGTTTGTTGAATGTGTCTGATGACAGAGTGGCAGATATAGGGTGTTTGGGTCGAGGTGGTATGCAAAGTGAGAGGGTTAGGGAAAATGATTTGGTAAACATAGAAGAGGTAGTAAAAGCTTTGCGGAAGATGAAAGCCGGCAAGGCAGCAGGTTTGGATGGTATTGCAGTGGAATTTATTAAAAAAGGGGGTGACTGTATTGTTGACTGGTTGGTAAGGTTATTTAATGTATGCATGACTCATGGTGAGGTGCCTGAGGATTGGCGGAATGCGTGCATAGTGCCATTGTACAAAGGCAAAGGGGATAAGAGTGAGTGCTCAAATTACAGAGGTATAAGTTTGTTGAGTATTCCTGGTAAATTATATGGGAGGGTATTGATTGAGAGGGTGAAGGCATGTACAGAGCATCAGATTGGGGAAGAGCAGTGTGGTTTCAGATATATATATATATATATATATATATATATATATATATATATATATATATATATATATATATATATATATATATATATATATATATATATATATATATATATATATATATATATATATATATATATATATATATATATATATATATATATATATATATATATATATATATATTATATATATATATATATATATATATATATATATATATATATATATATATATATATATATATATATATATATATATATATATATATATATATATATATATATGTATATATATATATGTATATATATATACATATATATATATATATATATGTATATATATATATATAAATATATATGTATATATATATATGTATATATATATATATATATATATATATATATATATATATATATATATATATATATATATATATTTTTTTTTTTTTTTTTTTTTTTTTGCTCTGTCGCTGTCTCCCGCGTTTGCGAGGTAGCGCAAGGAAACAGACGAAAGAAATGGCCCAACCCACCCCCATACACATGTATATACATCCGTCCACACACGCAAACATACATACCTACACAGCTTTCCATGGTTTACCCCAGACGCTTCACATGCAATGATTCAATCCACTGACATCACGTCAACCCCGGTATACCACATCGATCCAATTCACTCTATTCCTTGCCCTCCTTTCACCCTCCTGCATGTTCTGGCTCCGATCACACAAAATCTTTTTCACTCCATCTTTCCACCTCCAATTTGGTCTCCCACTTCTCCTCGTTCCCTCCACCTCCGACACATATATCCCCTTGGTCAATCCTTCCTCACTCATTCTCTCCATGTGACCAAACCATTTCAAAACACCCTCTTCTGCTCTCTCAAACACGCTCTTTTTATTTCCACACATCTTTCTTACTCTTACGTTACTTACTCGATCAAACCACCTCACACCACACATTGTCCTCAAACATTTCATTTTCAGCTCATCCATCCTCCTGAGCACAACTCTATCCATAGCCCACGCCTCGTAACCATACAGCTTTGTTGGAACCACTATTCCTTCAAACATACCCATTTTTGCTTTCCGAGATAATGTTCTCGACTTCCAAACATTCTTCAAGGCTCCCAGAATTTTCGCCCCCTCACCCACCCTATGATTCACTTCCGGTTTCATGGTTCCATCCGCTGCCAGATCCACTCCCAGATATCTAAAACACTTTACTTCCTCCAGTTTTTCTCCATTCAAACTTACCTCCCAATTGACTTGACCCTCAACCCGACTGTCCCTAATAACCTTGCTCTTATTCATATTTACTCTTAACTTTCTTCTTCCACACACTTCACGAAACTCAATCACCAGCTTCTGCAGTTTCTTACATGACTCAGCCACCAGCGCTGTATCATCAGCGAACAGCAACAGACTCACTTCCCAAGCTCTCTCATTCACAACAGACTGCATACTTGCCCCTCTTTCGAAAACTCTTGCATTCACCTCCCTAATAACCCCATCCATAAACAAATTAAACAACCATGGAGACATCACACACCCCTGCCGCAAACCTACATTCACTGAGAACCAATCACTTTCCTCTCTTCCTACACGTACATATGCCTTACATCCTCGATAAAAACTTTTCACTGCTTCTAACAACTTGCCTTCCACACCATATATATATATATATATATATATATATATATATATATATATATATATATATATATTTCTTTTCTTTCTTTCATACTATTCGCCGTGTCCCGCGTCAGCGAGGTAGCGTTAAGAACACAGGCCTGGGCCTATAAGGAAACATCCTCACTCGGCCCCCTTTGGAAAAAAAAAGGAAAAAAAACGAGAGGTGAGGATTTTCAGCCCCCCGCTCCCTTCCCTTTTAGTCGCCTTCTACGACACTCAGGGAATATCTGGGAAGTATTCTTTCTCCCCTATCCCCAGGGATGGAAGACCGCAGCGAACTGCGTGTTTGTATGGGAATCCCAAGATTATCAGACATATCGACAAGTCGAATGCATATTGCGGCGGTGGCTGTATGCAGCCGTCACTCCTGCACGAGAGTCGGAATAACATCCATCGGGCATTTTGGCTGGCTTATTCAGTCAGCCTTAGGTCCGCGTTGGGGAGTCGCCGCCGCCTCTTCCTGGGCCGGGAGGAATGAGGGGGAAGGAGAATAGCAATAATAAGGACTGACAACAGCTGCTAGGTTGTGACTGTTGGGGTCCATGTTGTTTTCCTGCAAATGGCGTTCCCTTAAGTATTACCATCCTCCTTTCTTTTGATTGATTCTTCTTCTTCTTCTTCTTCTTGAAGAAGAAGAAGGAGAAGAATAGAAGAAGAAGAAGAAGAAGAAGAAGAAGAAGAAGAAGAAGAAGAAGAAGAAGAAGAAGAAGAAGAAGAAGAAGAAGAAGAAGAGGAAGAAGAAGAAGGAGAAGAAGAAGAAGAAGGAGAAGGAGCGGTTACTACTAGGTTTATCGACCCCTCGAAGGGGCACGCATCCGCTGAGCAAGGGTTTTTTCTTTTGCTGTTTAGGATCCTGCCTGTGGGTGTTTTGCACCGTCCTGATCGAGTATCATCTGGTCAGTAGCAGCAGCAGCAGGAAATAATAGGGAAAAAGCCGAAGGCACATCATTATCGAGCAAAGATGAATGGCTTAAACTATTATTATTATACGGCTACTAGGATCAGGACGAGGAAATGACCGGGTGGGGTGTCTTTATACATCGCGCCGTCCGCTATATATATATATATATATATATATATATATATATATATATATATATATATATATATATATATATATATATATATATATATATATATATATATCCCTGGGGATAGGGGAGAAAGAATACTTCCCACGCATTCCTCACGTGTTGTGGAAGGCGACTAAAGGGGACGTGAGCGGGGGCCAAAAACCCTCTTCTCCTTGTATTTTAACTTTCTAAAAGGGGAAACAGAAGAAGGAGTCACGCGAGGAGTGCTCATCCTCCTCGAAGGCTCAGATTGGGGTCTAAATGTGTGTGGATGTAACCAAGATGAGAAAAAAGGAAGATAAGTAGTATGTTTGAGAAAGAACCTGGATATTTTGGCTCTGAGTGAAACGAAGCTCAAGGTTAAAGGGGAAGAGTGGTTTGGGAATGTCTTGGGAGTAAAGTCAGGGGTTAGTGAGAGGACAAGAGCAAGGGAAGGAGTAGCACTACCCCTGAATCAGGAGTTGTGGGAGTATGTGATAGAGTGTAAGAAAGTAAATTCTAGATTGATATGGGTAAAATTGAAAGTTGATGGAGAGATATGGGTGATTATTGGTGCATATGCACCTGGGCATAAGAAGAAAGATCATGAGAGGCAAGTGTTTTGGGAGCAGCTGAATGAGTGTGTTAGTGATTTTGATGCACGAGACCGGGTTATAGTGATAGGTGATTTGAATGCAAAGGTGAGTAATGTGGCAGTTGAGGGAATAATTGGTATGCATGGAGTGTTCAGTGTTGTAAATGGAAATGGTGAAGAGATTGTAGATTTATGTGCTGAAAAAGGACTGGTGATTGGTAAATACCTGGTTCAAAAGCGAGATATACATAAGTATACGTATGTAAGTAGAAGAGATAGCCAGAGAGCGTTATTGGATTACGTGTTAATTGATAGACGCACGAAAGAGAGACTTTTGGATGTTAATGTGCTGAGAGGTGCAACTGGAGTGATGTCAGATCATTATCTTGTGGAGGCGAAGGTGAAGATTTGTGGGGGTTTTCAGAAAAGAAGAGAGAATGTTGGGGTGAGGAGAGGGGTGAGAGTAAGTGAGCTTGGGAAGGAGACTTGTGTGAGGAAGTACCAGGAGAGACTGAGTACAGAATGGAAAAAGGTGAGAACAAAGGAGGTAAGGGGAGTGGGGGAGGAATGGGATGTATTTAGGGAAGCAGTGATGGCTTGCGCAAAAGATGCTTGTGGCATGAGAAGCGTGGGAGGTGGGTTGATTAGAAAAGGTAGTGAGTAATGGGATGAAGAAGTAAGATTATTAGTGAAAGAGACGAGAGATGCATTTGGCGATTTTTGCATGGAAAAAATGCAAATGAGTGGGAGAGGTATAAAAGAAAGAGGCAGGAGGTCAAGAGAAAGGTGCAAGAGGTGAAAAAGAGGGCAAATGAGAGTTGGGGTTAGAGAGTATCATTAAATTTCAGGAAGAATAAAAAGATGTTTTGGAAGGAGGTAAATAAAGTGTGTAAGACAATGGAGCAAATGGGAACTTCAGTGAAGGGGGCAAATGGGGAGGTTATAACAAGTAGTGGTGATGTGAGAAGGAGATGGAGTGAGTATTTTGAAGGTTTGTTGAATGTGTTTGATGATAGAGTGGCAGATATATGGTGTTTTGGTCGAGGTGGTGTGCAAAGTGAGAGGGTTACGGAAAATGGTTTGGTAAATAGAGAAGAGGTAGTAAAAGCTTTACGGAAGATGAAAGCCGGCAAGGCAGCAGGTTTGGATGGTATTGTAGTGGAATTTATTAAAAAAGGGTGTAACTGTATTGTTGACTGGTTGGTAAATTTATTTAACGTATGTATGATTCATGGTGAGGTGCCTGAGGATTGGCGGAATGCTTGCATAGTGCCATTGTACAAAGGCAAAGGGGATAAGAGTGAGTGCTCAAATTACAGAGGTATAAGTTTGTTGAGTATTCCTGGTAACTTATATGGGAGGGTATTGATTGAGAGGGTGAAGGCATGTACAGAGCATCAGATTGGGGAAGAGCAGTGTGGTTTCAGAAGTGGTAGAGGATGTGTGGATCAGGTGTTTGCTTTGAAGAATGTATATGAGAAATACTTAGAACAAATGTATTTGTATGTAACATTTATGGATCTGGAGAAGGAATAGGTAGAGTTGATGGAGATGCTCTGTCGAAGGTTTTAAGGATACATACTGTGGGAGGCAAGTTGTTAGAAGCAGTGAAAAGTTTTTATCGAGGATGTAAGGCATGTGTACGTGTAGGAAGAGAGGAAAGTGATTGGTTCTCAGTGAATGTATGTTTGCGGCAGGGGTGTGTGATGTCTCCATGGTTGCTTAATTTGTGTATGGATTGGGTTGTTAGGGAGGTAAATGCAAGAGTTTTGGAAAGAGTGGCATGTATGCAGTCTGTTGTGGATGAGAGAGCTTGGGAAGTGAGTCAGTTGTTGTTCGCTGATGACACAGCGCTGGTGGCTGATTCATGTAAGAAACTGCAGAAGCTGGTGGCTGAGTTTGGTAAAGTGTGTGAAAGAAGAAAGTTAAGAGTTAATGTGAATAAGAGCAAGGTTATTAGGTACAGTAGGGTTGAGGGTCAAGTCAACTGGGAGGTAAGTTTGAATGGAGAAAAACTCGAGGAAGTAAAGTGTTTTAGATATCTGGGAGTGGATCTGGCAGCGGATGGAACCATGGAAGCGGAAGTGAATCATAGGGTGGGGGAGGGGGCGAAAATTGTGGGAGCCTTGAAGAATGTTTGGAAGTCGAGAAAATTATCTCGGAAAGCAAAAATGGGTATGTTTGAAGGAATAGTGGTTCCAACAATGTTGTATGGTTGCGAGGCGTGGGCTATGGATAGGGTTGTGCGTAGGAGGGTGGATGTGCTGGAAATGAGATGTTTGAGGACAATATGTGGTGTGAGGTGGTTTGATCGAGTAATTAATGTAAGGGTAAGAGAGATGTGTGGAAATAAAAAGAGTGTGGTTGAGAGAGCAGAAGAGGGTGTTTTGAAATGGTTTGGTCACATGGAGAGAATGAGTGAGGAAAGATTGACCAAGAGGATATATGTGTCAGAGGTGGAGGGAAGGAGGAGAAGTGGGAGACCAAATTGGAGGTGGAAAGATGGAGTGAAAAAGATTTTGAGTGATCGGGGCCTGAACATGCAGGAGGGTGAAAGGTGTGCAAGGAACAGAGTGAATTGGAACGATGTGGTATACCGAGGTCGACGTGCTGTCAATGGATTGAACCAGGGCATGTGAAGCGTCTGGGGCAAACCATGGAAAGTTGTGTGGGGCTTGGATGTGGAAAGGGAGCTGTGGTTTCGGTGCATTATTACATGACAGCTAGAGACTGAGTGTGAACGAATGGGGCCTTTGTTGTCTTTTCCTAGCGCTACCTCACACACATGAGGGGGGAGTTGGTTGTTATTCCATGTGTGGCGAGGTAGCGATGGGAACAAATTAAGGCAGACAGTATGAATTATGTACATGTGTATATATGTATATGTCTGTGTGTGTATACATATATGTACATTGACATGTATAGGTATGCATATTTGCGTGTGTGGACGTGTATGTATCTACATGTGTATGTGGGCGGCTTGGGCCTTTCTTTCGTCTGTTTCCTTGCGTTACCTCGCTAACGCGGAAGACTGCGACAAAGGAAAATAATAAAGAAAATGATATATATATATATATATATATATATATATATATATATATATATATATATATATATATATATATATATATATATATATACTCACAGACAGAGAAATACATATATGCACATTTACATATTTCATAATGTTTGCCCTTATCAATTCCCACCACACATGAAATGAAAACCCCCTTCCCCCGCATGTGCGCGAGATAGCGCTAGGAAGAGATAACAAGGGCCACATTCGTTCGCACTCAATCTTTAGCTGTGATGTATAATGCTCTGAAACCGCAGCTCCCTTTCTACATCCAGGCGCTACAAAACTTTCCATGATTTACTCCAGACGCTTCACATGCCTTGGTTCAATCCATTGACAGCACGTCGACCCCGGTATACCACATCGTTCCAATTCACTCACTTCCTTTCAAGCGTTTCACCCTCCTGCATGATCAGGCCCCAATCACTCAAAATCTTTTTCACTTCATCTTTCCACCTCCAATTTGGTCTTCCACTTCTCCTCGTTCCCTCCACCTCTGACACATATATCCTCTTGGTCAATCTTTTTTTACTCATTCTCTCCCTTTGACCAAACCATTTCAAAACACCTTCATCTGCTCTCTCAACCAGATGAAGATGGTGAAGAGCTTGTAGATTTGTGCTGAAAAAGAACTGATTATTCGGAATACTTGGTTTAAAAAGAGAGATATACATAAGTATACACATGTAAGTAGGAGAGACGGCCAGACAGCGTTACTGGATTACGTGTTAATTGATAGGCGCCCGAAAGAGAGACTTTTGGATGTTAATGTGCTGAGAGGGGCAACTGGAGGGATGTCTCATCATTATCTTTTGAAGGCGAAGGTGAAGATTTGGAGAGGTTTTCAGAAAAGAAGAGAGAATGTTGGGGTCATAAGAGTCTTGTGGGATGAAGTCCGAGGAGAGACTGAGTACAGAATGGAAAAAAGTGAGAACAAAGGACGTAAGGGGAGTGGAGGAGGAATGGGATGTGTTTAGGGAAGCAGTGATGTCTTGCGCAAAAGATGCTTGTGGCATGAGAAGCGTGAGAGGTGGGCAGATTAGAAAGGGTATGTGTGGTGGGATGAAGAAGTAAGACTGTTAGTGAAAGAGAAGAGAGAGAGTCATTTAGACGGTTTTTGCAGGGAAATAATACAAATGACTGGGAAATGTATAAAGAAAGAGGCAGGAGGTCAAGAGAAAGGTGCAAGAGGCGAAAAAGAGGGCAAATGAGAGTTGGGGTGAGAGAGTATCATAAAATTATAAGCGGAATAAAAGGATGTTTTGGAAGGAGTAAATAAAGTGCTTAAGACAAGGGAACAAATAGGAACATCAGTGAAGGGGCTAATGGGGAGGTGATAACAAGTAGTGGTGATGTGAGAAGGAGATGGAGTGAGTATTTTGAAGGCTTTTTGATTGTGTTTGATGATAGAGTGGCATATATAGGGCGTTTTCGTCGAGGTGGTGTGCAAAGTGAAAGGGTTAGGGAAAATGATTTGGTAAACAGAGAAGAGGTAGTAAAAGCTTTGCGGAAGATGAAAGCCGGTAAGGCAGCGGGTTTGGATGGTATTGTAGTGGAATTTGTAAAAAAAAAAAAAAGGGGGTAACTGTACTGTTGACTGGTTGGTAAGGTTATTTAATGTATGTTTGACTCATGGTGAGGTTCCTGAGGACTGGCGGAATGCTTGCATAGTGCCATTGTACGAAGGCAAAGGTGATAAGAGTGAGTGCTCAAATTACAGAGGTATACGTTTGTTGAGTATTACTGGGAAAATATATGGGAGGGTATTGATTGAGAGGGTGAAGGCGTGTACAGAGCATCAGATTGGGGAAGAGCAGTGTGTGAAAGAAAATGTGTGAAAGAAGAAGGTGAGAGTAAATGTAGATAAGAGCAAGGTTATTATGTACAGTTGGGTTGAGGGACAAGTCAATTTGGAGGTAATTTTGAATGGAGAAAAACCGGGGTAGTGAAGTGTTTTAGATATCTGGGAGTGGATTTGACAGCGGATGGCACCATGGAAGCGAAAGTGAATCATAGGGCTGGGGAGGGAGCGAAAGTTCTGCGGGCCTTGAAAAATGTGTGGAAGCCGAGAACGTTATCTTGGAAAGCAAAAATGGGTATGTTTGAAGGAATAGTGGTTCCAACAATGTTATATGGCTGCGAGGCGTGGGCTATAGATAGAGTGGTGCGGAGGAGGGTGGATGTGCTGGATATGAGATGTTTAGGACAATATGTGGAGTAATGTGTTTTGTTCGAGTAAGTAATGAAAGGGTAAGATAGATGTGTGGTAATGAAAAGCGTGTGGTTGAGAGAGCAGAAGAGGGTGTTTTGAAATGGTTTGGTCACATGGAGAGAATGAGTGAGAAAAGCTTGACAAAGAGGATGTATGTGTCAGAGGTAGAGGGAAGGAGAAGCGGGAGA
The DNA here is from genome assembly GCF_036320965.1 of Panulirus ornatus. Lineage (NCBI taxonomy): Eukaryota > Metazoa > Arthropoda > Malacostraca > Decapoda > Palinuridae > Panulirus > Panulirus ornatus. The sequence goes on along the minus strand of NC_092238.1, from coordinate 53,882,293 downwards.
CCAAATTGGAGGAGGAAAGATGGAGGGAAAAAGATTTTGAGTAATCGGGGCCTGAACATTCAGGAGGGTTAAAGGCGTGCAAGGAATAGAGTGAATTGGAACGATGTGTTATACCGGGTTCGAATTGCTGTCAATGAATTGAACCAGGGCATGTGGAGCGTCTGGGATAAACAATGGAAAGTTGTGTGTTGCCTAGATGTGGAGAGGGAGCTGTGGTTTCGGTGCATTATATATGACAGCTAGAGACTGAGTGTGAACGAATGTGGCCTTTGTTGTCTTTTCCCAGCGCTACCTCGCGCACATTTGTGAGGAGGTGGTTTTCATTTCATGTGTGGCGGGGTGGCGATGGGAAGGAATAAGGGAAGACAGTAGAATTATGTACATGTGTATATATGTATATGTCTCTGTGTGTATAGATATATACATATATATATATATATATATATATATATATATATATATATATATATATATATGTATACGTTGAGATGTATGAGTATGTATATGTGCGTGTGTGGACGTGTATGTATATACATATGTATGTGGTTTGGTTGGGTCATTCTTTCGTCTGTTTCTGTGCGGTACCTCGCTAACGCGGGAGACAGCGACAAAGTATGATAGATGAATTATGAATATATATACATATATATATATATATATATATATATGTATACATATATATATATATATATATATATATATATATATATATATATATATATATATATATATATATATATATATATATATATATATATATATATATATATATATATATATATATATATATATATATATATATACATATATATATATATATACATATATATATATATATATAATGCTTCCCACGTATTCCCTGCGTGTCGTAGAAGGCGAATAAAAGGGGAGGGAGTGGGGGGCTGGAAATCCTCCCCTCTCGTTTTTTTTTTTTTTTTTTTTTTTTTTTTTTTAATTTTCCAAAAGAAGGAACAGAGGGGGCCAGGTGAGGATATTCCAAAAAAGGCCCAGTCCTCTGTTCCTAACGCTACCACGCTAATGCGGGAAATGGCTAATAGTTTGAAAGAAAAAGAAGAAATATATATATATATATATATATATATATATATATATATATATATATATATATATATATATATATATATATATATTGTCCCTGGGGATAGGGGAGAAAGAATACTTCCCACGTATTCCCTGCGTGTCGTAGAAGGCGACTAAAAGGGAAGGGAGCGGGGGGCTGGAAATCCTTCCCTCTCGTTTTTTTGTTTTTAACTTTCCAAAAGAAGGAACAGAGAAGGGGGTCAGGTGAGGGTGTTCCCTCTGAGGCCCAGTCTTCTGTTCTTGGCGCTACCTCGCTAAAGCGGGAAGTGGTGAATAGCATGAAAGAAAAGAAAAGAAATTTATATATATATATATATATATATATATATATATATATATATATATATATATATATATATATATATATATATATATATATATATATATATATATATATATAAATATATTGCTTAATTTGATACAGAATACCGATGAGTATGTACATTTAATAATAGATATATTTTGCATGTTATAAAGTTTGTTCTTTAAAAATTCTTTTCGTGAGTATCAGCTCTCTGGACTCTGACAAAGATTCCTTGTGACATCTGTAATCCGTTTGCGTTACCGGTCAGAGGATGAGCTTGGGGTACAAAATATATCTGCTGGTGACAACGGCCTAAATCAATCATCCTCTTGACATCGTTGTGGGTCAGATTCAAACACACTGTTCACAGGCCACACACATAATCATTGTGAGCTTAGAGTTATATTCAACACCTGAAGAAAACGTTGAGGATTTTTGAGCTGATGGATGTAGTAGCTTGACGCTGATGGCCTTAATGGCCCTGGCAGTTGATAGGCTTTAAGCCTAAACAACCAAACAAACTTATGATTCATACATGATTATGGATTCATATACGATACGCATATCTTATCAGTATATACAGGAACGTAACATCAAGAGGCAATATATAACGTGGCTGATATTCCACTAATGGTCCGAGAAGGAATATCTGAAGTGTTGCTTCAAAGCAAGAGCAGCACGGAGTTGTATCAGACATTATCATTGAAATTTGGAGCAAATGTACTTCAAGTTGTTAGGCTATACCCGATATGAGAGTTAAAGAAACGTTGTAGAATAATACTAAGTACACACCACGCAATATTTTGATGGATATATATCTATGTATCAATATGCTAATAAATAAAACAAACAAAAGAGACGGGAGAGAGAGAGAGAGAGAGAGAGAGAGAGAGAGAGAGAGAGAGAGAGAGAGAGAGAGAGAGAGAGAGAGAGAGAGAGAGAGAGAGAGAGAGAGAGAGAGAGAGAGAGAGAGAGAGAGAGAGAGAGAGAGAGAGAGAGAGCGTGACGAATATGGATGGCGGTAACGTTATATCCACCATCTGGACCCACCCTTTCTTTACCATAGTCACGAGAATGACGAAACAAAGTCTGTTTCCGGGACCAGAATGTAAAGATGCGATAGTCTAGCTCGTCAATTGCTGGCATAGAGTTGTTGGGTATAATCAAGACATCAGTGAGACTCTGGTGCCAGAGGTTGGTGGGGTTAGCAAACTAAAAGATCAAGATGTGGCAGGTGCAGGAAGAACACCCCGCCTGATGACAGAAGAATCCTGGACACTGCAGCTCCGTACCCCGTAAATGCAATCAGTAGGAACAGAACTATCGACAAAAAGCTTCAAGATTATCATCGTTATGCTAGACTGGAATCAGCTCACCAGAACGCAAGTGACGATCTTGGATACTATGGCCAGTTCATGTTCAGCGACGAGGAATCTTTCTCTTCAGTCAGCCATGGTCTTCTCTGCTGCTGGCGTTGTGGCAACAGGAGATACGACCACCAAGGCATATAGGAGGCGGCGTGATTCTGGTGAAGGCTTATGCCCTTCCCTCTCCCGAGCAGATAATATTCATGCAGTCATGCATTTCCTGCAAATTGTTGGTACTCGATAAACTCTTCTTAAAATTTTCTGCTTCATAACTGTTACAGTTTTACTTTCACTTGACATTTATTGCAATGGAATCATCTCCATACCGTATTTACATTTCCATGAATAAAGCTACACTTCTAACCATTACTAAATGCAAGCGAATATGTAGATAATATAATCTTATATTACACATACTCATACTTATGCGTTATTTTGGGGATACTTTTCGTTGGTAATGTTTATTACACCAAAATAACATAATGTGAAGTAAAGGAAGCTACATAAGGAAATATATATATATATATATATATATATATATATATATAATTTTATTTTTTTTTTTTTTTTTTGCTTTGTCGCTGTCTCCCGCGTTTGCGAGGTAGCGCAAGGAAACAGACGAAAGAAATGGCCAAACCCACCCCCATACACATGTATATACATAAGTCCACACACGCAAATATACATACCTACACAGATTTCCATGGTTTACCCCAGACGCTTCACATGCCTTGATTCAATCCACTGACAGCACGTCAACCCCGGTATACCACATCGCTCCAATTCACTCTATTCCTTGCCCTCCTTTCACCCTCCTGCATGTTCAGGCCCCGATCACACAAAATCTTTTTCACTTCAACTTTCCACCTCCAATTTGGTCTCCCTCTTCTCCTCGTTCCCTCCACCTCCGACACATATATCCTCTTGGTCAATTTTTCCTCACTCATTCTCTCCATGTGACCAAACCATTTCAAAACAACCTCCTCTGCTCTCTCAACCACGCTCTTTTTATTTCCACACATCTCTCTTACCCTTACGTTACTTACTCGATCAAACCACCTCACACCACACATTGTCCTAAAAACATCTCATTTCCACCACATCCATCCTCCTGCGCACAACTCTATCCATAGTCCACGCCTCGCAACCATACCACATTGTTGGAACCACTATTCCTTCAAACATACCCATTTTTGCTTTCCGAGATAATGTTCTCGACTTCCACACATTCTTCAAGGCTCCCAGAATTTTCGCCCCCTCCCCCACCCTATGATCCACTTCCGCTTCCATGTTTCCATCCGCTGCCAGATCCACTCCCAGATAACTAAAACACTTCACTTCCTCCAGTTTTTCTCCATTCAAACTCACCTCCCAATTGACTTGACCCTCAACCCTACTGTACCTAATAACCTTGCTCTTATTCACATTTACTCTTAACTTTCTTCTTTCACACACTTTACCAACCTCAGTCACCAGCTTCTGCAGTTTCTCACATGAATCAGCCACCAGCGCTGTATCATCAGCGAACAACAACTGACTCACTTCCCAAGCTCTCTCATCCCCAACAGACTTCATACTTGCCCCTCTTTCCAAAACTATTGCATTCACCTCCCTAACAACCCCATCCATAAACAAATTAAACAACCATGGAGACATCACACACCCCTGCCGCAAACCTACATTCACTGAGAACCAATCACTTTCCTCTCTTCCTACACGTACACATGCCTTACATCCTCGATAAAATTTTTCACTGCTTCTAACAACTTGCCTCCCACACCATATATTCTTAATACCTTCCACAGAGCATCTCTATCAACTCTATCATATGCCTTCTCCAGATCCATAAATGCTACATACAAATCCATTTGCTTTTCTAAGTATTTCTCACATACATTCTTCAAAGCAAACACCTGATCCACACATCCTCTACCACTTCTGAAACCACACCGCTCTTCCCCAATCTGATGCTCTGTACATGCCTTCACCCTCTCAATCAATGCCCTCCCATATAATTTGCCAGGAATACTCAACAAACTTATACCTCTGTAATTTGAGCACTCACTCTTATCCCCTTTGCCTTTGTACAATGGCACTATGCACGCATTCCGCCAATCCTCAGGCACCTCACCATGAGTCATACATACATTAAATAACCTTACCAACCAGTCAACAATACAGTCACCCCCTTTTTTAATAAATTCCACTGCAATACCATCCAAACCTGCTGCCTTGCCGGCTTTCATCTTCCGCAAAGCTTTCACTACCTCTTGACTGTTTACCAAATCATTTTCCCTAACCCTCTCACTTTGCAATCCACCTCGACCAAAACACCCTATATCTGCCACACTATCACCAAACACATTCAACAAACCTTCAAAATACTCACTCCATCTCCTTCTCACATCACCACTACTTGTTATCACCTCCCCATTTGCGCCCTTCACTGAAGTTCCCATTTGCTCCCTTGTCTTACGCACTTTATTTACCTCCTTCCAGAACATCTTTTTATTCTCCCTAAAATTTAATGATACTCTCTCACCCCAAATCTCATTTGCCCTTTTTTTCACCTCTTGCACCTTTCTCTTGACCTGTCTCTTTCTTTTATACGTCTCCCACTCAATTTCATTGTTTCCCTGCAAAAATCGTCCAAATGCCTCTCTCTTCTCTTTCACTAATACTCTTACTTCTTCATCCCACCACTCACTACCCTTTCTAATCAACCCACCTCCCACTTTTCTCAGGCCAGAAGCATCTTTTGCGCAATCCATCATTGATTCCCTAAATACATCCCATTCCTCCCCCACTCCCCTTACTTCCATTGTTCTCATCTTTTTCCATTCTGTACTCAGTCTCTCCTGGTAATTCCTCACACAAGTCTCCTTCCCAAGCTCACTTACTCTCACCACCCTCTTCACCCCAACATTCATTCTTCTTTTCTGGAAACCCATACAAATCTTCACCTTAGCCTCCACAAGATAATGATCAGACATCCCTCCAGTTGCAACTCTCAGCACATTAACATCCAAAAGTCTCTCTTTCCCGCGCCTGTCAATTAACGCGTAATCCAATAACGCTCTCTGGCCATCTCTCCTACTTACATAAGTATACTTATGTATATCTCGCTTTTTAAACCAGGTATTCCCAATCATCAGTCCTTTTTCAGCATATAAATCTACAATCTCTTCACCATTTCCATTTACAACACTGAACACCCCATGTATACCAATTATTCCCTCAACTGCCACTTTACTCACCTTTGCATTCAAATCACCCAACACTATAACCCGGTCTCGTGCATCAAAACCACTAACACACTCATTCAGCTGCTCCCAAAACACTTGCCTCTCATGATCTTTCTTCTCATGCCCAGGTGCATATGCACCAATAATCACCCATCTCTCTCCATCAACTTTCAGTTTTACCCATATTAATCGAGAATTTACTTTCTTACATTCTATCACATACTTCCACAACTCCTGTTTCAGGAGTACTGCTACTCCTTCCCTTGCTCTTGTCCTCTCACTAACCCCTGACTTTACTCCCAAGACATTCCCAAAACACTCTTCCCCTTTACCCTTGAGCTTCGTTTCACTCAGAGCTAAAACATCCAGGTTCCTTACCTCAAACATACTACCTATCTCTCCTTTTTTCACATCTTGGTTACATCCACACACATTTAGGCACCCCAATCTGAGCCTTCGAGAAGGATATATATATATATATATTTATATATATATATATATATATATATATATATATATATATATATATATATATATATATATATATATATATATATATATATATATATATATATATATATATATATATATGTATATATATATATATATATATATATATATATATATATATATATATATATATATATATATATATATATATATATATATATATATATATATATATATATATATATATATATGTATATATATATATATATATGGATATATATATATATATAGATATATATATATATATATATATATATATATATATATATATATATATATATATATACATATATATATATATATATATATATATATATATATATATATATATATATATATATATATATATATATATATATATATATATATATATATATATATATATATATATATATATATATATACATGCACATGTACATACACACATGCATATATACACATATACATAATTCATACTGTCTACCTTTATTCATTCCCATCGCCACCCTACCACACATGAGATAGCAACCCCCTCCCTTCTCAAGTGCGCGAGGTAGCGCTAGGAAGACGACACATGCCCTATTCGTTCACACTCAGTCTCTAGCTTTCATGTAATAATGCACCGAAACAACAGCTCCCTTTCCACATCCAGTCCCCACAGAACTTTCCATGGTTTAACCCAAACGCTTCACATGCCCTGGTTCAATCCATTGACAGAACGTCGACCCCTGTATACCACATCGTTCCAATTACTCTATTCCTTGCAAGCCTATCACGCTCCTGCATGTTCAGGCCCCGATCACTCAAAATATTTTTCACTCCATTTTTCCACCTCCAATTTTGTTTCCCACTTCTCCCCGTTCCCTCCACCTCTGACACATATATCCTCTTGGTCAATCCTTCCTCATTCATTCTCTCCATGTGACCAAACCATTTCAAAACACCCTCTTCTGCTCAATCAACCACACTATTTTTATTACCACACATCTCTCTTACCCTATTATCACTCACTCGATCAAACCACCTCACTCCACATATTGTCCTCAAACATCACATTTCCAGCACATCCACCCTCCTCCGCACAACTCTATCCATAACCCACGCCTCGCAACCACACAACATTGTTGGGACCACTATTCCTTCAAACATACCCATTTTTGCTTTCCGAAACAATGTTCTCGACTTCCACACATTCTTCAAGGCTCCCAGAACTTTCGCCCCCTACCACACCCGATTATACACTTTCGCTTCCATGGTTCCATCCGCTGCCAAATCCACTCCCAGATATCTAAAAAAAACCACTTCCTCGAATTTTTCTCATTCAAACTTACCTTCCAATTGACTTGACCCTTAACCCTACTGTACTGAGTAACCTTTCTCATATTCACATTTACTCTCAACTTTCTTCTTTCACACACTTTACCAAACTCAGTCACCAGCTTCTACAGTTTCTCACATGAATCAGCCACCAGCGCTGTATCATCAGCGAGCAACAACTAACTTACCTCCCAAGCTCTCTCATCCACAACAGACTGCACACTTGCCCCTCTTTCCAAAACCCTTCCATTCACCTCCCTAACAACCCCATCCATACACAAATTAAGCAACCATGGAGACATCACACACCCCTGCGGCAAACCTACATTCACTGAGATCCAATCACTTTCCTCTCTTCTTACACGTACACATGCCTTACATCCTCGATAAAAAACTTTCACTGCTTCTAACAACTTCCCTCCCACACCATATATTCTTAATACCTTCCACAGAGCATCTCTATCAACTCATTCATATGCCTTTTCCAGATACATAAATGCTACATACAAATCCATTTCCTTTAACTATGTATTTCTCACATACATTCTTCAAAGCAAACACCTGATCCACATATCCTTTACCACTTCTGAAACCACAATGCTCTTCCCCAGTCTGATGCTCTGTGCATGCCTTCACCCTCTCAATCAATACCCTCCCATATAATTTCCCAGGAATACTCAACAATCTGATACCTCTATAATTTGAGCAATCACCTTCGTCCTCTTTGCCTTTGTGCAATGGCACTATGCAAGCATTCCGCCAATCCTCAGGCACCTCACTATGAATAATACATACATTAAATAACCTTACCAACCAGTCAACAATACAGTCATCCCCTTTTTTAATAAATTCCACTAAAATGCAATCCAAACCCACTGCCTTGCCGGCTTTCATCTTCCGCAAAGCTTTTACTACATCTTCTCTGTTTACCTAACCATTTTCCCTAACCCTCTCACTTTGCACACCACCTCGACCAAAACACCCTATACCTGCCACTCTATCATCAAACTCATTCAACAAACATACAAAACACTCACTCCATCTCCTCACTTCACCACTAATTGTTATCCCTTCCCACTTAGCCCCCTTCACTGAAGTTCCAATTTGTTCCCTTTTTTACGCACTTTATTTGCCTCCTTCCAAAACATATTTTTATTCTCCTTAGAATATAATGATACGCTCTCACCCCAATTCTCATTTCCCTCTTTTTCCCCTTATGCGCCTTTCTCTCGATATCGTGCCTCTTTCTTTTATACAATTCCCACTCATTTCCATTATTTCCATTATATATATATATATATATATATATATATATATATATATATATATATATATATATATATATATATATATATATATATATATATATATATATATATATATATATATATTTATATATATATATATATATATATATATATATATATATATATGTATAAATATATATATATATATATATATATATATATATATATATATATATATATATATATATATATATATATATATATATATATATATATATATATATATATATATATATATATATATATATATATATATATATATATATATATATATATATATATATATATATATATATATATATATATATATATATATATATATATATATATGTAATATATATATTTATATATATATATTATATATATATATATATATATATATATATATATTTTTTTTTTTTTTTTTTTTTTTTTTTTTATACTTTGTCGCTGTCTCCCGCGTTTGCGAGGTAGCGCAAGGAAACAGACGAAAGAAATGGCCCAACCCCCCCCCATACACATGTACATACATACGTCCACACACGCAAATATACATACCTACACAGCTTTCCATGGTTTACCCCAGACGCTTCACATGCCTTGATTCACTCCACTGACAGCACGTCAACCCCTGTATACCACATCGCTCCAATTCACTCTATTCCTTGCCCTCCTTTCACCCTCCTGCATGTTCAGGCCCCGATCACACAAAATCTTTTTCACTCCATCTTTCCACCTCCAATTTGGTCTCCCTCTTCTCCTCGTTCCCTCCACCTCCGACACATATATCCTCTTGGTCAATCTTTCCTCACTCATTCTCTGCATGTGCCCAAACCATTTCAAAACACCCTCTTCTGCTCTCTCAACCACGCTCTTTTTATTTCCACACATCTCTCTTACCCTTACGTTACTCACTCGATCAAACCACCTCACACCACACATTGTCCTCAAACATCTCACTTCTAGCACATCCATCCTCCTGCGCACAACTCTATCCATAGCCCACGCCTCGCAACCATACAACATTGTTGGAACCACTATTCCTTCAAACATACCCATTTTTGCTTTCCGAGATAATGTTCTCGACTTCCACACATTTTTCAAGGCTCCCAAGATTTTCGCCCCCTCCCCCACCCTATGATCCACTTCCGCTTCCATGGTTCCATCCGCTGACAGATCCACTCCCAGATATCTAAAACACTTCACTTCCTCCAGTTTTTCTCCATTCAAACTCACTTCCCAATTGACTTGACCCTCAACCCTACTGTACCTAATAACCTTGCTCTTATTCACATTTACTCTTAACTTTCTTCTTCCACACACTTTACCAAACTCAGTCACCAGCTTCTGCAGTTTCTCACATGAATCAGCCACCAGCGCTGTATCATCAGCGAACAACAACTGACTCACTTCCCAAGCTCTCTCATCCCCAACAGACTTCATACTTGCCCCTCTTTCCAGGACTCTTGCATTTACCTCCCTAACAACCCCATCCATAAACAAATTAAACAACCATGGAGACATCACACACCCCTGCCGCAAACCTACATTCACTGAGAACCAATCACTTTCCTCTCTTCCTACACGTACACATGACTTACATCCTCGATAAAAACTTTTCACTGCTTCTAACAACTTGCCTCCCACACCATATATTCTTAATACCTTCCACAGAGCATCTCTATCAACTCTATCATATGCCTTCTCCAGATCCATAAATGCTACATACAAATCCATTTGCTTTTCTAAGTATTTCTCACATACATTCTTCAAAGCAAACACCTGATCCACACATCCTCTACCACTTCTGAAACCGCACTGCTCTTCCCCAATCTGATGCTCTGTACATGCCTTCACCCTCTCAATCAATACCCTCCCATATAATTTACCAGGAATACTCAACAAACTTATACCTCTTTAATTTGAGCACTCACTCTTATCCCCTTTGCCTTTGTACAATGGCACTATGCACGCATTCCGCCAATCCTCAGGCACCTCACCATGAGTCATACATACATTAAATAACTTTACCAACCAGTCAACAATACAGTCACCCCCTTTTTTAATAAATTCCACTGCAATACCATCCAAACCTGCTGCCTTGCCGGCTTTCATCTTCCGCAAAGCTTTTACTACCTCTTCTCTGTTTACCAAATCATTTTCCCTAACCCTCTCACTTTGCACACCACCTCGACCAAAACACCCTATATCTGCCACTCTGTCATCAGACACATTCAACAAACCTTCAAAATACTCATTCCATCTCCTTCTCACATCACCACTACTTGTTATCACCTCCCCATTTACGCCCTTCACTGAAGTTCCCATTTGCTCCCTTGTCTTACGCACCCTATTTACCTCCTTCCAGACCATCTTTTTATTCTCCCTAAAATTTACTGATAGTCTCTCACCCCAACTCTCATTTGCCCTTTTTTTCACCTCTTGCACCTTTCTCTTGACCTCCTGTCTCTTTCTTTTATACTTCTCCCACTCAATTTCATTGTTTCCCTGCAAAAATCGTCCAAATGCCTCTCTCTTCTCTTTCACTAATACTCTTACTTCTTCATCCCACCACTCACTACCCTTTCTAAACAGCCCACCTCCCACTCTTCTCATGCCACAAGCATCTTTTGCGCAATCCATCACTGATTCCCTAAATACATCCCATTCCTCCCCCACTCCCCTTACTTCCATTGTTCTCACCTTTTTCCATTCTGTACACAGTCTCTCCTGGTACTTCCCCACACAGGTCTCCTTCCCAAGCTCACTTACTCTCACCACCTTCTTCACCCCAACATTCACTCCTCTTTTCTGAAAACCCATACTAATCTTCACCTTAGCCTCCACAAGATAATGATCAGACATCCCTCCAGTTGCACCTCTCAGCACATTAACATCCAAAAGTCTCTCTTTCGCACGCCTGTCAATTAACACGTAATCCAATAACGCTCTCTGGCCATCTCTCCTACTTACATAAGTATACTTATGTATATCTCGCTTTTTAAACCAGGTATTCCCAATCATCAGTCCTTTTTCCTGGAGTGATAGTTTTCATGCATGGTGTTTTTGACAAGAAAATAGTGAAGTTGGAGAAAAATGTAGCTTAGACATTGAAGCTTATTGATACAGTGGTGAAACTGATGAGAACTGCTATTGACGTTTGTGTGAATAAATTGTACATTTCCTTTTCCATAGCTAGAGGTTGAACCATTATGTGACATTCATTTTTTTCATTCATTTCAAGCTAAAAGTTTGTTTTCTAAATTGTTTCTTACATTTTTCATATGTATATATATGTATGTGTGTGTGTGTGTGTGTATGTGCGTATGTGTGTGTATGTGTGTGTGTGTGTATATGTATATATATATGTATATTATCCCTGGGGATAGGGGTGAAAGAATACTTCCCACGTATTCCTCGCGTGTCGTAGAAAGCGACTAGAGGGGACGGGAGCGGGGGGCCGGAAATCCTCCCCTCCTTGTATTAACTTTCTAAAATGGGAAACAGAAGAAAGAGTCACGCGGGGAGTGATCATCCTCCTCGAAGGCTCAGAGTGGGGTGCCTAAATGTGTGTGGATGTAACCAAGATGTGAAAAAAGGAGAGATAGGTAGTATGTTTGAGGAAAGGAACCTGGATGTTTTGGCTCTGAGTGAAACGAAGCTCAAGGGTAAAGGGGAAGAGTGGTTTGGAAATGTCTGGGGAGTGAAGTCAGGGGTTAGTGAGAGGACAAGAGCAAGGGAAGGAGTAGCAATACTCCTGAAACAGGAGTTGTGGGAGTATGTGATAGAATGTAAGAAAGTAAATTCTCGATTAATATGGGTAAAATTGAAAGTTGATGGAGAGAGGTGGGTGATTATTGGTGCATATGCACCTGGGCATGAGAAGAAAGATCATGAGAGGCAAGTGTTTTGGGAGCAGCTGAATGAGTGTGTTAGTGGTTTTGATGCACGAGACCGGGTTATAGTGATGTGTGATTTGAATGCAAAGGTGAGTAATGTGGCAGTTGAGGGAATAATTGGTATGCATGGGGTGTTCAGTGTTGTAAATGGAAATGGTGAAGAGCTTGTAGATTTATGTGCTGAAAAAGGACTGATATATATATATATATATATATATATATATATATATATATATATATATATATATATATATATTTACTTATTTATTTATTTTTCTTTGTCGATGTCTCCCGCGTTTGCGACGTAGCGCAAGGAAACATACGAATGAAATGGCCCAATAGACCCCCATACACATGTATATACATACACGTCCACACACGCAAATATACATACCTATACACCTCAATGTACACATATATATATATATATATATATATATATATATATATATATATATATATATATATATATATATATATATATATATATATATATATATATATATATATATATATATATATATATATATATATATATATATATATATATATATATATATATATATATACACATGTACATAATTCATACTGTCTGCCCTTATTTATTCCCATCGCCTCCTCGCCACACATGGAATAGCATCCTCCTCCCCCCCTCATGTGTGCGAGGTAGCACTAGGAAAAGACAACAAAGGCACCATTCGTTCACACTCACTCTCTAGCTGTCATGTAATAATGCCCAAAACCACAGCTCCCTTTCCACATCCACGCCCTACACAACTTTCCATGGTTTACCCCAGACGCTTCACATCCCCTGATTCAATCCATTGACAGCACGTCGACCCAGGTATATCACATCGATCCAATACACTCTACTCCTTGCTCGCCTTTCACTCTCCTGCATGTTCAGGCCCCGATCACTCAAAATCTGTCACTCTATCATCAAACTCATTCACCAAACATACAAAACACTCCCTCCATATCCTTTAACTTAAACATCTCATTTCCAGCAAATCCGCCCTCCTCCGCAAAACTCTATCCATAGCCCACGCCTCGCAACCATACAGCATTGTTGGAACCACTATTCCTTCAAACATACTCATTTTTGCTTTCCGAGATAATGTTCTCGACTTCCACGCATTCTTCAAGGCTCCGAGGATTTTCGCCCCCTCCCCTACCCTATGATTCACTTCCGCTTCCGTGGTTCCATCCGCTGCCAGATCCACTCCTAGATATCTAAAACACTTTACTTCCTCCAGTTTTTCTCCATTCAAACTTACCTCCCAATTGACTTGACCCTCAACCCTGCTGTACCTAATAACCTTGCTCTTATTCACATTTACTCTTAACTTTCTTCTTTCACACACTTTACCAACCTCAATCACCAGCTTCTGCAGTTTCTAACATGAATCAGCCACCAGCGCTGTATCATCAGCGAACAACAACTAACTAACTTCCCAATCTCTCTCATCACCAACAAACTTCATACTTGCCCCTCTTTCCAAAACTCTTCCATTCACCTTCCTAACAACCCCATCCATAAACAAATTAAACCACCATGGAGACATCACACGCACCTGCCGCAAACCAACATTCACTGAGAACCAATCATTTTCCTCTCTTCCTACATGTACACTTACCTTACATCCTCGATAAAAACTTTTCACTGCTTCTAACAACTTGCCTCCCACACCATATATTCTTAATACCTTCCACAGAGCATTTCTATCAACTCTATATATATATATATATATATATATATAGTTGTTGTTCGCTGATGATACAGCGCTGGTGGCTGATTCATGTGAGAAACTGCAGAAGCTGGTGACTGAGTTTGGTAAAGTGTGTGGAAGAAGAAAGTTAAGAGTAAATGTGAATAAGAGCAAGGTTATTAGGTACAGTAGGGTTGAGGGTCAAGTCAATTGGGAGATGAGTTTGAATGGAGAAAAACTGGAGGAAGTGAAGTGTTTTAGATATCTGGGAGTGGATCTGGCAGCGGATGGAACCACGGAAGCGGAAGTGAATCATAGGGTAGGGGAGGGGGCGAAAATCCTGGGAGCCTTGAAGAATGTGTGGAAGTCGAGAACATTATCTCGGAAAGCAAAAATGAGTATGTTTGAAGGAATAGTGGTTCCAACAATGCTGTATGGTTGCGAGGCGTGGGCTATGGATAGAGTTGTGCGCAGGAGGATGGATGTGCTGGAAATGAGATGTTTGAGGACTATGTGTGGTGTGAGGTGGTTTGATCGAGTGAGTAACGTAAGGGTAAGAGAGATGTGTGGAAATAAAAAGAGCGTGGTTGAGAGAGCAGAAGAGGGTGTTTTGAAGTGGTTTGGGCACATGGAGAGAATGAGTGAGGAAAGATTGACCAAGAGGATATATGTGTCGGAGGTGGAGGGAACGAGGAGAAGAGGGAGACCAAATTGGAGGTGGAAAGATGGAGTGAAAAAGATTTTGTGTGATCGGGGCTGAACATGCAGGAAGATGAAAGGAGGGCAAGGAATAGAGTGAATTGGAGCGATGTGGTATACCGGGGTTGACGTGCTGTCAGTGGATTGAATCAAGGCATGTGAAGCGTCTGGGATAAACCATGGAAAGCTGTGTAGGTATGTATATTTGCGTGTGTGGACGTATGTATATACATGTGTATGGGGGGGGTTGGGCCATTTCTTTCGTCTGTTTCCTTGCGCTACCTCGCAAACGCGGGAGACAGCGACAAAGTATAAAAAAAAAAAAAAATATATATATATATATATATATATATATATATATATATATATGTCGGTATATATATTTATATATATATATATATATATATATATATATATATATATATATATATATATATTTTTTTTTTTTTCTTCGCTGTCTCCCGCGTTTGCGAGGTAGCGCAAGGAAACAGACGAAAGAAATGGCTCAACACCCCCCAATACACATGCATATACATACGTCCACGCACGCAAATATACATACCTACACAGCTTTCCATGGTTTACCCCAGACGCCTCACATGCCCTGATTCAATCCACTGGCAGCGCGTCAACCCCGGTACACCACATCGCTCCAATTCACTCTATTCCTTGCCCTCCTTTCACCCTCCTGCATGTTCAGGCCCCGATCATACAAAATCTTTTTCACTCCATCTTTCCACCTCCAATTTGGTCTCCCTCTTCTCCTCGTTCCCTCCACCTCCGACACATATATCCTCTTGGTCAATCTTTCCTCACTCATTCTCTCCATGTGCCCAAACCACTTCAAAACACCCTCTTCTGCTCTCTAAAACCACGCTCTTTTTATTTCCACACATCTCTCTTACCCTTACGTTACTCACTCCATCAAACCACCTCACACCACACATTGTCCTCAAACAACTCATTTCCAGCACATCCATCCTCCTGCGCACAACTCTATCCATAGCCCACGCCTCGCAACCATACAACATTGTTGGAACCACTATTCCTTCAAACATACCCATTTTTGCTTTCCGAGATAATGTTCTAGACTTCCACACATTCTTCAAGGCCCCCAGAATTTTCGCCCCCTCCCCCACCCTATGATCCACTTCCGCTTCCATGGTTCCATCCGCTGCCAGATCCACTCCCAGATATCTAAAACACTTCACTTCCTCCAGTTTTTCTCCATTCAAACTTACCTCCCAATTGACTTGACCCTCAACCCTACTCTACCTAATAACCTTACTCTAATTCACATTTACTCTTAACTTTCTTCTTCCACACACTTTATGAAACTCAGTTACCAGCTTCTGCAGTTTCTCACATGAATCAGCCACCAGCGTTGTATCATCAGCGAACAACAACTGACTCACTTCCCAAGCTCTCTCATCCCCAACAGACTTCATACTTGCCCCTCTTTCCAAAACTCTTGCATTAACCTCCCTAACAACCCCATCCATAAACAAATCAAACAACCATGGAGACATCACACACCCCTGCCGCAAACCTACATTCACTGAGAACCAATCACTTTCCTCTCTTCCTACACGTACACATGCCTTACATCCTCGATAAAAACTTTTCACTGCTTCTAATAACTTTCCTCACACACCATATAATCTTAATACCTTCCACTGAGCATCTCCAGCAACTCTATAATATGCCTTCTCCAGATCCATAAATGCTACATACAAATCCATTTGCTTTTCTAAGTATTTCTCACATACATTCTTCAAAGCAAACACCTGATCCACATATCCTCTACCACTTCTGAAACCACACTGCTCTTCCCCAATCTGATGCTCTGTCTATGCCTTCACCCTCTCAATCAATATCCTCCCATATAATTTACCAGGAATATTCAACAAACTTATACCTCTGTAATTTCAGCACTCACTCTTATCCCCTTTGCCTTTGTACAATGGCACTATGCACGCATGTCGCCAATCCTCAGGCACCTCACCATGAATCATACATACATTAAATAACCTTACCAACCAGTCAATAATACAGTCACCCCCTTTTTTGATAAATTCCACTCCAATACCATCCAAACCTGCTGCCTTACTGGCTTTCATCTTCCGCAACGCTTTTACTACCTCTTCTCTGTTTACCAAATCATTTTCCCCAACCCTCTCACTTTGCACACCACCTCGACCAAAACACCCTATATCTGCCACTCTATCATCAAACACATTCAACAAACCTTCAAAATACTCACTCCATCTCCTTCTCACATCACCACTACTTGTTATCACCTCCCCATTAGCGCCCTTCACTGAAGTTCCCATTTGCTCCCTTGTCTTACGCACTTTATTTACTTCCTTCAAGAACATATTTTTATTCTCCCTAAATTTTAATGATACTCTCTCACCCCAACTCTAATTTGCCTTCTTTTTCACCTCTTGCACCTTTCTCTTGACCTCCTGCCTCTTTCTTTTATACATCTCCCACTCAATTGCATTTTTTCCCTGTAAAAATCGTCCAAATGCCTCTCTCTTCACTTTCACTAATAATCTTACTTCTTCATCCCACCACTCACTACCCTTTCTAATCAACCCACCTCCCATTCTTCTCATGCCACAAGCATCTTTTGCGCAAGCCATCACTGCTTCCCTAAATACATCCCATTCCTCCCCCACTCCCCTTACTTCAATTGTTCTTACCATTTTCCATTCTATACTCAGTCTCTCATGGTACTTCCTCACACAAGTCTCCTTCCCAAGCTCACTTACTCTCACCACCCTCTTCACCCCAACATTCACTCTTCTTTTCTGAAAACCCATAAAAATCTTCACCTTAGCCTCCACAAGATAATGATCAGACATCCCTCCAGTTGCACCTCTCAGCACATTAACATCCAAAAGTCTCTCTTTCGCGCGCCTGTCAATTAACACGTAATCCAACAACGCTCTCTGGCCATCTCTCCTACTTACATACGTATACTTATGTATATCTCGCTTTTTAAACCAAGTATTCCCAATCACCAGTCTTTTTTCAGCACATAAATCTACAAGCTCTTCACCATTTCCATTTACAACACTGAACACCCCATGTATACATACCATTTATTCCCTCAACTGCCACATTACTCACCTTTGCATTCAAATCACCCATCACTATAACCCGGTCTCGTGCATCAAAACCACTAACACACTCATTCAGCTACTCCCAAAACACTTGCCTCTCATGATCTTTCTTCTCATGCCCAGGTGTATATGCACCAATAATCACTCATGTATCTCAATCAACTTTCAGTTTTACCCATATCAATCGAGAATATACTTTCTTACATTCAATCACATACTCCAACAACTCCTGTTTCAGGAGTACTGCTACTCCTTTCCTTGCTCTTTTCCTCTCACTAACCCCTGACTTTACTCCCAAGACATTCCCAAACCACTCTTCCCCTTTACCCTTGAGCTTCGTTTCACTCAGCGCCAAAACATCCAGGTTCCTTTCCTCAAATATACTACGTATCTCTCCTTTTATCACATCTTGGTTACATCCACACATATTTAGACATATATATATATATATATATATATATATATATATATATATATATATATATATATATATATATATATATATATATATATATATATATATATATATATATATATATATATATATATATATATATATATATATATATATATATATATATATATATATATATATATATATATATATATATATATATATATATATATATATATATATATATATATATATATATATATATATATATATATATATATATATATATATATATATATATATATATATATATATATATATATATATATATATATATATATATATATATATATATATATATATATATATATATATATATATATATATATATATATATATATATATATATATATATATATATATATATATATATATTATTTTTTTTTTTTATTATACTTTGTCGCTGTCTCCCGCGTTTGCGAGGTAGCGCAAGGAAAGAGACGAAAGAAATGGCCCAACCCCCCCCCCCCCATACACATGTATATACATACGTCCACACACGCAAAAATACATACCTACACAGCTTTCCATGGTTTACCCCAGACGCTTCACATGCCTTGATTCAATCCACTGACAGCACGTCAACCCCGGTATACCACATCGCTCCAATTCACTCTATTCCTTGCCCTCCTTTCACCCTCCTGCATGTTCAGGCCCCGATCACACAAAATCTTTTTCACTCCATCTTTCCACCTCCAATTTGGTCTCCCTCTTCTCCTCGTTCCCTTCACCTCCGACACATATATCCTCTTGGTCAATTTTTCCTCACTCATTCACCCCATGTGCCAAAACCACTTCAAAACACCCTCTTCTGCTCTCTCAACCACGCTCTTTTTATTTCCACACATCTCTCTTACCCTTACGTTACTCACTCGATCAAACTACCTCACACCACACATTGTCCTCAAACATCTCATTTCCAGCATATCCATCCTCCTGCGCACAACTCTATCCATAGCCCTCGCCTCGCAACCATACAACATTGTTGGAACCACTATTCCTTCAAACATACCCAATTTTGCTTTCCGAGATAATGTTCTCGACTTCCACACATTCTTCAAGGCCCCCAGAATTTTCGCCCCCTCCCCCACCCTATGATACACTTCCGCTTCCATGGTTCCATCCGCTGCCAGATCCACTCCCAGATATCTAAAACACTTCACTTCCTCCAGGTTTTCTCCATTCAAACTCACCTCCCAATTGACTTGACCCTCAACCCTACTGTACCTAATAACCTTGCTCTTATTCACATTTACTCTTAACTTTCTTCTTCCACACACTTTACCAAACTCAGTCACCAGCTTCTGCAGTTTCTCACATGAATCAGCCACCAGCGCTGTATCATCAGCGAACAACAACTGACTCACTTCCCAAGTTCTCTCATCCCCAACAGACTTCATACTTGCCCCTCTTTCCAAAACTCTTGCATTTACCACCCTAACAACCCCATCCATAAACAAATTAAACAACATTGGAGACATCACACACCCCTGCCGCAAACCTACATTCACTGAGAACAAATTACTTTCCTCTCTTCCTACACGTACACATGCCTTACATCCTCGATAAAAACTTTTCACTGCTCCTAACAACTTGCCTCCCACACCATATATTCATAATACCTTCCACAGAGCATCTCTATCAACTCTATCATATGCCTTCTCCAGATCCATAAATGCTACATACAAATCCATTTGCTTTTCTAAGTATTTCTCACATACATTCTTCAAAGCAAACACCTGATCCACACATCCTCTACCACTTCTGAAACCACACTGCTCTTCCCCAATCTGATGCTCTGTACATGCCTTCACCCTCTCAATCAATACCCTCCCATATAATTTACCAGGAATACTCAACAAACTTATACCTCTGTAATTTCAGCACTCACTCTTATCCCCTTTGCCTTTGTACAATGGCACTATGCACGCATTCCGCCAATCCTCAGGCACCTCACCATGAGTCATACATACATTAAATAACCTTACCAACCAGTCAACAATACAGTCAACCCCTTTTTTAATAAATTCCACTGCAATACCATCCAAACCTGCTGCCTTGCCGGCTTTCATCTTCCGCAAAGCTTTCACTACCTCTTGACTGTTTAACAAATCATTTTCCCTAACCCTCTCACTTTGCACACCACCTCGACCAAAACACCCTATATCTGCCACTCTATCATCAAACACATTCAACAAACCTTCAAAATACTCACTCCATCTCCTTCTCACATCACCACTACTTGTTATCACCTTCCCATTTGCGCCCTTCACTGAAGTTCCCATTTGCTCCCTTGTCTTACGCACTTTATTTACCTTCTTCCAGGACATCTTTTTATTCTCCCTAAAATTTAATGATACTCTCTCACCCCAACTCTCATTTGCCCTTTTTTTTTCACCTCTTGCACCTTTCTCTTGACCTCCTGTCTCTTTCTTTTATACATCTCCCACTCAATTGCATTTTTTCCCTGCAAAAATCGTCCAAATGCCTCTCTCTTCTCTTTCACTAATACTCTTACTTCTTCATCCCACAACTCACTACCCTTTCTGATCAACCCACCTCCAACTCTTCTCATGCCACAAGCATCTTTTGCGCAATCCATCACTGATTCCCTAAATACATCCCATTCCTCCCCCACTCCCCTTACTTCCATTGCTCTCACCTTTTTCCATTCTGTACTCAGTCTCTCCTGGTACTTCCTCACACAGGTCTCCTTCCGAAGCTCACTTACTCTCACCACCCTCTTCACCCCAACATTCACGCCTCTTTTCCGAAAACTCATACAAATCTTCACCTTAGCCTCCACAAGATAATGATCAGACATCCCTCCAGTTGCACCTCTCAGCACATTAACATCCAAAAGTCTCTCTTTCGCACACCTGTCAATTAACACGTAATCCAATAACGCTCTCTGGCCATCTCTCCTACTTACATAAGTATACTTATGTATATCGCGCTTTTTAAACCAGGTATTCCCAATCATCAGTCCTTTTTCAGCACATAAATCTACAAGCTCTTCACCATTTCCATTTACAACACTGAACACCCCATGTATACTAATTATTCCCTCAACTGCCACATTACTCACCTTTGCATTCAAATCACCCATCACTATAACCCGGTCTCGTGCATCAAAACCACTAACACACTCATTCAGCTGCTCCCCAAAACACTTGCATCTCATGATCTTTCTTCTCATGCCCGGGTGCATATGCACCAATAATCACCCACCTCTCTCCATCAACTTTCAGTTTTACCCATATTAATCGAGAATTTACTTTCTTACATTCTATCACATACTCCCACAACTCCTTTTTCAGGAGTATTGCTACTCCTTCCCTTGCTCTTGTCCTCTCACTAACCCCTGACTTTACTCCCCAGACATTCCCAAACCACTCTTCCCCTTTACCCTTGAGCTTCGTTTCACTCAGAGCCAAAACATCCAGGTTCCTTTCCTCAAACATACTACCTATCTCTCCTTTTTTCACATCTTGGTTACATCCACACACATTTAGGCACCCCACTCTGAGCCTTCGAGGAGGATGAGCACTCCCCGCGTGACCCCTTCTTCTGTTTCCCATTTTAGAAAGATAATACAAGGAGGGGAGGATTTCTTGCCCCCCGCTCCCGTCCCCTCTAGTCGCTTTCTACGACACGCGAGGAATACGTGGGAAGTATTCTTTCACCCCTATCCCCAGGGATAATATACATATATATATACATATACACATACACACACATACACATACATACGCACATATACACACACACACACACACACACACACATACATATATATACATATGAAAAATGTAAGAAACAATTTAGAAAACTGAAACTTCTAGCTTGAAATGAATGAAAAAATGAATGTCACATAATGGTTCAACCTCTGGCTATGGAAAAAGGAAATGTATAATTTATTTCCACAAACTTCAATATATATATATATATATATATATATATATATATATATATATATATATATATATATATATATATATATATATATATATATATATATATATATATATATATATATATATATATATATATATATATATATATATATACATATATACATATATATATACATATATGTATGTATATATATTTATTTATTTTTTTTTTTTTGCTCTGTCGCTGTCTCCCGCGTTTGCAAGGTAGCGCAAGGAAACAGA
This sequence comes from Panulirus ornatus, assembly GCF_036320965.1. Taxonomy (NCBI): domain Eukaryota; kingdom Metazoa; phylum Arthropoda; class Malacostraca; order Decapoda; family Palinuridae; genus Panulirus; species Panulirus ornatus. The sequence continues at coordinate 53,859,114 of NC_092238.1, read as the reverse complement.
CGAAAGAAATGGCCCAACCCACCCCCATACACATGTATATACATACGTCCACACTCGCAAATATACATACCTACACAGCTTTCCATGGTTTACCCCAGACGCTTCACATGCCTTGATTCAATCCACTGACAGCACCTCAACCCCGGTATACCACATCGCTCCAATTCACTCTATTCCTTGCCCTCCTTTCACCCTCCTGCATGTTCAGGCCCCGATCACACAAAATCTTTTTCACTCCATCTTTCCACCTCCAATATGGTCTCCCTCTTCTCCTCGTTCTCTCCACCTCCGACACATATATCCTCTTGGTCAATCTTTCGTCACTCATTCTTTCCATGTGACCAAACCATTTCAAAACACCCTCTTCTGCTCTCTCAACCACGCTCTTTTTATTTCCACACATCTCTCTTACCCTTATGGTACTTATTCGATCAAACCACCTCACACCACATTTTGTCCTCAAACATCTCATTTCCAGCACATCCATCCTCCTGCGCACCACTCAATCCATAGCCCACGCCTCGCAACCATACAACATTGTTGGAACCACTATTCCTTCAAACATACCCATTTTTGTTTTCCGAGATAATGTTCTCGACTTCCACACATTCTTCAAGGCTCCCACAATTTTCGCCCCCTTCCCCATCCTATGATCCACTTCCGCTTCATGGTTCCATCCGCTGCCAGATCCGCTCCCAGATATCTAAAACACTTAACTTCTTCCAGTTTTTTTCCATTCAAACTCACCTCCCAATTGACTTGACCCTCAACCCTACTGTACCTAATAACCTTGCTCTTATTCACATTTACTCTTAACTTTCTTCTTTCACACACTTTCCAAACTCAGTCACCAGTTTCTGCAGTTTCTCATATGAATCAGCCACCAGCGCTGTATCATCAGCAAACAACAACTGACTCACTTCCCAAGCTCTCTCATCCCCAACAGACTTCATACTTGCCCCTCTTTCCAAAACTCTTGCATTCACCTTCCTAACAACCCCATCCATAAACAAATTAAACAACCATGGAGACATCACACACCCTGCCGGAAACCTACATTCACTGAGAACCAATCACTTTCCTCTCTTCCTACACGTACACATGCCTTACATCCTCGATAAAAACTTTTCACTGCTTCTAACAACTTGCCTCCCACACCATATATTTTTAATACCTTCCACAGAGCATCTCTATCAACTCTATCATATGCCTTCTCCAGATCCATAAATGCTACATACAAATCCATTTGCTTTTCTAAGTATTTCTCACATACATTCTTCAAAGCAAACACCTGATCCACACATCCTCTACCACTTCTGAAACCACACTGCTCTTCCCCAATCTGATGCTCTGTACATGCCTTCACCCTCTCAATCAATACCCTCCCATATAATTTACCAGGAATACCCAACAAACTTAAAACCTCTGTAATTTTAGCACTCACTCTTATCCCCTTTGCCTTTGTACAATGGCACTATGCACGCATTCCGCCAATCCTCAGGCACCTCACCATGAGTCATACATACATTAAATAACCTTACCAACCAGTCAACAATACAGTCACCCCCTTTTTTAATAAATTCCACTGCAATACCATCCAAACCTGCTGCCTTGCCGGCTTTCATCTTCCGCAAAGCTTTCACTACCTCTTGACTGTTTAACAAATCATTTTCCCTAACCCTCTCACTTTGCACACCACCTCGACCAAAACACCCTATATCTGCCACTCTATCATCAAACACATTCAACAAACCTTCAAAATACTCACTCCATCTCCTTCTCACATCACCACTACTTGTTATCACCTCCCCATTTGCGCCCTTCACTGAAGTTACCATTTGCTCCCTTGTCTTACGCACTTTATTTACCTCCTTCCAGAACATCTTTTTATTCTCCCTAAAATTTAATGATACTCTCTCACCCCAACTCTCATTTGCCCTTTTTTTCACCTCTTGCACCTTTCTCTTGACCTCCTGTCTCTTTCTTTTATACATCTCCCACTCAATTGCATTTTTTCCCTGCAAAAATCGTCCAAATGCCTCTCTCTTCTCTTTCACTAATACTCTTACTTCTTCATCCCACCACTCACTACCCTTTCTAATCAACCCATCTCCCACTCTTCTCATGCCACAAGCATCTTTTGCGCAATCCATCACTGATTCCCTAAATACATCCCATTCCTCCCCCAACCCCCTTACTTCCATTGTTCTCACCTTTTTCCATTCTGTACTCAGTCTCTCCTGGTATATATATATATATATATATATATATATATATATATGTATATATATGTATATATATATATATCTTTCTTTTCTTTCAAACTATTCGCCATTTCCCGCATTAGCGAGGTAGCGTTAAGAACAGAGGACTGGGCCTTTGAGGGAATACCCTCATCTGGCCCAATTCTCTGTTCCTTCTTTTGGAAAATTGAAAAAAAAAAAAAAAAAAAAAAAAAAACGAGAGGGGCGATCTCCAGCCCCCCGCTCCCTCCCCTTTTAGTCGGCTCCTACGACACGCAGGGAATACGTGGGAAGTATTCTTAATCCCCTATCCCCAGATATATATATATATATATATATATATATATATATATATATATATATATATATATATATATATATATATCTATATATATATATATATATATATATATATATATATATATATATATATATAAATTTTTTTTTTTTTTTTTCTTTTGCTTTGTCGCTGTCTCTCGCGTTTGCGAGGTAGCGCAAGGACACAGACGAAAGAAATGGCCCAACCCACCCCCATACACATGTATATACATACGTCCACACACTCAAATATACATACCTACACAGTTTCCATGGTTTACCCCAGACGCTTCCACACATTCTTCAAGGCTCCCAGAATTTTCGCCCCCTCCCCCACCCTATGATCCACTTCCGCTTCCATGGTTCCATCCGCTGCCAGATCCACTCCCAGATATCCAAAACACCTTACTTCCTCCAGTTTTTCTCCATTCAAACTTACCTCCCAATTGACTTGACCCTCAACCCTACTGTACCTAATATTACCTTGCTATTATTCACATTTACTCTTAACTTTCTTCTTTCACACACTTTAGCAAACTTAGTCACCAGCTTCTGCAGTTTCTCACATGAATCAGCCACCAGCGTTGTATCATCAGCGAACAACAACTGACTCACTTCCCAAGCTCTCTCATCCCCAACAGACTTCATACTTGCCCCTCTTTCCAAAACTCTTGCATTCACCTCCCTAACAATATATATATATATATATATATATATATATATATATATATATATATATATATATATATATATATATATATATATATATATATATATATATATATATATATATATATATATATATATATATCAGTACATAATTCATACTCTCTGCTATTATTCATTCCTGTCGCCACCCCGCCACATATGAAGTGACAACCCCCCCATATGCGCGAGGAAGCGGAAGGAAAATACAAGAAAAGTCACACTCGTTCCCACTTAGTCTCTAGCTTCCGTGTATAATGCAACGCAGCCACAGCTCCCATTCCACATCCAGGACCCACAAAACTTTCCATGGTTTAACCCAGACGTGTCACATACGCTGGTTAAATCCATTGGCAGCACTTCGACCCCGGTATACCACGTCGTTTCAGTTCGCTCTATTTCTTGCACAATTTCACCCTCCTACTAGTTCAGACCCCGATCACTCCAAATCATTTTCACTGCATCTTTCCACATACAATTTGGTCTACCACTTCTCCTCGTTCCCTCCACCTGACACATACATCCTCTTTGTCAATCTCTCATCACTCATTCTCTTCCATGTGATCAAACCCTTTCAAAACACCCTCTTCTGCCCTCTCAAACACACTCTTTTTATTACCAAACATCTTTCTTTCATTTCCTTACTTACTCGATCTAACTACCTCACACCATATATTGTCATCAAACATCTCATTTCCAGCACATCCACCCTCCTAAGCACAGCTGTATCTATAGCCCACGCCTAGAAATCATATAACATTCTTGGAACCACAATTCCTCAAAAACTACCCATTTTTGCTTTCTGAGATAACGTTCTCGCCTTCCACATATTTTTCAATGCTCCCAGAATTTTCGCCCCTACCTCAACCAATGACTAACTTCCGCTTCCATGGTTCCACCTGCTGCCAAATCCACTCACGGATATCTAATACACTTCACTTCCTCCGGTTTTTCTCCATTCAAACGTACCTCCCAATGAACTTGTCCCTCACCCCTACTCTCACCTTTCTTCCTTCTTACATTTTACCAAACTCAGACACCAGCTTCTGCAGTTTCTCACCCGAATCAGCCACCAGCGATGTATCATCAGCGAACAACAAATGACTCACTTCCAAAGCTATCTCATCCACAACAGACTGCATACTTGCCCCTCTTTCTAAAACTCTCGCATTCACCTCCCTAACAATCCCATCCATAAACAAATTAAACAACCATGGAGACATCACGCACCCCAGCGGCAAACCGACATTCACTGAGAACCAATCACTTTCCTTTCCTCCTACTAGTACACATGCCTTACATCCTCGATAAAAGCTTTTCACTGCTTCTAATAACTTGCCTCCTAAGCCATATATTCTTAATACCTTCCACAGAGCATCTCTATCAACTCTGTCATATGCCTTCTCCAGATACATGAATGCTATATACAGATACCTTTGCATTTCTAAGTATTTCTCACATACATTCTTCAAAGCAAACATCTGATCCACACATCCTCTACTACTTCTCAAACCACACTGCCCTTCCCCAATCTGATCCTCTGTACAAGCCTACACCCTTTCAATCAATACCCTCCAATATAATTTCCCAGGAATACTAAACAAACTTATACCTCTGTAACTTGAGCATTCATCTTTGTCCCCTTTGCCTTTGTACAATGGCACTATGCAAGCATTGCGCTAATCCTTAGGCACCTCACTATGAGTCATACATACGTTAAATAACCTACCAACCAGTCAACTATACAGTTACCCTCTTTTTTTTTATAGATTCCGCTGCAATACCATCCAAACCCGCTGACTTGCCAGCTTTCATCTTCCGTAAAGCTTTTACTACTTCTCAGTTTACTAAGTCATTCTGCCTAACAATCTCACTTTTCACACCACCTCGACCAAATCACCCTATATCAGCCACTCTATCATCAAACACATTCAACAAACCTTCAAAATACTCACTCCATCTCCTCACTTCACCACTACTTGTTATCACCTCCCCATCTACCCTCTTCACGGAGGTTCCCATTTGTTCCCTTGTCTTATGCACCTTATTTTCTTCCTTCCAAAACATGTTTTCATTATCCCTAAAATTTAATTATACTCTCACCCCAACTCTCATTTGCCCTCTTTTTCACTTCTTGCACCTTTCTCTTGACCTCCTGCCTCTTTCTTTTATACATCTCCAAGTCATTTGCATTATTTCCCTGCAAAAATCGTCCAAATGTCGTTCTTTTCACTTTCACTAATAATCTTCTTCATCTTAACACGCACTACCCTAATCTGCCCACATTCCAAGCTTCTCACCCAACAGTCATTTTCTACGCAAGCTATCACTGCTTCCCTGAATACATCCCATTCCTCTCCAACTCCCCTTACGTCCTTTGTTCTCACCTTTTTCCATTCTGTACTCGGTGTCAGCAGGTACTTCCTCACACAAGTCTCCTTCTCAAGCTCACTTACACTCACCACTCTCTTCACCTTAACATTCTCTCTTTTCTGAAAACCTCTACAAATCTTCAACTTCGCCTCCACAAGGTAATGGTCAGATATCCCAATAGTTGCACCTCTCAGCTCATTAACATTCAAAAGTCTCTCTTTCGCGCGCCTATCAATTTAAACGTGATCCAGTAACGCTCTCTGGCTATCTTTCCTAATTACATACGTATACTTATGTATACCTCTTTTTAAACCAGGTATTCCTAGTCACCGGTCCTTTTTCAGCGCAAAATTCTACAATCATTTTCCCGTTTCCATTTACAACACTGAACACCCCATGTACAGCAATTACTCCCTCAACTGCCACATTACTCACCTTTGCTTTCAAATCACCAATCACTATAACCCGGTCTCGTGCATCAAAACTACTAACACAGTCACTCAACTGCTCACAAAACACCTGCTTCTCAAGATCTTTATTCTCATGCCCAAGTGCATATGCACCAATATTCACCCATCTCTCTTCATCCACTTTCATTTTTAACCGTATCAATTCGGGGTTATTTTCTTAGACTCTGTCACATACTCCCACATCTCCTGTTTCAGGAATAGTGCTACTCCTTCCCTTACTCTTGTCCTCTCACTAACCCTTGACTTTACCCCCAAGACATTCCCAAACCACTTTTCCCCTTTACCCTTGAGCTTATTTTTACTCAGAGCCAAAACGTATATCATTATCTATTTTTCTTTTGTGCTATGTCGCTGTCTCCCGCGTTAGCGAGGTAGCGCAAGGAAACAAACTAAAGAATGGCCCACTTCACACACATAAACATGTACATGCATACACGTGCACATACGCATATATACATACCTATACATCTCAAAGTATACATATATATACAGACACAGACATATACATATATACATATATACATAATTCATACTGTCAGCCCTGATACATTCCCGTCGCCACCCAGTCACACATGAAAATTACAACCCCCTCCTCCCGCATATGCGCGAGTTAGCGCTAGGAAAAAAAAACAAATGCCACCTTTGTTGACACTCAGTCTATGTATTATATGTATAATGCACCGAAACCACAGCTCCTTTTCCACATCCAAGACCCAAAAAACTTTCCATGGTTTACCCCAGACGCTTCACATGCCCTGGTTTAATCCATTGACACCACCTTGACCGCGGTATACCATATCGTTCCAATTCACTCTAATCCTTGCACGCCTTTCACCCTGCTACTTTTTTAGGCCCCAATCACTCAAAATCTTTTTCACTCCATCTATCCACCTCCAATTTGGTCTCACACTTCTCCTCGTTCCCTCGACCTCTGACACATATATCCTCTTTGTCAATCTCTCCTCACTCATTCTCTCCATGAGACCTAACCATTTCAAAACACCCTCCTCTGCTCTCTCAACCACACTCTTTTTATTAAACAGATATCTATTACCCTTTCATTATTTACTCGATCAAACCACCTGACACCACATATTGTCCTCAAACATCTCAATTCCATCACATCCACTTTCCTCCGCACGCCTCCCAACCATATAACTGTTGGAACCACTATTCCTCCAAACATACCAATTTTTGCTTTCCGAGATAATGTTCTTGCCTTCCAAACATTATTCAACACTCGCAGAACTTTCGCCTCCTCCCCCACCGTGTGACTCACTTCCAATTCCATGGTTCCATCCGCTGCTAAATCCACTCCCAGATATCTAAAACATTTCATTTCCTCCAGTTTTTTTCCATTCAAACGTACCTCCCAAATGAATTGTCCCTCAACCTTACTGTACCTAATAATCTTGCCCTTATCTACATTTAATTTACTACACTCATTCACCAGTTTGTCACCCGAATCAGCCACCATTGCAGTTTGTCACCCGAATCAGCCACCATCGCTGTATCATCACCGAACAACAACTGAATCACTTCCCAAACCCTATAATCCACAACAGACTTCATTCCCTCCACTTTCTCCAAAACTCTTGCATTTACCTGCCTAACTACCCCATCCATAAACAAATTAAACAACAATGGAGACATCACGCAACCTTGCCGCAAACTGATATTCACTGGGAACCAATCACTTTCCTTTCTTCCCATTCATACACATGCCTTACAGCCTCGATAAAAACTTTTCACTGCCTCTGTCAAACTTCTCCCCACACCATACATTCTTAATACCTTCCACAGAGCATCTCTATCAACTCTGTCATATGCCCTCTCCAGATCCATAAATGCTACATACAAATCCATTTGCTTGTCTAAGTATTTCTCACATACATTCTTCAAAGGAAACACCTGATCCACACATGCTCCACCAATTCTGAAACAACGGCGCTCTTCCCCAGTCTGATGCTGTGTATAGGCTTTCACCCTCTCAATCAATACCCTCCCATATAGTTTCACAGGAATACTCAATAAACACATACCTTTGTAATATGAGCACTCACTTTATCCCCTTTGTCTTTGTACAATGGCAGTATGCATACAGTCCGGCAATCCTCAGGAACCTCACCATGAGTTATACATACATAAATATCCTTACATACCAGTGAACAATAGAGTCACACCCATCTTTAACAAATTCCACTGCAATACCATGCAAACCAGCTGCCTTGCCGGCTTTCATCTTCCGCTAAGCTTTTACTACCTCTTCTCTGTCTACCAAATCATTCTCTCAACTCTCTCACTTCCCATACCATCCCGACCAAAACACCCTACATCAGCCACTCTATCATCAAACACATTCAAGAAACCGTGAAAATAGTCACTCAATCTCCTCACATCACCACTACTTGTTATTACCCCCCCAATAGCCCAAATCACCCATGTTCCCATTTGTTCCCTTCTCTCACACACTTTATTTACCTCCTTCCAAAACATCTTTTTATTATCCCAAAAATATAATAATACCCTCTCACCCAAATTCTCATTTGCCCACTTTTTCACCTCTTGCACCTGTTTCTTGAACTTCTACATCTCCCAGTCATTTGCATTATTTCCCTGCAAAACTCGTCAAATTGCCGCTCTCTTCTCTTTCACTACTATTTTAATTTCTTCATATATATATATATATATATATATATATATATATATATATATATATATATATATATATATATATATATATATATATATATATATATATATATATATGGGTATGTTTGAAGGAATAGTGGTTTCAACAATGTTGTATGGTTGCGAGGCTTGGGCTATGGATAGAGTTGTGCGCAGGAGGATGGATGTGCTGGAAATGAGTTGTTTGAGGACAATGTGTGGTGTGAGGTGGTTTGATCGAGTAAGTAACGTAAGGGTAAGAGAGATGTGTGGAAATAAAAAGAGCGTGGTTGAGAGAGCAGAAGAGGGTGTTTTGAAATGGTTCGGGCACATGGAGAGAATGAGTGAGGAAAGATTGACCAAGAGAATATATGTGTCGGAGGTGGAGGGAACGAGGAGAAGAGGGAGACCAAATTGGAGGTGGAAAGATGGAGTGAAAAAGATTTTGTGTGATCGGGGCATGAACATGCAGGAGGGTGAAAGGAGGGCAAGGAATAGAGTGAATTGGAGCGATGTGGTATACCGGGGTTGACGTGCTGTCAGTGGATTGAATCAGGGCATGTGAGGCGACTGGGGTAAACCATGGAAAGCTGTGTAGGTATGTATATTTGCGTGTGTGGACGTATATATATACATGTGTATGGGGGTGGGTTGGGCCATTTCTTTCGTCTGTTTCCTTGCGCTACCTCGCAAACGAGTGAGACAGCGACAAAGCAAAATAAAAAAAAAAAAAGAAAAAAAAAAAAAAAAAAAAATATATATATATATATATATATATATATATATATATATATATATATATATATATATATATATATATATATATATATATATATATATATATATATATATCTCCTACTTACATAAATATACTTATGTATATCTCGCTTTTTAAAACAGGTATTCCCAATCATCAGTCCTTTTCAGCACATAAATCTACAAGCTCTTCACCATTTCCATTTACAACACTGAACACCCCATGTATACCAATTATTCCCTCAACTGCCACATTACTCACCTTTGCATTCAAATCACCCATCACTATAACCCGGTCTCGAGCATGTAAACCACTAACACACTCATTCAGCTGCTCCCAAAACACTTGCCTCTCTTGATTTTTCTTCTCATGCCCAGGTGCATATGCACTAATAATCACCCACCTCTCTCCATCAACTTTCAGTTTTACCCATATTAATCGAGAATTTACTTTCTTACACTCTATCACATACTCCCACAACTCCTGTTTCAGGAGTATTGCTACTCCTTCCCTTGCTCTTGTCCTCTCACTAACCCCTGACTTTACTCCCCAGACATTCCCAAACCACTCTTCCCCTTTACCCTTGAGCTTCGTTTCACTCAGAGCCAAAACATCCAGGTTCCTTTCCTCCTTTTTTCACATCTTGGTTACATTCACACACATTTAGGCACCCCACTCTGAGCCTTCGAGGAGGATGAGCACTCCCCGCGTGACTCCTTCTTCTGTTTCCCATTTTAGAAAGTTAATACAAGGAGGGGAGGATTTCTTGCCCCCCGCTCCCGTCCCCTCTAGTCGCTTTCTACGACACGCGAGGAATACGTGGGAAGTATTCTTTCACCCCTATCCCCAGGGATAATATACATATATATATACATATACACATACACACACATACACATACATACGCACATATACACACACACACACATACATATATATACATATGAAAAAATGTAAGAAACAATTTAGAAAACTGAAACTTCTAGCTTGAAATGAATGAAAAAAATGAATGTCACACAATGGTTCAACCTCTGGCTATGGAAAAAAGGAAATGTATAATTTATTTACACAAACGTCAATAGCAGTTCTCATCAATTTAACCACTGTATCAATAAGCTTCAATGTCTAAGCTACATTTTTCTCCAATTTCACTATTTTCCTTCACATTTTCAATTGTGTCTGAAGGTTCTACTTCAAGAGTGATTGTTTTTCCAGTAAGGGTCTTCACTTCTTGGTTACATCCACACACATTTAGGCACCCCACTCTGAGCCTTCGAGGAGGATGCTTCTATTATCAACTAAGTTCTGTTCTTACTTTGGAGTATTTTTCCATCTCCTCTGCTTGACCGATGAAACATGCCGTGGCACAGGACACAACTTTCTTTACGAGGACGTTTCTCCGACCATAAGGCCACTATCCGGAACACATCGACGCAGACACGATCACAGAGAGCGTATTGGATTACGTGTTAATTGACAGGCGTGCGAAAGAGAGACTTTTGGATGTTAATGTGCTGAGAGGTGCAACTGGAGGGATGTCTGATCATTATCTTGTGGAGGCTAAGGTGAAGATTTGTATGGGTTTTCAGAAAAAAAAAGTGAATGTTGGGGTGAAGAGGGTGGTGAGAGTAAGTGAGCTTGGGAAGGAGACCTGTGTGAGGAAGTACCAGGAGAGACTGAGTACAGAATGGAAAAAGGTGAGAACAATGGAAGTAAGGGGAGTGGGGGAGGAATGGGATGTATTTAGGGAATCAGTGATGGATTGCGCAAAAGATGCTTGTGGCATGAGAAGAGTGGGAGGTGGGTTGATTAGAAAGGGTAGTGAGTGGTGGGATGAAGAAGTAAGAGTATTAGTGAAAGAGAAGAGAGAGGCATTTGGACGATTTTTGCAGGGAAACAATGAAATTGAGTGGGAGATGTATAAAAGAAAGAGACAGGAGGTCAAGAGAAAGGTGCAAGAGGTGAAAAAAAGGGCAAATGAGAGTTGGGGTGAGAGAGTATCATTAAATTTTAGGGAGAATAAAAAGATGTTCTGGAAGGAGGTAAATAAAGTGCGTAAGACAAGGGAGCAAATGGGAACTTCAGTGAAGGGCGCAAATGGGGAGGTGATAACAAGTAGTGGTGATGTGAGAAGGAGATGGAGTGAGTATTTTGAAGGTATATTGAATGTGTTTGATGATAGAGTGGCAGATATAGGGTGTCTTGGTCGAGGTGGTGTGCAAAGTGAGAGGGTTAGGGAAAATGATTTGGTAAACAGAGAAGAGGTAGTGAAAGCTTTGCGGAAGATGAAAGCCGGCAAGGCTGCAGGTTTGCATGGTATTGCAGTGGCATTTATTAAAAAAGGGGGTGACTGTATTGTTGACTGGTTGGTAAGGTTATTTAATGTATGTATGACTCATGGTGAGGTGCCTGAGGATAGGCGGAATGCGTGCAGAGTGCCATTGTGCCATTGGATGTTGAGAACATTATATCGGAAAGGAAAAATGTCTATGTTTGAAGGAATAGTGGTTCCAACAATGTTGTATGGCTGCGAGACGTGGGCTATGGATGGAGTTGTACGCAGGAGGGTGGATGTGCTGGAAATGAGATGTTTGAGGACAATATGTGGTGTGAGGTTGTTTGATGGAGCAAGTAATGTAATGGTAAGAGAGATGTGTGGAAATAAAAAGAGTGTGATTGAGAGAGCAGAAGAGGGTGTTTTGAAATGGCTTGGTCACATGGAGAGAATGAGTAAGGAAAGATTGACCAAGAGGATATATATGTTTGAGGTGGAAGGAACGAAGAGAAGTGGGAGACCAAATTGGAGGTGGAAAGATGTAGTGAGAAAGATTTTGAGTGATCGGGACCTGAACATGCAGGAGGGTGAAAGGCGTGCAAGGAATAGAGTGAATTGGAACGATGTGGTATACCGGGTCGACGTGCTGTCAATGGATTGAACCAGGGCATGTGAAGCGTCTGGGGTAAACCTTGGAAAGTTCTGTGGGGCCTGGATGTGGAAAGGGAGCTGTGGTTTTGGTGCATTATTACATGACAGCTAGAGACTGAGTGTGAACGAATGGGTGTTTGTTGTCTTTTCTTAGCGTTACCTCGCACATATGAGGGTGGAGGGGGTTGTTATTCCATGTTTGGCGGGGTGGCGATGGGATTAATAAAGGCAGACAGTATGAATTATTTACATGTGTATATATGTATATGTCTGTGTGTGTATATGTATATGTACATTGAAATGTATAAGTATGTATATTTACGTGTGTGGACGTGTGTGCATATACATGTGTATGTGGGTGGGGTTGGGCCATTCTTTCGTTTGATTCCATGAGCTCCATCGCTAATGCGGGAGACTCCGACAAAGCAGAATAAATAGATAGATAAATAAAATATACATATATATATATATATATATATATATATATATATATATATATATATATATATATATATATATATATATATATATATATATATATATATATATATATATATTTATTATACTTTGTCGCTGTCTCCCGCGTTTGCGATGTAGCGCAAGGAAACACACGAAAGAAATGGCCCAACCCCACCCCATACACATGTATATACATACGTCCACACACGCAAATATACATACCTACACAGCTTTCCATGGTTCACCCCAGACGCTTCACATGCCTTGATTCAATCCACTGACAGCACGTCAACCCCGGTATACCACATCGCTCCAGTTCAGTCTATTCCTTGCCCTCCTTTCACCCTCCTGCATGTTCAGGCCCCGATCACACAAAATCTTTTTCACTCCATCTTTCCACCTCCAATTTGGTCCTCCTCTTCTCCTCGTTCCCTCCACCTCCAACACATATATCCTCTTGGTCAATCTCTCCTCACTCATCCTCTCCATGTGCCCAAACCACTTCAAAACACCCTCTTCTGCTCTCTCAACCACGCTCTTTTTATTTCCACACATCTCTCTTACCCTTACGTTACTCACTCGATCAAACCACCTCACACCACACATTGTCCTCAAACATCTCATTTCCAGCACATCCATCCTCCTGCGCACAACTCTATCCATAGCCCACGCCTCGCAACCATACAACATTGTTGGAACCACTATTCCTTCAAACATACCCATTTTTGCTTTCCGAGATAATGTTCTCGACTTCCACACATTCTTCAAGGCCCCCAGAATTTTCGCCCCCTCCTCCACCCTATGATTCACTTCCGCTTCCATGGTTCCATCCGCTGCCAGATCCACTCCCAGATATCTAAAACACTTTACTTCCTCGAGTTTTTCTCCATTCAATCTTACCTCCCAATTGGCTTGACCCTCAAACCTACAGTACCTAATTACCTTGCTCTTATTCACATTTACTCTTAACTTTCTTCTTTCACACACTTTACGAAACTCAGTCACCAGCTTCTGCAGTTTCTCACATGAATCAGCCACCAGCGCTCTGTCATCAGCGAACAACAACTGACTCACTTCCCAAACTCTCTCATCCACAACAGGCTGCATACTTGCCCCTCTTTCAAAAACTCCTGCATTCACCTCCCTAACAGCTCCATCCATAAGCAAATTAAACAACCATGGAGACATCACTCACCCCTGCCGCAAACCTACATTCACTGAGAACCACTTTCCTCTCTTCCTACACGTACACATGCCTTATATCCTCGATAAAAATTTTTCACTGCTTCTAACAACTTGCCTCCCACACCATATATTCTTAATACCTTCCAGAGAGCATCTCTATCAACTCTATCATATGCCTTCACCAGATCCATAAATGCTACATACAAATCCATTTGCTTTTCTAAGTATTTGTCACATACATTCATCAATGCAAACACCTGATCCACACATCCTCTACCACTTCTGAAACCACACTGCTCTTCCCCAATCTGATGCTCTGTACATGCCTTCACCATCTCAATCAATACCCTACCATATAATTTACCAAGAATGCTCAACAAACATACCTCTGTAATTTGAGCACTCACTCTTATCCACTTTCCCTTTGTACAATGACACTATGCAAGCTTTCCGCCAATACTCAGGTACCTCACCATGAATCATTTAACATTAAATAACCTTAGCAACCAGTCAGCAATACAGTCATCCCCTTCTTAATAAATTCCACTGCAAATACCATCCAAACCCGCTACCTTACCGGTTTTCATCTTCCGCAAAGCTTTTACTACCTCTTCTCTGTTTACCAAATCATTTTCCCTAACCCTCTCACTTTGCACACCACCTCGACCAAAACACCATATATCTGCCACCCTATCATCAAACACATTCAACAAACCTTCAAAATACTCACTCCATCTCCTTCTCACATCACCACTAATTGTCATCACCTCCCCATTAGCCCCCTTCACTGAAGTTCCCATTTGCTACCTTGTCTTATGCACTTTATTTACCTCCTTCAAAAACTTCTTTTTATTCTCCCTAATATTTAATGAATACTCTCTCACCCCAACTCTCATTGGCCCTCTTTTTCACCTCTTTCACCTTCCTCTTGACCTCCTGCCTCTTTCTTTTATACATCTCTCACTCATTTGCATTTTTTCCCTGCAAAAATCGTCCAAATACCTCTCTTTTGTTTCACTAATAATGTTACTTCTCCATTCCACCACTCACTACCCTTTATAATCAACCCACCTCCCACGCTTCTCATGCTACAAGCATCTTTTGCGCAGGCCATCACTGCTTCCCTAAATACATCCCATTCCTCCTCCACTCCCCTTACTTCCTTTATTCTCACCTTTTTCCATTCTGAACTCAGTCTCTTCTGGTATTTCCTCACAGGAGTCTCCTTCCTAAGCTCAGTTACTCTCACTAATATCTTCACCCCAACATTCTCTCTTCTTTTCTGAAAACCTCTACAAGTCTTCACCTTCGCCTCCACAAGATAATAATCAGACATCGCTCCAGTTGCACCTCTCAGCACATTAACATCCAAATGTCTCTCTTTCGCGCGCCTATCACTTAACACGTAATCCAATAACGCTCTCTGGCCATCTCTCCTACTTACATACGTATACTTATATATATCTCGCTTTTTAAACCAGGTGTTCCCAATCACTAGTCCTTTTTCAGCACATAAATCTACAAGCTCTTCACCATTTCCATTTACAACACTGAACACCCAATGTATACCAATTATTCCCTCAACTGACACATTACTCATCTTTGCATTCAATCACCCATCACTATAACCCGGTCTTGTGCATCAAAACAACTAACACACTTATTCAGCTGCTCCCAAAACACTTGCCTCTCATGATCTTCCTTCTCATGCCCAGGTGCATATGCACCAATAATCACCCATCTCTCTCCATCAACTCTCAGTTTTACCCACATCAATCTAGAATTTACTTTCTTACACTATATCACATACTCCCAAAACTACTGTTTCAGGAGTAGTGCTATATATATATATATATATATATATATATATATATATATATATATATATATATATATATATATATATATATATATATATATATATATATATATATATATATATATATATTATATCTTAACTTTCTAAAAGGGGAAACAGAAGGAGTCACGCGGGGAGTGTAAGAAAATAAACTCTAGATTGATATGGGTAAAACTGAAAGTTGATGGAGAGAGATGGATGATTATTGGTGCATATGCACCTGGGAATGAAACGAGAGATCATGAGAGGCAAGTTTTTTGGGAGCAGCTGAATGAGTGTGTTATTGGTTTTGATGAACAAGACCGTGTTATAGTGATGGGTGATTTGAATGCAAAGGTGATTAATGTGGCAGTTGTATGAATAATTGGTATACATGGGTGTTCAGTGTTGTAAATGGATATGGTGAAGAGCTTGTAGATTTATGTGCTGAAAAAGGACTGGTGATTGGGAATACCTGGTTTAAAAAGCGAGATATACATAAGTATACGTATGTAAGCAGGAGAGATGGCAAGGGAGAGTTATCAGGTTACGTGTTAATTGACAGGCGCGCGAAAGAGAGACTTTTGGATGTTAATGTACTGAGAGGTGCAACTGGAGGGATATCTGATTATTATCTTGTGGAGTCGAAGGTGAAGATTTGTATGGGTTTTCAGAAAAGAACAGAGAATGTTGGGGTCAAGAGCGTGGTGAGAGTAAGTGAACTTGGGAAAGAAACTTGTGTGAGGAAGTACCAGGAGAGACTGAGTAAGGAATGGAAAAAGGCTAGAACAAAGGAGGTAAGGGGAGTAGGGTAGGAATGGGATGTATTTAGGGAAGCAGTGATGCCTTGCGCAAAAGATGATTGTGGCATGAGAAGTGTGGGAGGTGGGTTGATTAGAACAGGTAGTGAGTGGTGGGATGAAGAAGTAAGGTTATTAGTGAAAGAGGAGAGGCATTTAGACGATTTTTGATGGGAAAAACTGCAAATGAGTGGGAGATGTATAAAAGAAAGAGGCAGGATGTCAAGAGAAAGGTGCAAAAGGTGAAAAAGAGGGAAATGAGAGTTGGGGTGAGAGAGTATCATTAAATTTTAGGGAGAATAAAAAGAAGTTTTTGAAGGAGGTAAATAAAGTGCGTAAGAAAAGAGAGCAAATGTGAATTTCAGTGAAGGGGGATAATGGGGAGGTGATAACAAGTAGTGGTGATGTGAGGAGGAGATGGAGTGAGTATGTTGAAGGTTTGTTTAATGTGTTTGATACATGGTGTTTTGGTCGAGGTGATGTAAAAAATGAGAGGGTTAAGGAAAATGATTTGGTAAACAGAGAAGAGGTAGTAAAAGCTTTGCGGAAGATGAAAGCCTGCAAGGCAGCAGGTTTGGATAGTATTGCAGTGGAATTTATTTAAAAAGGGTGTGACTGTATTGTTGACTAGTTGGTAAAGTTATTTAATGTATGTATGATTCATAGTGAGGTGCCTGAGGATTAGCGGAATGCTTGCATAGTGCCACTGTACAAAGGCAAAGGGGATAAGAATGAGTGCGCAAATTACTGATGTATAAGTATGTTCACTATTCCTGGTAAATTATATGGGCGGAAATTGATTGAGAGGGTGAACGCATGTGCAGAGCATCAGATTGGGGAAGAGCAGTGTGGTTTCAAAAGTGGTAGAGGATGTGTGGATCAGGTGTTTGCATTGAAGAATGTATGTGAGAAATACTTAGAAAAGCAAATGGATTTGTATGTAGCATTTATGGATCTGGGGAAGGCATATGATAGAGTTGATAGAGATGCTCTGTTTAAGGTATTAAGAATATATGGTGTGGGAGGCAAGTTGTTAGAAGTAGTGAAAAGTTTTTTATCGATGATGTAAGGCATATGCACGTGTAGGAAGAGAGGAGAGTGATTGGTACTCAGTGAATGTAGGTTTGCGGCAGGGGTTGTGTGATGTCTCCATAGTTCTTTAATCTATTTATGGATGAGGTTGTTAGGGAGATGAATGCAAGAGTTTTGGAGAGAAGGGAAAGTATGCAGTCTTTTGTGCATGAGAGATCTTGGGAGGTGAGTCAGTTGTTGTTCTCTGATAATAAAACGCTGGTGGCTGATTCATGTGAGAAACTGCATAACCTGGTGACTGAGTTTGGTAAAGTATGTGAAAGAAGAAAGTTAAGAGTAAATGTGAATAAGAGCAAGGTTATTAGGTACAGTAGGGTTGAGGGTCAAGTCAACTGCGTGGTAAGTTTGAATGGAGAAAAACTGGAGAAAGTAAAGTGTTTTAGATATCTGGGAGTGGATCTGGCAGCGGATGGAACCATGGAAGCGGAAGTAAATCATAGTGTAGGGGAGGGGGCGAAATTTCTCGGAGCCTTGAAGAATGTTTGGAAGTCAGGAACATTATCTCGAAAAGCAAAATTGTGTATGTTTGAAGGAATAGTGGTTCTAACAATGTTGTATGGCTCCGAGGCGTGGGCTATGGATAGAGTTGTGCGCAGGAGGGTGGATGTGCTGGAAATGAGATGTTTGAGGACAATAAATGGTGGAGGTGGTTTGATCGAGTAAGTAATGTAAGGATAAGAGAGATGTGTGGTAATAGAAAGAGTGTGGCTGAGAGAGCAGAAGAGGGTGTTTTGGAATGGTTTTGTCACATGGAAAGAATGAGTGAGAAAAGATTGACCAAGAGGATTTATGTGTCGGAGGTGGAGGGAACGAGGAGAAGTGGGAGACCAAATTGGAGGTGGAAAGATGGAGTGAAAATGATTTTGAGTGATCGGGGCCTGAACATGCAGGAGGGTGGAAGGCGGGCAAGGAATAGAGTGAATTGGATCAATATGGTATACCGGGGTTGACGTGCTGTCAGTGGATTGAATCAGGGCATGTGAAGCGTCTGGGGTAAACCATGGAAAGTTGTGTGAGGCCTGGATGTGGAAAGGGAGCTGTGGTTTCGGGCATTATTGCATGACAGCTAGAGACTGAGTGTGAACGAATGGGGCCTTTGTTTTCTTTTACTAGCGCTACCTCGCACACATGAGGTGGGAGGGGGATGGTATTCCATGTGTGGCGAGGTGGCGATGGGAATGAATAAAGGCAGACAGTGTGAATTGTGTGCATGGGTATATATGTATGTGTCTGTATGTGTATATATATGTGTACATTGAGATGCGTAGGTATGTATATTTGCGTGTATGGACGTGTATGTATATACATGTGTATGGGGGTGGGTTGGGCCATTTCTTTCGTCTGTTTACTTGCGCTACCTCGGAAACGCGGGAGACAGCGTCAAAGCAAAATATATAGATAAATATATATATATATATATATATATATATATATATATATATTTGTGTGTGTGTGTGTATGTGTATGAATGGATGGTCCATTTTTCATCTGTTTCCTGGCACTACTTTGCATATTCAGGAAACAGGGATTGAGGTAAAAAAATAACCTTCTATAAATGTTATACTATACTATAAAGTGTGGTAGTTCATCAATGCTGTAGGGATAGCATCTGAGTCACCTACTGGTTAATAGGTGCACCTAAAATTATGGACACACATTTAATCTCCTTAAATTTGACTACCTTGGAGGAAAAAACAGTTAGGGATGACCTGATCACAACCTGTAAGTTTTTGAAACAGACTGATGATATGGAGTGAAATTCTCTTACAGATGTAGTGATTGAGCAACCAGAAGACATAGAATGAGAATTAAGTACAAACCTTGTCAAAAAAGATGTAAAGAAGTACTTTTATGGTATAAAAGTGATGGATGAATGAATATTGTGTTGAAATCACATGGGTTCATTGAGTTTGATTCTATTTTAAAATGTAAACGAATGACTGAGTTTCGCACCTTTTCTTAACGACAGGCAAGACATCCATCACAAATTGTATTTTTTAAGGCTAGCTTGTGTAAATGACTTTATTATAATTAACTTCATTTGCAATTGCATTGACTGAATCAAGTCATATTGGCATGCACTTTGATAGGAGTCTATTCTCAAGAACAGGGGCCCCCAACTGTAACCCCAAAAGGTCACAAAGTGTAAGGATGCTAAGGCTAAACTTGTAACCTATATAAGAATATTTTATGTAGCCAAAGCAGTTACATATAAAAAATCCATATTTTAGTTAAAGGATACAACCCTTGACCAAATCATCAGGTGCACTATAATCCCACTTCAGGCGCGAGAATTTTGAAAATGTATTAACATCAGCCGTTATTTTCGGTATGGCAGCAGAGATATGATGGAGACTTTGCTCTGTTATCCAGCTGCTGTTCTAGCTGCTTAATACTGCCAACAAATGATTCAATTTCTTTTTCTATCTCACTCTTGTTTCTATCAGCTTGAGAAACTTGAGACAATATATATGAATATATATATATATATATATATATATATATATATATATATATATATATATATATATATATATATATATATAAATTGATAAGAACTGCTATTGACGTTTGTGTAAATAAATTATACATTTCCTTTTTTCCATAGCCAGAGGTTGAACCATTATGTGACATTCATTTCAAGCTAGAAGTTTCAGTTTTCTAAATTGTTTCTTACATTTTTCATATGTATATATATGTATGTGTGTGTGTGTGTATATGTGCGTATGTATGTGTATGTGTGTGTATGTGTATATGTATATATATATGTATATTATCCCTGGGGATAGGGGTGAAAGAATACTTCCGTAGAATACTTCTGTCATAGAAAGCGACTAGAGGGGACGGGAGCGGGGGGCCAGAAATCCTCCCCTCCTTGTATTAACTTTCTAAAATGGGAAACAGAAGAAAGAGTCACGCGGGGAGTGCTTATCCTCCTCGAAGGCTCAGAGTGGGGTGCCTAAATGTGTGTGGATGTAACCAAGATGTGAAAAAAGGAGAGATAGGTAGTATGTTTGAGGAAGGGAACCTGGATGTTTTGGCTCTGAGTGAAACGAAGCTCAAGGGTAAAGGGGAAGAGTGGTTTGGGAATGTCTTGGGAGTAAAGTCAGGGGTTAGTGAGAGGACAAGAGCAAGGGAAGGAGTAGCAATACTCCTGAAACAGGAGTTGTGGGAGAATGTGATAGATGTAAGAAAGTAAATTCTCGATTAATATGGGTAAAACTGAAAGTTGAAGGAGAGAGGTGGGTGATTATTGGTGCATATGCACCTGGGCATGAGAAGAAAGATCATGAGAGGCAAGTGTTTTGGGAGCAGCTGAATGAGTGTGTTAGTGGTTTTGATGCACGAGACCGGGTTATAGTGATGGGTGATTTGAATACAAAGGTGAGTAATGTGGCAGTTGAGGGAATAATTGGTATACATGGGGTGTTCAGTGTTGTAAATGGAAATGGTGAAGAGTTTGTAGATTTATGTGCTGAAAAAGGACTGATGATTTGGAATACCTGGTTCAAAAAGCGAGATATACATAAGTATACTTATGTAAGTAGGAAAGATGGCCAGTGAGCGTTATTGGACTACGTGTTAATTGACAGACGCGCGAAAGAGAGACTTTTGGATGTTAATGTGCTGAGAGGTGCAACTGGAGGGATGTCTGATCATTATCTTGTGGAGGCTAAGGTGAAGATTTGTATGGTTTTTCAGAAAAGAAGAGTGAATGTTGGGGTGAAGAGGGTGGTGAGAGTAAGTGAGCTTGGGAAGGAGACATGTGTGAGGAAGTACCAAGAGAGATT
>NC_092238.1:53773947-53837388 GCF_036320965.1 Panulirus ornatus | reverse complement strand
TACGTTCTTCAAAGCAAACATCTGATCCAAACATCCTCTACCACTTCTGAAACCACACTTCTCTTCTCCAATCTGATACTCTGTACATGCCTTCACCCTCTCAATCAATACCCTCTCATATAATTTCCCAGGAATACTCAACAAACAAATACCTCTGCAATTTAAGCACTCATCCTTGTTCCCTTTGCCTTTGTAGAATGGTACAATGCAAGCATACCGCCAATCCTTAGGCACCTCGCCATGAGTAATGCATACATTAAATAATCTTACCAACCACTCAACAACTCAGTCATCCCCTTTATTAATAAATTCCGCTGCGATACCATCCAAACTCGCTGACTTGCCTGCTTTTATCTTCCGCAAAGCTTTCACTACTTCTTCTCTGTTTAACAAATCAATCTTCCTAACCCTCTCACTTTTCACACCACCTCGACCAAAACACCCTATATCTGCCACTCTATCATCAAACACATTTAACAAACCTTCAAAATACTCACTCCATCTCCTCACATCATTACTAGTTGTTATAACGTACCCATTTACCCCTTCACTGAGGTTCCCATTTGTTCCCATGTCTTACGCACTTTGTTTTCCTCCTTCCAAAACATCTTTTTATTCTCCCTAAAAGTTAATGATACTTTCTTACCCCAACTCTCATATGTCCTCTTTTCATATCCTGCACCTTTCTCTTGACCTGCTTTTTTCTTTTATACATCTCCAAGTCATTAGCATTATTTCCCGGCAAAAATCGTCCAGATGCCTTTCTTTTCACTTTCACTATTAATCTTACTTATTCCTACAACTCACTAGTGACCCATTCTAATCTGCCCATATTCCAAACTTCTCATGTCACAAGCATCTTTTGCACAAGCTATCACTGCTTCCCTAAATACATCCCACTCCTCCCCCACTCCCTTTACGTCCTTTGTTCTCACCTTTTTCCATTCTGTACTCAGTCTCTCCAGGTACTTTCTGACACAAGTCTCCTTACCAACCTCACTTACTCTTACAATTCTCTTCACCCCAACATTCTATTTTCTTTTCTGAAAAACTCTACAAATCTTCACCTTCGCCTCCACAAGGTAATGATCAGACATAGCACATTAACCTCTAAAAGTCTCTCTTTCGCGCGCCTATCAACTAACACGTGATGCAATAACGCTCTCTGGCCGTCTCTCCTACTTCCAAACGTATATTTATGTATATCTCTCTTTTTAAACCAGGTATTCCAATCACCGGTCCACTTTCCGCGCACAAATCTACAAGCTCTTCTCCATTTCCATTTGCAACACTGACCACCCCACGTACACCAATTATTCCCTCAACTGTAACATTACTCACCTTTGCATTCAAATCGCCCATCACTATAACCCAGTCTCCCGCATCAAAACTACTAACACACTCACTCAGCTGCTCACAAAACACTCTCCTCTCATGATCTTTCTTCTCATGCCCAGGCGCATATGCACCAATAATCACTCATCTCTCTTTATCCTCTTTTAGTTTTACCCATATCAATCTAGAGTTTACTCTCTTAGACTCTATCACATTCTCCTACAACTCCTGTTTCAGGAGTAGTGCTACTCCTTCCCTTGCTTCTGTCTTCTCACTAACCCCTGACTTTACTCCCAAGACATTCCCAAACCACTCTTCCACTTTAACCTTGAGCTTCTTTTCACTCAGAGCCAAGACATATATCATTATCTATTCTTTTTATTATGCTTTCTCGCTGTGTCCCGCGATTGCGATGTAGCGCAAGGGAAAAGGCGAAAAAATGGCCCAACCCACCCATATACACATGTATATACATACACGTCCAAACACGCAAATATACATACCTATACATCTCAAAGTATACATAAATATACACACCTAGACATATACATATATACACATGTACATAATTCATACTGTCTGCCTTTATTCATTCACGTCGCCACCCCGCCACACATGAAAATGACAACCCCCTCCTCCCGCATATGCGCGAGTTAGCGCTTGGAAGAGACAACAAAGGCCACATTCGTTCACACTCAGTCTGTCATGTATAATGCACCGAAACCACAGCTCCCTTTCCACATCCAGGCCCCAAAAAACTTTCCATGGTTTACCCCAGACGTTTCACATGCCTTGGTTCAATCCAATGACAACACCTCAACACCGGTATACCATATGGGTCCAATTCACTCTATTCCTTGCACGCCTTTCACCCTCCTGCATGTTCAGGCCCCGATCACTCAAAATCTTTTTCACTCCATCTTTCCACCTCCAATTTGGTCTCCCACTTCTCCTCGTTCCTTCCACCTCTGACA
This sequence comes from Panulirus ornatus, assembly GCF_036320965.1. NCBI lineage: Eukaryota > Metazoa > Arthropoda > Malacostraca > Decapoda > Palinuridae > Panulirus > Panulirus ornatus. The sequence continues at coordinate 53,835,079 of NC_092238.1, read as the reverse complement.
CATATATCCTCTTTGTCAATTTTTCCTCACTCATTCTCTCCATGAGACCAAACCACTTCAAAACACCCTCTTCGGCTCTCTCAACAACACTCTATTTATTACCACACGTCTCTATTACCCTTTCCTTACTTACTCGATCAAACCACCTCACACCACATACTGTCCTAAAGCATCTCATTTCCATCACATCCTCTTTACTCTACACAACTCTATCTATAGCCCACGCCTCGCAACCATATAACTGTTGGAACTACTATTCCTCCAAACATATCCCAATTTTGCTTTCAGAGATAATGTTCTCTTCTTCCACACATTTTTCAACACTCACAGAACTTTCGCCTCCTCCCCTAACCCTGTTGCTCACTTCCGCTTCCATGGTTCCATCCGCTGCCAAATCCACTCCCAGATATCTGAAACACTTAACTTCCTCAAGTTTTTCTACATTCAAACTTACCTCCCAAATGACTTGTACCTCAACCCTACTGTACCGAATAACCTTGCTCTTATTTCCATTTACTCTCAGCTTTCTTCTTTCACACACTTTACTAAACTCAGTCACCAGTTTCTGCAGTTTCTCACCCGAATCAGCCACCAGCGATGTATCATCAGCGAATAACAACTGACTCACTTCCCAAACCCTCTTATCCATAACAGACTCCATGCTTGCCCCTTTCTCCAAAACTCATGCATTCACCTCCCTAAGTACCCTATCCATAAACAAATTAAACAACAATAGAGACATCACCCACACCTGCCGTAAACTAACTTTCACTGGGAATCAATCACTTTTCTCTCTTCCTACTCGCACACATGCCTTACATCCTAGACAAAAACTTTTCACTGCTTTAATCAACCTTCCTCTCACAGCATATATTCTTTTTATCTTCCAAAGAGCATCTCTATCAACTCTATCAAATGCCCTCTCTAGACCCAAAAATGCTACATACAAATCCATTTGCTTTTCTAATTCTCACATACATTCTTCAAAGCAAACACCTGATCCACACATCATATACCAATTCTGAAACCACACTGCTCTTCCCCAATCGGATGTTGTGTACATGCTTTCACCCTCTCAATCAATACCCTACCATACAGTTTCCCATGAATACTGAATAGGTATGTACTTTTGTAATTTGAGCACTCACCTATATCCCCTTTGCTTTATTACACTGGCACTATGCATACAGTCCGGCAATCCTCAGGCACCTCACCATGAGTTATACATATGTTAAATATCCTTACAAAACAGTCAACACTAGTCACACACTTTTTTAAAAATTACACAACAATACCATGCAAACCAGCTGCCTTGCCTAAGGTGAAGATTTGTATGGGTTTTCAGTAAAGAAGAGTGAATGTTGGGGTGAAGAGGGTGGTGAGAGTAAGTGAGCTTGGGAAGGAGACTTGTGTGAGGAAGTACCAGGAGAGACTGAGTACAGAATGGAAAAAGGTGAGAACAATGGAAGTAAGGGGAGTGGGGGAAGAATGGGATGTATTTAGGGAATCAGTGATGGATTGCGCAAAAGATGCTTGTGGCATGAGAAGAGTGAGAGAGGTAGTTTGATCAGAAAGGGTAGTGAGTGGTGGGATGAAGAAGTAAGAGTATTAGTGAAAGAGAAGAGAGAGGCATTTGGACGATTTTTGCAGGGAAAATGCAATTGAGTGGGAGACGTATAAAAGAAAGAGACAGGAGGTCAAGAGAAAGGTGCAAGAGGTGAAAAAAAGGGCAAATGAGAGTTGGGGTGAGAGAGTATCATTAAATTTTAGGGAGAATAAAAAGATGTTCTGGAAGGAGGTAAATAAAGTGCGTAAGACAAGGGAGCAAATGGGAACTTCAGTGAAGGGCGCAAATGGGGAGGTGATAACAAATAGTGGTGATGTGAGAAGGAGATGGAGTGAGTATTTTGAAGGTTTGTTGAATGTGTGTGATGATAGAGTGGCAGATATAGGGTGTTTTGGTCGAGGTGGTGTACAAAGTGAGAGGGTTAGGGAAAACGATTCCGTAAACAGAGAAGTGGTAGTAAAAGCTTTGCGGAAGATGAAAGCCGGCAAGGCAGCGGGTTTGGACGGTATTGCAGAGGAATTTATTAAAAAAGGGGGTGACTGTATTGTTGACTGGTTGGTAATGTTATTAAATGTATGTATGACTCATGGTGAGGTGCCTGAGGATTGGCGGAATGCGTGCATAGTGCCATTGTACAAAGGCAAAGGGGATAAGAGTGAGTGCTCAAATTACAGAGGTATAAGTTTGTTGAGTATTCCTGGTAAATTATATGGGAGGGTATTGATTGAGGGGGTGAAGGCATGTACAGAGCATCAGATTGGGGAAGAGCAGTGTGGTTTCAGAAGTGGTAGAGGATGTGTGGATCAGGTGTTTGCTTTGAAAAATGTATGTGAGAAATACTTAGAAAAGCAAATGGATTTGTATGTAGCATTTATGGATCTGGAGAAGGCATATGATAGAGTTGATAGAGATGCTCTGTGGAAGGTATTAAGTATATATGGTGTGGGAGGCAAGTTGTTAGAAGCAGTGAAAAGTTTTTATCGATGATGTAAGGCATGTGTACGTGTAGGAAGAGAGGAAAGTTATTGGTTCTCAGTGAATGTAGGTTTGCGGAAGGGGTGTGTGATGTCTCCATGGTTGTTTAATTTGTTTATGGATGGGGTTGTTAGGGAGGTGAATGCAAGAGTTTTGGAAAGAGGGGCAAGTATGAAGTCTGTTGGGGATGAGAGAGATTGGGAAGTGAGTCAGTTGTTGTTCGCTGATGATACAGCGCTGGTGGCTGATTCATGTGAGAAACTGCAGAAGCTGGTGACTGAGTTTGGTAAAGTGTGTGAAAGAAGAAAGTTAAGAGTAAATGTGAATAAGAGCAAGATTATTAGGTACAGTAGGGTTGAGGGTCAAGTCAATTGGGAGGTGAGTTTGAATGGAGAAAAACTGGAGGAAGTGAAGTGTTTTTGATATATGGGAGAGGGTCTGGCAGCGGATAGAACCATGGAAGCGGAAGTGGATCATAGGGTGGGGGAGGGGGCGAGAATTCTGGGAGCCTTGAAGAATGTGTGGAAGTCGAGAACATTATCTCGGAAAGCAAAAATGGGTATGTTTGAAGGAATAGTGGTTCCAACAATGTTGTATGGTTGCGAGGCGTGGGCTATGGATAGAGTTGTGCGCAGGAGGATGGATGTGCTGGAAATGAGATATTTGAGGACAATGTGTGGTGTGAGGTGGTTTGATCGAGTATGTAACGTAAGGGTAAGAGAGATGTGTGGAAATAAAAAGAGCGTGGTTGAGAGAGCAGAAGAGGGTGTTTTGAAATGGTTTGGGCACATGGAGAGAATGAGTGAGGAAAGATTGACCAAGAGGATGTATGTGTCGGAGGTGGAGGGAACGAGGAGAAGAGGGCGACCAAATTGGAGGTGGAAAGATGAAGTGAAAAAGATCTTGTGTGATCGGGGCCCGAATATGCAAGAGGGTGAAACTAGGGCAAGGAATAGAGTGAATTGGAGCGATGTGGTATACCGGGGCTGACGTGCTGTCAGTGGATTGAATCAAGGCATGTGAAGCGTCTGGGGTAAACCATGGAAAGCTGTGTAGGTATGTATATTTGCTCTCTCAACCACGCTCTTTTTATTTCCACACATCTCTCTTACCCTTACGTTACTTACTCGATCAAACCACCTCACACCACACATTGTCCTCAAACATCTCATTTCCAGCACATCCATCCTCCTGCGCACAACTCTATCAATAGCCCACGCCTCGCAACCATACAACATTGTTGGAACCACTATTCCTTCAAACATACCCATTTTTGCTTTCCGAGATAATGTTCTCCACTTCCACACATTCTTCAAGGCTCCCAGAATTCTCGCCCCCTCCCCCACCCTAGGATCCACTTCCGCTTCCATGGTTCCATCCGCTGCCAGATCCACTCCCAGATATCTAAAACACTTCACTTCCTCCAGTTTTTCTCCATTCAGACTCACCTCCCAATTGACTTGACCCTCAACCCTACTGTACCTAACAACCTTGCTCTTATTCACATTTACTCTTAACTTTCTTCTTCCACACACTTTACCAAACTTAGTCACCAGCTTCTGCAGTTTCCCACATGAATCAGCCACCAGCGCTGTATCATCAGCGAACAACAACTGACTCACTTCCCAAGCTCTCTCATCCCCAACAGACTTCATACTTGCCCCTCTTTCCAAAACTCTTGTATTCACCTCCCTAACAACCCCATCCATAAACAAATTAAACAACCATGGAGACATCACACACCCCTGCCGCAAACCTACATTCACTGAGAACCAATCACTTTCCTCTCTTCCTACACGTACACATGCCTTACATCCTCGATAAATATTTGTCACTGCTTCTAGCAACTTGCCTCCCACACCATATATTCTTAATACCTTCCACAGAGCATCTCTATCTACCTCTTCTCTGTTTACCTAATCATTTTCCCTAACCCTCTCACTTTGCACACCACCTCGACCAAAACACCCTATATCTGCCACTCTATCATCAAACACATTCAACAAACCTTCAAAATACTCACTCCATCTCCTTCTCACATCAACACTACTTGTTATCACCTCCCCATTTGCGCCCTTCACTGAAGTTCCCATTTGCTCCCTTGTCTTACGCACTTTATTTACCTCCTTCTAGAACATCTTTTTATTCTCCCTAAAATTTAATGATACTCTCTCACCCCAACTCTCATTTGCCCTTTTTTTCACCTCTTGCATCTTTCTCTTGACCTCTTGTCTCATTCTTTTGTACATCTCCCACTCAATTGCATTTTTTCCCTGCAAAAATCGTCCAAATGCCTCTCTCTTCTCTTTCACTAATACTCTCACCTCTTCATCCCACCACTCACTACCCTTTCTAATCAACCCACCTCTCACTCTTATCATGCCACAAGCATCTTTTGCGCAATCCATCACTGATTCCCTAAATACATCCCATTCCTCCCCCACTCCCCTTACTTCCATTGTTCTCACCTTTTTCCATTCTGTACTCAGTGTCTCCTGGTACTTCCTCACACAAGTCTCCTTCCCAAGCTCACTTACCCTCACCACCCTCTTCACCCCAACATTCACTCTTCTTTTCTGAAAACCTATACAAATCTTCACCTTAGCCTCCACAAGATAATGATCAGACATCCCTCCAGTTGCACCTCTCAGTACATTAACATCCAAAAGTCTCTCTTTCGCGCTCCTGTCAATTAACATGTAATCCAATAACCCCCTCTGGCCATCTCTCCTGTAAGTAGGATATATATATATATATATATACATATATATATATATATATATATATATATATATATATATATATATATATATATATATATATATATATATATGTACATATATTTGGGTTTTTTTTTTATTTATTATACTTTGTCGCTGTCTCCCGCGTTTGTGAGGTAGCGCAAGGAAACAGACGAAAGAAATGGCCCAACCCCCCCCATACACATGTATATACATACGTCCACACACGGAAATATACATACCTACACAGCTTTCCATGGTTTACCCCAGACGCTTCACATGCCTTGATTCAATCCACTGACAGCACGTCAACCCCGGTATACCACATCGCTCCAATTCACTCTATTCTTTGCCCTCCTTTCACCCTCCTGCATGTTCAGGCCCCGATCACACAAAATCTTTTTCACTCCATCTTTCCACCTCCAATTTGCTCTCCCTCTTCTCCTCGTTCCCTCCACCTCCGACACATATATCCTCTTGGTCAATCTTTCCTCACTCATTCTCTCCATGTGCCCAAACCACTTCAAAACACCCTCTTCTGCTCTCTCAACCACGCTCTTTTTATTTCCACACATCTCTCTTACCCTTACGTTACTTACTCGATCAAACCACCTCACACCACACATTGTCCTCAAACATCTCATTTCCAGCACATCCATCCTCCTGCGCACAACTCTATCCATAGCCCACGCCTCGCAACCATACAACATTGTTGGGACCACTATTCCTTCAAACATACCCATTTTTGCTTTCCGAGATAATGTTCTCGACTTCCACACATTCTTCAAGGCCCCCAGAATTTTCGCCCCCTCCCCCACCCTATGATCCACTTCCGCTTCCATGGTTCCATCCGCTGCCAGATCCTCTCCCAGATATCTAAAACACTTCACTTCCTCCAGTTTTTCTCCATTCAAACTCACCTCCCAATTGACTTGACCCTCAACCCTACTGTACCTAATAACCTTGCTTTTATTCACATTTACTCTTAACTTTCTTCTTCCACACACTTTACCAAACTCAGTCACCAGCTTCAGCAGTTTTTCACATGAATCAGCCACCAGCGCTGTATCATCAGCGAACAACAAATGACTCACTTCCCAAGCTCTCTCATCCCCAACTGACTTCATACTTGCCCCTCTCTCCAAAACTCTTGCATTTACCTCCCTAACAACCCCATCCATAAACAAATTAAACAACCTTGGAGACATCACACACCCCTGCCGCAAACCTACATTCACTGAGAACCAATCACTTTCCTCTCTTCCTACACGTACACATGCCTTACATCCTCGATAAAAACTTTTTACTGCTTCTAACAACTTTCCTCCCACACCATATATTCTTAATTCCTTCCACAGAGCATCTCTATCAACTCTATCATATGCCTTCTCCAGATCCATAAATGCTACATACAAATCCATTTGCTTTTCTAAGTATTTCTCACATACATTCTTCAAAGCAAACACCTGATCTACACATCCTCTACCACTTCTGAAACCACACTGCTCTTCCCCAATATATACATATATATATATATATATATATATATATATATATATATATATATATATATATATATATATATATATATATATATCTATATATATATATATATATATATATATATATATATATATATATATATATATATATATATATATATATATATATATATATATATATATATATATATATGTATATATGTATATATATATATATATATATATATATATATATATATATATATATATATATATATATATATATATATATATATATATATATATATATATATATATATATATATATATATATATATATATATATATATATATATATATATATATATATATATATATATATATATATATATTATCCCTGGGGATAGGGGAGAAAGAATACTTCCCACGTATTCCCTGCGTGTCGTAGAAGGCGACTAAAAGGGGAGGGAGCGGGTGGCTGGAAATCCTCCCCTCTCGTTTTTTTTTTTTAATTTTCCAAAAGAAGGAACAGAGAAGGGGGCCAGGTGAGGATTTTCCCTCTAAGGCCCAGTCCTCTGTTCTTAACGCTACCTCGCAAATGCGGGAAAAGGCGAATCGTATGAAAAAAGAAAAAAAAAAAAATATATATACATATATATATATATATATATATATATATATATATATATATATATATATATATATATATATATATATATATATATATATATATATATATATGTATATATATACACAGACATATGCATATATAGACATGTGCATAATTCATACTGTCTGCCCTTATTCATTCCCGTCGCCACCCCTCCACACATGAAAATGACAAACCCCCTCCCCCCCGCTTTTGCGCGAGTGAGCGCTAGGAAATGATAACAAAGGCCTCATTCGTTCACACTCATTCTCTAGCTATCATGTATAATGCACCAAAACCAGATGTCCCTTTCCACATCCAGGCCCCAAGAAACTTTCCATGGCTTACGCCAGACGTTTCACATGCCCTGGTTAAATTCATTAACAGCATTTCGACCCCGGTATAAAATTTCGTTCCAATTTACTATATTACTTGCACTCCTTTCACCCTCCTACTTGTTCAGGCCCCAATCACCCAAAATCTTTTTCACTCCATCTTTCCATATCCAATTTAGTATCCCACTTTTCCTCATTCCCTATACCTCTGATACATATATTCTCTTTGTTAATCTTTCCTCACTCATTCTCTCCATGAGACCAAACCATTTCAAAACACCCTTCTCTGCTCCCTCAAACACACTCTCTTTATTACCACACATCTCTATTGCCCTTTCGTTACTTACGCGATCAAACCACGTGACACCACTCCATCACATCCACATTCCTCCGCACAACTCTATCTATAACCCACGCCTCGCAACAATATAACTGCTGGAACCACCATGCCTTCAAACATACCCATTTTTGCTTTCCGAGATAATGTTCTCGACTTCCACACCTTCTTCAAGACTCCCAGAATTGTCGCCCCATCCCCCACCCTATGATTCACTTCCGCTTCCATGGTTCCATCCGCTGCCAAATCCACTCCCAGATATCTAAAACACTTCACTTCCTCCAGTTTTTCTCCATTCAAACTTACCTCCCAATTGACTTGACCCTCAACCCCACTGTACCTAATAACTTTGCACTTATTCGCATTTACTCTCAGCTTTCTTCTTTTACACACTTTGCTAACCTCTGTAATTTGAAGACTCACCTTTATTCCCTTTGCCTTTATACAATCGAACCATGTATGCAGTCCCACAATCCTCAGGCACCTCCCCATGAGTTATATATACATTAAATATCCTTACAAACCAGTCACCATTAGAGTCACACACTTTTCTAATAAATTCCACTGGAATACCATGCAAACCAGCTGCTTTGACGACTTTCATCTTCCGCAAAGCTTTTACCACCTCTTCTCTGTTTACCAAATCATTCTCAATTACCCTCTCACTTTGCACACCACCTCGACCAAAACTCCCTATATCTGCCACTCTATCATCTAACACATTCAAGAAATCTTGAAAATACTCACTCCATCTCCTCACATCACCACTACTTGTTATTACCTCCCCGTTAACCCCCTTTACCGTTGTTCCTATTTCTTCTTTTGTCTAACACACTTTATTTAACTCCTTCCAAGATATCTTTTTATTTTACGTAAAGATTAATGATACTCCCTCACCCCAACTTTCATTTGCCGGCTTTATCATCACTTGCAACTTTCTCTTGACCTCCCACATCTCCCAGTCATTTGCATTATTTCTCTGCAAAACTCGGCTAAATGCCTCTCTCTTATCTTTCACTACTAACCTTACTTCTTCATACAAACACACACACACACACACACACACATATATATATATATATATGTCAATTGGTAGGTGAGTTTGAATGGAGAAAAACTGGAGGAAGTGAAGTGTTTTAGATATCTGGGAGTGGATCTGTCAGCGGATGGAACCATGGAAGCGGAAGTGGATCATAGGGTGGGGGAGGGGGCGAAAATTTTGGGAGCCTTGAAAAATGTGTGGAAGTCGAGAACATTATCTCGGAAAGCAAAAATGGGTATGTTTGAGGGAATAGTGGTTCCAACAATGCTGTATGGTTGCGAGGCGTGGGCTATGGATAGAGATGTGCGCAGGAGGATGGATGTGCTGGAAATGAGATGTTTGAGGACAATGTGTGGTGTGAGGTGGTTTGATCGAGTGAGTAACGTAAGGGTAAGAGAGATGTGTGGAAATAAAAAGAGCGTGGTTGAGAGAGCAGAAGAGGGTGTTTTGAAATGGTTTGGGCACATGGAGAGAATGAGTGAGGAGAGATTGACCAAGAGGATATATGTGTCGGAGGTGGAGGGAACGAGGAGAAGAGGGAGACCAAATTGGAGGTGGAAAGATGGAGTGAAAAAGATTTTGTGTGATCGGGGCCTGAACATGCAGGAGGGTGAAAGGAGGGCAAGAAATAGAGTGAATTGGAGTCATGTGGTATACAGGGGTTGACGTACTGTCAGTGGATTGAAGCAAGGCATGTGAAGCGTCTGGGGTAAACCATGGAAAGCTGTGTAGGTATGTATATTTGCGTGTGTGGACGTGTGTATGTACATGTGTATGGGGGGGGGGGGGTGGGGCCATTTCTTTCGTCTGTTTCCTTGCGCTACCTCGCAGACGCGGGAGACAGCGACAAAGTATAAAAAAAAAAAAAAAAAAAAAAAAAAAAATATATATATATATATATATATATATATATATATATATATATATATATATATATATATATATATATATATATATATATATATATATATATATATATATATATATATATATAAGTATATATATATATATATATATATATATATATATATATATATATATATATATATATATATAAATATATGTATATATATATATATATATATATATATATATATATATATATATATATATATATATATATATATATATATATATATATATATATATATATATATATATTCCCTGGGGATAGGGGAGAAAGAATACTTCCCACGTATTCCCTGCGTGTCGTAGAAGGCGACTAAAAGTGAAGGGAGCGGGGGGCTGGAAATCCTACCCTCTCTTTTTTTTTTTTTTTTTTTTCCAAAAGAAGGAACAGAGGAGAGGTCCAAGTGAGGATATTCCCTCAAAGGCCCAGTCCTCTGTTCTTAACGCTACCTCGCTTATCGCGGGAAATAGCGAATAGTATAAAAAAAAAAAAAAATATATATATACATATATATATATATATATATATATATATATATATATACAGTCACCCCCTTTTTTAATAAATTCCACTGCAATACCATCCAAACCTTCTGCCTTGCCGGCTTTCATCTTCCGCAAAGCTTTTACTACCTCTTCTCTGTTTACCAAATCGTTTTCCCTAACCCTCTCACTTTGCACACCACCTCGACCAAAACACCCTATATCTGCCACTCTATCATCAAACACATTCAACAAACCTTCAAAATACTCACTCCATCTCCTTCTCACATCACCACTACTTGTTATCACCTCACCATTTGCGCCCTTCACTGAAGTTCCCATTTGCTCCCTTGTCTTACGCACTTTATTTACCTAATTCCAGAACATCTTTTTATTCTCCTTAAAATTTAATGATACTCTCTCACCCCAGCTCTCATTTGCCCTTTTTTTCACCTCTTGCACCTTTCTCTTGACCTCCTGTCTCTTTCTTTTATACATCTCCCACTCAATTGCATTTTTTCCCTGCAAAAATCGTCCAAATGCCTCTCTCTTCTCTTTCACTAATACTCTTACTTCTTCATCCCACCACTCACTACCCATTCTAATCAACCCACCTCCCACTCTTCTCATGCCACAAGCATCTTTTGCGCAATCCATCACTGATTCCCTAAATACATCCCATTCCTCCCCCACTCCCCTTACTTCCATTGTTCTCACCTTTTTCCATTCTGTACTCAGTCTCTCCTGGTACTTCCTCACACAAGTCTCCTTCCCAAGCTCACTTACTCTCACCTCACTCTTCACCCCAACATTCACTCTTCTTTTCTGAAAACCCAGGTTATTTAATGTATGTATGACTCATGGTGAGGTGCCTGAGGATTGGAGGAATGCGTGCATAGTGCCATTGTATAAAGGCAAAGGGGATAAGAGTGAGTGCTCAAATTACAGAGGTATAAGTTTGTTGAGTATTCCTGGTAAATTATCTTTCTTTCAAACTATTCGCCATTTCCCGCATTAGCGAGGTAGCGTTAAGAACAGAGGACTGGGCCTTTGAGGGAATACCCTCACCTGGCCCAATTCTCTGTTCCTTCTTTTGGAAAAAAAAAAAAAACCCGAGAGAGGAGGTAAATTATATGGGAGGGTATTGATTGAGAGGGTGAAGGCATGTACAGAGCATCAGATTTTGGAAGAGCAGTGTGGTTTCAGAAGTGGTAGAGGATGTGTGGATCAGGTGTTTGCTTTGAAGAATGTATGTGAGAAATACTTAGAAAAGCAAATGGATTTGTATGTAGCATTTATGGATCTGGAGAAGGCATATGATAGAGTTGATAGAGATGCTCTGTGGAAGGTATTAAGAATATATGGTGTGGGAGGCAAATTGTTAGAAGCAGAGAAAAGTTTTTATCGAGGAGTAAGGCATGTGTACGTGTAGGAAGAGAGGAAAGTGATTGGTTCGCAGTGAATGTAGGTTTGCGGCAGGGGTGTGTGATGTCTCCATGGTTGTTTAATTTGTTTATGGATGGGGTTGTTAGGGAGGTGAATGCAAGAGTTTTAGATAGAGGGGCAAGTATGAAGTCTGTCGGGGATGAGAGACCTTGGGAAGTGAGTCAGTTGTTGTTCGCTGATGATACAGCGCTGGTGGCTGATTCATGTGAGAAACTGCAGAAGCTGGTGACTGAGGTTGTTAAAGTGTGTGAAAGAAGAAAGTTAAGAGTAAATGTGAATAAGAGCAAGGTTATTAGGTACAGTAGGGTTCAGGGTCAAGTCAATTGGGAGGTAAGTTTGAATGGAGTAAAACTGGAGGAAGTGAAGTGTTTTAGATATCTGGGAGTGGATCTGGCAGCGGATGGAACCATGGAAGCGGAAGTGGATCATAGGGTGTGGGAGGGGGCGAAAATCCTGGGAGCCTTGAAGAATGTGTGGAAGTCGAGAACATTATCTCGGAAAGCAAAAATGGGTATGTTTGAAGGAATAGTGGTTCCAACAATGTTGTATGGTTGCGAGGCGTGGACTATGGATAGAGTTGTGCGCAGGAGGATGGATGTGCTGGAAATGAGATGTTTGAGGACAATGTGTGGTGTGAGGTGGTTTGATCGAGTAAGTAACGTAAGGGTAAGAGAGATGTGTGGAAATAAAAAGAGCGTGGTTGAGAGAGCAGAAGAGGGTGTTTTGAAATGGTTTGGTCACTTGGAGAGAATGAGTGACGAAAGATTGACCAAGAGGATATATGTGTCGGAGGTGGAGGGAACGAGGAGAAGAGGGAGACCAAATTGGAGGTGGAAAGATGGAGTGAAAAAGATTTTGTGTGATCGGGGCCTGAACATGCAGGAGGGTGAAAGGAGGGGAAAGAATAGAGTGAATTGGAGCGATGTGGTATACCGGGTATGTATATATATATATATATATATATATATATATATATATATATATATATATATATATATATATATATATATATATACATATATATATATATATATATATATATATATATATATATATATATATATATATATATATATATATATATATATGTATATATATATATATATATATATATATATATATATATATATATATATATATATATATATATGTATATATATATATATATATATTCTTTTTCTTTCTTTCAAACTATTCGCCATTTCCCGCATTAGCGAGGTAGCGTTAAGAACAGATGACTGGGCCTTTGAGGGATTACCCTCACCTGGCCCAATTCTCTGTTCCTTCTTTTGGAAAATTAAAAAAAAAAAATGAGAGGGGAGGATTTCCAGCCCCCCGCTCCCTCCCCTTTTAGTCGCCTTCTACGACACGCAGGGAATACGTGGGAAGTATTCTTGCTCCCCTATCCCCAGGGATAATATATATATATATATATATATATATATATATATATATATATATATATATATATATATATATATATATATATATATATATTTTTTTTTTTTTTTTTTTTTTGCTTTGTCGCTGTCTCCCGCGTTTGCGAGGTACCGCAAGGAAACAGACGAAAGAAATGGCCCAACCCACCCCCATACACATGTATATACATACGTCCACACACGCAAATATACATACCTACACAGCTTTCCATGGCTTACCCCAGACGCTTCACATGCCTTGATTCAATCCACTGACAGCACGTCAACCCCGGTATACCACATCGCTCCAATTCACTTTATTCCTTGCCCTCCTTTCACCCTCCTGCATGTTCAGGCCCCGATCACACAAAATCTTTTCCACTCCATCTTTCCACCTCCAATTTGGTCTCCCTCTTCTCCTCGTTCCCTCCACCTCCGCCACATATATCCTCTTGGTCAATCTTTCCTCACGCATTCTCTCCATGTGCCCAAACCATTCCAAAACACCCTCTTCTGCGCTCTCAACCACGCTTTTTTTATTTCCACACATCTCTCTTACCCTTACGTTACTTACTCGATCAAACCACCTCACACCACACATTGTCCTCAAACATCTCATTTCCAGCACATCCATCCTCCTGCGCACAACTCTATCCATAGCCCACGCCTCGCAACCATACAACATTGTTGGAACCACTATTCCTTCAAACATACCCATTTTTGCTTTCCGAGATAATGTTCTCGACTTCCACACATTCTTCAAGGCTCCCAGAATTTTCACCCCCTCCCCCACCCTATGATCCACTTCCGCTTCCATGGTTCCATCCGCTGCCAGATCCATTCCCATATATCTAAAACACTTCACTTCCTCCAGTTTTTCTCCATTCAAACTCACCTCCCAATTGACTTGACCCTCAACCCTACTGTACCTAATAACCTTGCTCTTATTCACATTTACTCTTAACTTTCTTCTTCCACACACTTTACCAAACTCAGTCACCAGCTTCTGCAGTTTCTCACATGAATCAGCCACCAGCGCTGTATCATCAGCGAACAACAACTGACTCACTTCCCAAGCTCTCTCATCCCCAACAGACTTCATACTTGCCCCTCTTTCCAAAACTCTTGCATTTACCTCCCTAACAACCCCATCCATAAACAAATTAAACAACCATGGAGACATCACACACCCGTGCCGCAAACCTACATTCACTGAGAACCAATCACTTTCCTCTCTTCCTACACGTACACATGCCTTACATCCTCGATAAAAACTTTTCACTGCTTCTAACAACTTTCCTCCCACACCATATATTCTTAATACCTTCCACAGGGCATCTCTATCAACTCTATCCTATGCCTTCTCCAGATCCATAAATGCTACATACAAATCCATTTGCTTTTCTAAGTATTTCTCACATACATTCTTCAAAGCAAACACCTGATCCACACATCCTCTACCACTTCTGAAACCACACTGCTCTTCCCCAATCTGATGCTCTGTACATGCCTTCACCCTCTCAATCAATACCCTGCCATATAATTTACCAGGAATACTCAACAAACTTATACCTCTGTAATTTGAGCACTCACTCTTATCCCCTTTGCCTTTGTACAATGGCACTATGCACGCATTCCGCCAATCCTTAGGCACCTCACCATGAGTCATACATACATTAAATAACCTTACCAACCAGTCAACAATACAGTCACCCCCTTTTTTAATAAATTCCACTGCAATACCATCCGAACCTGCTGCCTTGCCGGCTTTCATCTTCCGCAAAGCTTTTACTACCTCTTCTCTGTTTACCAAATCATTTTCCCTAACCCTCTCACTTTGCACACCACCTCGACCAAAACCCCCTATATCTGCCACTCTATCATCAAACACATTCAACAAACCTTCAAATTACTCACTCCATCTCCTTCTCACATCACCACTACTTGTTATCACTTCCCCATTTGCGCACTTCACTAAAGTTCCCATTTGCTCCCTTGTCTTACGCACTTTATTTACCTCCTTCCACAACATCGTTTTATTCTCCCTAAAATTTAATGATACTCTCTCACCCCAACTCTCATTTGCCCTTTTTTTCATCTCTTGCACCTTTCTCTTGTCCTCCTGTCTCTTTCTTTTATACATCTCCCACTCAATTGCATTTTTTCCCTGCAAAAATCGTCCAAATGCCTCTCTCCTCTCTTTCACTAATACTCTTACTTCTTCATCCCACCACTCACTACCCTTTCTAATCAACCCACCACCCACTCTTCTCATGCCACAAGCATCTTTTGCGCAATCCATCACTGATTCCCTAAATACATCCCATTCCTCCCCCACTCCCCTTACTTCCATTAATATGGGTAAAACTGAAAGTTGATGGAGAGAGATGGGTGATTATTGGTGCATATGCACCTGGGCATGAGAATAAAGACCATGAGAGGCAAGTGTTTTGGGAGCAGCTGAATGAGTGTGTTAGTGGTTTTGATGCACGAGACTGGGTTATAGTGATGGGTGATTTGAATGCAAAGGTGAGTAATGTGGCAGTTGAGGGAATAATTGGTATACATGGGGTGTTCAGTGTTGTAAATGGAAATGGTGAAGAGCTTGTAGATTTATGTGCTGAAAAAGGACTGATGATTGGGAATACCTGGTTTAAAAAGCGAGATACACATAAGTATACTTATGTAAGTAGGAGAGATGGCCAGAGAGCGTTATTGGATTACGTGTTAATTGACAGGCGCGCGAAAGAGAGACTTTTGGATGTTAATGTGCTGAGTGGTGCAACTGGAGGGATGTCTGATCATTATCTTGTGGAGGCTAAGGTGAAGATTTGTATGGGTTTTCAGAAAAGAAGAGTGAATGTTGGGGTGAAGAGGGTGGTGAGAGTAAGTGAGCTTGGGAAGGAGACTTGTGTGAGGAAGTACCAGGTGAGACTGAGTACAGAATGGAAAAAAGGTGAGAACAATGGATATATATATATATATATAAATATATATATATATATATATATATATATATATATATATATATATATATATATATATATATATATATATATATATATATATATATATATATATATATAAATATATATATATATATATATATATATATATATATATATATATATATATATATATATATATATATATATATATATATATATATATATATATATATATTCTGCGTGGTAGCGCTAGGAAAAGACAACAAAGGCACCATTCGTTCATACTCAGTCTCTAGCTGTCATGTAATAATGCACCGAAACCACAGTTCCCTTTCCACATCCAGGCCCCACAGAACTTTCCATGGTTTACCCCAGACGCTTCACATGCACTGGTTCAATCCATTGACAGCACGTCGACCCCGGTATACCACATCGTTCCAATTCACTCTATTCCTTGGACCTCTTTCACCCTCCTTCATGTTCAGGCCCCGATCACTCTAAATCTTTTTCACTTCATCTTTCCACCTCCAATTTGGTCTCCCACTTCTCCTCGTTCCCTCCACCTCTGGCACATATATCCTCTTGGTCAATCTTTCCTCTCTCATTCTCTCCATGTGCCCAAACCATTTTAAAACACCGTCCTCCTCTCTCTCAACCACGCTCTTTTTATTTCCACGCATCTCTCTTACCCTTACATTACTTTCTCGATCAAACCACCTCACATCACATATTGTCCTCAAAAATATCATTTCCAGCACATCCACCCTCCTGCGCACAACTCTATCCAAAGCCCACGCCTCGCAGCCATACAACATTGTTGGAACCACTATTCCTTCAAACATAGATATTTTTGCTTTTGGAGATAATGTTCTCGACTTCCAAGCATTATTCAAGACTCCCGGAATTTTTGCCCCCTCCCCCATCCTATGATTCACTTCCGCTTCCATGGTTCCTACCGCTGCCAGATCCACTCCCGCATACCTAAAACACTTTATTTCCTCCAGTTTTTCTTCATTCAAACTTACCTCCCAATTGACTTGACCCTCAACCCTACTGTACCTAATATACTTGCTCTTATTCACATTTACTCTCAACTTTCTTCTTTCACACACTTTACCAAGCTCATTCACCAGCTTCTGCAGTTTCTCACATGAATCAGCACCAGCGCTGTATCATCAGCGAACAACAACTGACTCACTTCCCAAGCTCTCTCATCCACAAAAGATTGTATACTTGCTCCTCTTTCAAAAACTCTTGCATTCACCTCCCTAACAACCCCATCCATAAACAGATTAAACAACCATGGAGACATCACACACCCCTGCCGGAAACCTATATTCACTGAAAACCAATCACTTTCCTCCCTTCCTACACGTACACATGCAGTATATCCTCGATCAAAACTTTTCACTTCTAACAACTTGCCTCCCACACCATATATTCTTAATACCTTTCACAGAGCATCTCTATCATCTCTATCATATGCTTTCTCCAGTTCCATACATGCTACATGCAAATCCATTTGCTTTTGTAAGTATCTCTCATATACATTCTTCAAAGCAAACACCTGATCCACACATCCTCTACCACTATCTATCTATCTATCAATCTATCTATCTATCTATCTATCTATCTATCTATCTATCTATCTCTCTAAAGGATTACAATTCAAACAGCGAAAAAAACGACCATTAAGTCATAACAGGGATGTCTGTGATAACGAAAGAAAAGAGAAACTCATGCATTAATGTGATATGAGACCTACAATGTTTTCAAGGAGGAAGACCTGCAAATTTATCGTATAGGTATGTAGGAAAAAATACCATGTCATGTATATTGGGGAAATATATATCAGATTTAATCTTAAAAGGATTTATGGCACCCCTTTCAAATACTCTAACTGGCAAATCATCTCACAGATTAACAATCGTGTTGAAGAAAATGTAGCTTCCTTTGTTCGGGATGAAACTTTTAGTGTAATCCTGCCCTTATGTAGCTCATTAGGTCGAAATTATGGAATCCTTTAATGACGTTGAATACTTGTACAAGATCACTTCTTAAACTTCTGCTTTCTAAGTTAAATCGATTCAATTCTTTCAGTCGGCTTTTATAAGATTTGATTCTACTGACAGGAATTATCTTAGCAGATATCCTCTGTATTCCTCCATTCTTTCGATGTTTTTGGTCAAGCAGTGTGACCAAAACTAGACACAATATTCAACGTAGGGACACATTATTGAGTTTTAATGAGTGAGGATAATTTCGCGAGACATGAATTCGAAAGCCCTTCACAAGAATCCAAGGATTCTGTTCGCCATTCTAACTGCTTCTGTGCACCATGATTTATTACACCGAATCAGCCCCAAGAAAGATTCACTTCCATCTTCACTTCATTCATGTTGCAGCAATACCCATTTTTTACGGCCAATCACTACGGTTTCCTAACCATCGAAGTATAACCCTATCCATATCATGTGACAACTTTTGTTTGTAAGGTTTGATATGGAACTTTAGCAAATGCTTCATGAAAATCTAAAAGGATGTTATCAGCTTCTTTACTTTAATCTTACATGCGGATTGTATCAAGAAAAAATGAAGCAGATTTGTTACACATGAGCAGTTTCATCGAAAATCACTCTGAAAATCGTTTAAGTGGTGGTTTACAAATGCATTACAGTCTTTTCCTAGTATTGATGTCCATTAGTTTATCAACTACAGTCGTTAAACTAATTGGACGACAGTTTCCAGGCTGTAATCTTTCTTTCTCTTTTCTGAATATCGGCGTTACTTTGGGAAATTGCCATTAATCTGGAACATTTCCTAAAGCAGGTGACTTACTGAAAAGAGACTCCAAGGATTTAGCTATCTCATTTTTCGCCTCTTCCATATCTTCGGGTAAAACTTAGCTGGGTCTGCCGTTTTATTTACTCTTCCATTTACTGCTGAAAGTATATTTTGATCTATTTCAATATGTTGCAAAGCGTTTCCTCCTCTTAGCAATGGAGAAGGACTCGGGACATGAGTTGTATCTTAAATTGTAAATACAGGTGTAAAGATATCGTGTAAAATCTCTGCCATGGCATCGACATCTTGAATAAAGTTATCATTGTGGTGATTAATGGCCTAATTGACTGAATAATAATTCTTACTTCTATCATGATAATAGAACTCTTTAGGGCTTCTTTTGCTACTTTCAGCAACATACGCCTCATACTGACGTTTGCTTTGACATCGTACTTTCTTAGTTTAGCTGCAGAATTGACGCATTTTACCCTGTCATTGTGGTTATCTGTCGCTTTGAGTTTCTTATATGCTACTTTCTTAAACAATAAGCACTTTCTTGTGTCATTGCTCTACCATTTTGCCCTCGTTTTGAAAGAAGACCGTCCTATACGCACTGGCACATATGTTCCCTGAACTTTTCCAAGCTACGTCCATAACGTTTTCTTTAACAATATCAGCCCAGATTTTCCTTCAAGAACAATAAGAAGACAATTGAAATTTGCACGTCTAAAATCACGTATGTTTTTGCGACTTTCCTTTTGACCACCATTACAGACTGTATTGACAGTTACCTCAAAAGTGATATGTAGGTGATCACTTGCGCCAAACTTTTCTCTCACTTCAACATTATGAGCGAGATCCTCATTTATAGCTAAATTAATTGTAACGTATTCTCCTCGCCAGTGGGTTTCTCAAGTAGCTGTCTTAGGGTAAAATCAAAGTAATTTTGGTAGAGCCCATAATCCGTGCTGTTGGAAAGGGATCTTCCCTACATAGATAGCGGTATGTTAAAATCTCCCTATATGATCGATTATTGTTCATCACAAATTTCTCCCAACTGATCATAAAGTTGTCGAATACCTCTGGTGTCTGTGCTGGGGGCCTAGGAACTAATCCTACTGTTTTTTTCTTGCAGAAAGGATCTTTAATTTCAACTAAAATGAAGTTGATTTTATCAAACGCTATAACTTTTTTCTCTTTTTTTTTTAGCTCGGAATTTGTAGTAGATATAACGAAGAGCAAGACACCACCTAATTTTTCTAATCACTGTTAGCTAAGTTTTGAAGAGAAATTCAAATACAGAGAAAAAATCTTTACATTTTCATTTTTAAGCAAGATTCCCAAATGTCAATTATTTCGTAATTTTCTTCCAGAGGAATTACTTCCTACTTTTTTTTTTTACGAATTCTCCGTGCATTAACATGAGATAATGTAGTTTATGAGTCATGCGCACGTGTGTGCGCAGCACCGGGTAAGAGGCGTTGAGCATTCATATACATTAAAGTATATTTTCTCTGCGATTTGTGAGCATCTTTGAAATCAGCGTCATGGGTCAAGTTATTGTTATGTGCGTTTTAAACTTCGTTAGTGTGTGTGTGTGTGTGTGTGTGTGTGTGTGTGTATGTATGTATGTGTGTGTGTGGCATTGGGGAAGGAAATCCGACGGTGCCCCAAATTAACGTGTCCCTCCCCGTCCCCACCTGCCTTTTTCCCGGCCCAATCCACCTGCTTCGATCCCAAGATGTGGCAACTGACCATCTCTCTCTCTCTCTCTCTCTCTCTCTCTCTCTCTCTCTCTCTCTCTCTCTCTCTCTCTCTCTCTCTCTCTCGACTTCACTTTCTTCTCTCTTCTATTGATTCATTGCCTGTTGCGTGCTCGATATTGCTCTACTGCATATCTTATCAGTTCATATTGGCTGGCTTCTGACTCGTGGTTCATTGGCCTCAGATCATATTGGATGTGTTTGGTATTGATTTGAACCGCTACTGCTTTGGAGAAACACCTTACATATTCCGTCTCTGACTAGCCCATAAATATTCATAAATCATTAGCCACATTATATATTTCCTTTTGATTTTGTATTGCTAGATGTATTGATAAGATATCTGTATCATTCATGAATCCTTAATCTTATATGAATCATAAAGATTTCTAAGCTGACTCAAAGTGAAATCCATGAGGCTTCGACTCGAATTCGTACACAGGGTCGCTGGGGCAAATGTTAGAATGGTGGCTGATGTATGATAACCACGAGTGAAACAAACTATATAATATACAAATTCTATCTTTTACAAAGTGTTCCTCTCATCGATATTCTTTATTAGATTAAGAATTTTGATGATAATGACTTTGACTGCCTAGTTATATCTAATGACATCCATTATGAAATATAGCTAACCTTAGCACTAAATGTTTCTGTTGTAATATGATGAATACTTATCAGTTCATAACTATTTACACTACGACTGCAATTCTGCCAGGTTTTGACAAGGGTTATCATCTTTCATGTGACTTATCAAGGGGTCGAGGAGTTTCTTTAGCATGTATGGGCTAATTCTGCCAGAAACATGAACCTTTAATGTGTCTAGGACCTTCAGTATTTTGTCTTTTTATATAATCATTATTCTTTTTGAACACTCATCCCCATTCCATGGTACTGGTGTTGGGGCGGGTCGTGTCTTGCATTGTAAATATTCTTTCGAACTTTTCATTTAATTCTTCGCATATCTGTGTAAATCGTCGTCCATAACGCTTATCCTTGGATCCCTGCTCTGTAACTAACAGATTACTCCTGATGAACTTATGGAAAAATTTCTGAATATTTCTTACCTTTTCCACTTTTCAATATTTCTCTTCTCATCCTTTCTTAAACTGCTGTCTGTACTCCTTCAGTCTTATATCTTTCAAATGACAGCTGGTTGGATTGCCGCCGAAAATCTTTACGCTATACATTCCAAAACTCTTTTGCATTTTGATATACTTTGTTGAACCAGTTCTCTCTCAACCTCTCCTTTGTGTCTGAAGATAAAGACACTCATGATCCTGCTCCTTCACAGTAACATTCACAGAACCTGGCCCAGGTCAACTATTTCTTTGCTTCACATATACGTGAACCCATCTCTAACACAAATCCTTACAACAGAAAAAAATCACAATCCTTCACTCTCATCTTCGGTTTTCATTCATTCTGAAAAAGGAAAAAAGTAAGTCACGCCAGTATAATTTCATCCGGATTATCCAGTGCCGAGTTGGAACACCACCACCGGTCGAGGAGAGCTGGATGTGTCCCAGGGCCCACTTGACTAACATCAAACGACTGGAGTCTACTCCACTATTCTGAATAAAGGTTCTAGTCCTGGCTCATTCTTGACTCATCTCTGCAACATCCGTGGTCTCTTATCTAACTTTCTCTCCCTAGAAAACTGTTTCCACTTCAATCCCCGATCTCCCTCCCCCTGAAACCCAGTTGCCTATGGCTACTTCCACTAAACTCTATCAGATTTTTAACATTAAGCTCTGAAATCGATTTCCCTCAAAGGATGGCGTTTGCAGCCATTGACAGAAAAAAAAGACCTTATCTCGTGGATCAGAAATCTCCTGACTTTGATACCCTGTAGCATAGAATTTATGTATTCTCCACAAGTTTGTTGTTCTTTTCTTTCTCTTTCATACCTAAATGTTGTTTCTCTAATGAGCAAGATAACGCCAGACACAAACGAAGAACGGCCGCATTCGCTCACAGTCATTTTCTACCTGTCATATGCATCGCACCGAAACCTTAGCATCCTACCCATAACCAGATCCTACATGCTTTTCCATTGTTTAACCAGAACGCTTTACACGCCCTTGCTCGGTCTACTGACGTTACGTCAACCTCTGTAAACCACATCGTTCCAGTTCACTCTATCCCGTGCATGCCTTTCACCTTCCTGCATGTTCAGGCCACGATCACTCAAAACCCTTTTTACTTCGTGCTTCTATGTTTAGCTAGGTTTCCCTCATATTCTTATCTACTCCACTTTTGACGCATATATCCTCCCTGTAAATCTCCCCTCAAGTATTCTCTGCTTATGTCCAAACCATAGCACAGCGTCTTCAGCTCTCTTAACTACACTTTACCACCACACCTCTCTCTCACACTTTTGCTACTTGCTCGATCAAACCTCCTCACACCACATATTGTAATTAAATATTTCATTTCCAGCATATCCACTCACTATATCCTCAACTATAACCAATGCCTCTCTATCCAAGCATTCTTCGATGCTTCCAGAACCTTCGCTCCCTCATCCACCAATCATATATATCTCTCTGACTTCCTGCTACTAAGTTGTCCTCTCTTTATATTCACAAAATGAAATCGTCTATGCAGAGAATTTCATTGTAGACTACAAGGATTGGTTGGTCTACACTCGGGATGATCTTGACAAAGCTAGGCCTTTTCTCTCTCTTCCTCCTTAACGATCTGAAAATGTTTGAATACCCAACACTAGTTTCCGACCCTCATGAACACTCTTCTTACACTCTTGAACTCTTATTTTGTTCCTAAACCCTCGCACTGTGATAACAATTTTTCCCCTTTAGGTTCATTTGATCACTAGGTCATCTTCATCTCTTGTAAGTGGGCACACTCACCTATCCTCTCCTCGAAATTTGGGAAGTTTTAGAGTTTATAGATTCGAGGATTCTATAATGACATTCCCTCGGACGGGTATTGCCTTGTCGGGTGGGATGCCTCATATGCTGAACGCATAGCAGAAGCTAACTTAGAAGGAGTGAAGTCCTATATTCCATCTATTACTAAATCTCTCTCTCTCTCTCTCTCTCTCTCTCTCTCTCTCTCTCTCTCTCTCTCTCTCTCTCTCTCTCTCTCTCTCTCTCTCTCTCTCTCTCTCTCTGTCTCTCTCTGTCTCTCTCTCTCTCTCTCTCTCTCTCTCTCTCTCTCTCTCTCTCTCTCTCTCTCTCTCTCTCTCGTTATGGTCTGGTTGATTTTCCCTGCTCTATCCCTGACTCTGCAACTGATAACATTATCATTTTGATACTCTATTTTCCACTATCTCAGCCTTATATGATTCTGTTTCTAATCCTGCGTACTCAACTCCTCTCACTGAATTCGTTTCCAATTTTCTCCTCGCTCAGTGTCTACCTAGCACTCTCTAAGCTTCAAGTAGACTAGTGTGTGGGCCTATTGATATACCTCACCATACCCCTCACCCCTTTAGTCCTAAACAAGTGGGCTTCTAAGTATGCTTACTTTGCCTCTGTCTATAAAACCCTGACTTTCCTTTCCTCCTTCAAGCGCGCCATGGTGCAGCCTATTATAAAAGGACACGTTGTAACCAGATAAAACCACCGATATTCAACCCTATGATAACATATACGTGTTAGGCATGATCATATCCTCCGCTCTATCATGGAACTCTCAGAAAACAGATAACATTAAGTCTGCTTCCAAGAAGAGAGAGAGAGAGAGAGAGAGAGAGAGAGAGAGAGAGAGAGAGAGAGAGAGAGAGAGAGAGAGAGAGAGAGAGAGAGAGAGAGAGAGAGAGAGAGAGAGAGAGAGAGAGAGAGAGAGAGACTATTCGGAATGGACTCAAAAACACTAATTCTCCTAGTATCACCTTTCCTCAACCATCCTCTTCTGCTACCATCATTTCGGCCACAGTTCTTACGAGCTGTTTTCGTGCGTCTCTACTCTTAAGCCTTGGTCCAACCTCAGGGTTGTCGTGTTGGTGCTGCTTCCTTCAGTTTCTGTATGGAGACCAGTTGCTCAAGGATTGAGTGTCATTATACCTCTCCATTATGGCAAACCTTTCTACCTTCATGCATTAGGGCTACAAACACTTGCGGAGCTATTATTTATTTCTACTTTGTTTTCCTCTCACTTTATATCTTTCACCAGAGATGGCCTCTGCATGGAGAATGTTTTGACCGTACAAAGTCTGTCAATGAAAGATGAAAATCGAAGATACAAAGATGGTTCCTGTTTACAAAACTCTTTTTCCAAATTTATGTTTTCATGGAAATTGTTCAGGTATATATTTGCTCATTTTGTTTTCATTTTTTCTTCCTTTTACGTCTTCATTTACCAGAAAATCAAACTCAAACTTTAGGTGATCACTTTTTCCACTTGGTGTTTTTTGCAAGTTATTCTCACTCTGTGCCTTTCCTGTAGAAATGTTATCTACTGATGACTGTGTCTGCCCCTCAGATTGTAAAGTGATCAATGATATGGTGCAACAGGAGACTTTTTAATGAAAATTCTAAGAACTTGTGTTTCCCTGACTATTTGCCTTCATAAGAATAAGAATTTTCACAGTTTATCTCTTTCTAACTGAAATCCTCAGTTATCAGAATTTACCCATTTCTGAGAAGTGTATTTTACTGATCCGTGTGATCGTTCCCACGTTGTCTTCTTTGTTCATCAGTATTTTCTAGAAGATTATACCAACACACCATTGCACACTTCTTTTCTATAGTCACTCTTCTCATACGTATTATTTGAATTAGTTATCAACCAATATTTCTTTAAACTGAAGACAGTTCCTTATCAAGAGAGTTAATCCCCCAACTCCTTTTCTTTATCTTTCCAATCGCTCACCGCTCTGGAGAGCTTACATTTGATATCAGTTCCCATAAAAGTTTTGTCTCCATAATTCCCTCAATGTCAGGGTTCCTTTCTCTGAAATGATGTTTTAACCTCAATTCGTTTTACTTGCTACCATCCTGTCTACATTTGCGCTCTGAACCTTCAGCTTGTGCAGCTACATCCTTGCTACTGTTTATGTGTTACAAATAGAAAGTGTTAACACTCTCGTTGAACCTGTCTCTTAACCTTGTATATATGTACCATGTCTTTGTTCTAGTGTGTTATATACGGAACTCTCCCCACTTAAGCCGTATGTGTGTGTCTGTGTGTGTGTAATTACCCAACTGTATAGTAAAAAGAGGGAATTCTCCACTTGTAAAAACCATGTTTGAATGTGTGTGTATACCACATGTGATTATTTCTGCGTTACAAGTAAAGAGTTTTACACTCGAGTTGTCCTGTCTCTTAAACGTTCTTTACTATCTTGCAGTTTCTTAAATTTATGTATGCTTTCTGTATCATCATGTCCTCAATCATTCTGTTCCATTCCTCCAACATATGCTACAAAAGTATATCTTTGCATTATTCCTAACAAGTTTCTAATTGAACTTTATATTATATTATATTATATCTGGTTGCTCTGTCACTGTGTGTGTATGTGTGTGTGTGTGTGTGTGTGTGTGTGTGTGTACGTATTAGCCAGGCCAAGCACCCACTAATGAACTGGCCCAAGGCAAAGATTAATAGCTGGGCTGTCCCGTCTTTTAACCTTGTACATATGTACATCTTATCTCCCAGGCGTGTTTACACAGACAAACAGGCAGACAGACAGACAGACAGACAGACAGACACACACACACACACACACACACACACACACACACACATGCTTAAGCCAGGTACCAATTTACTGACCAGCCACAGGGGGAGGATGAACAGCTGGGATTGACTGTGGGCCAAATGCTGCTAGTCCTGCTGATTCACGCTCAGCAAGGCTAACCGATGCACCACCGAGGTCCAGTGTGTGTGTGTGTGTGTGTGTGTGTGTGTGTGTGTGTGTGTGTGTGAGTGAGTGTGCGTGTGTGTGTGTGTGTGTGTGTGTGTGTGTGTGTGTGTGTGTGTGTGTGTGTGTGTGTGTGAGTGTGCGTGTGTGTGTGTGTGTGTGTGTGTGTGTGTGGGTGGGTGTGTGAATAAATTTGATAATTCGACAAAAGCAGTTGACCAAGATTTCAACCATCTTGGCTTCATTTACGAATTTCAAGCAACGAGGAGGCTTCACCTGTGCCCCTGCAACAAGTATTGATTGGGCTGGAGGAAACTTAAGTAGACCGTGTCACGCTTCCTTCATTACACGGGCGCCGCTGCTACCTCCTCGCCTGCGCGTGCTGACTGGCTTTTAGGACTTTCCAACACGCAGCAGCAGCAGCAGCAGCAGCTGTGATCTAGTGATTGTCGCACCAGGGGGAACACTTGTTCCTCCTGGAACCCTATTTGTATGTGTGTGTGTGTGTGTGTGTGTGTGTGTGTGATGTGTGTGTGTGTGTGTGTGATGTGTGTGTGAGTGTCTGTCTGTCTGTCTGTCTGTCTGTGGATTTCAATTAAACGGAAATGAAAAAAGTTTATATCATCTTACTTCAGAGGCTCCTGTCACTGATGATAGTCCGCGTAAAGGCCACGTCCTCAATGAAAAGATGTGCTATTCAATTGCATAAGTAAGAGAAAAGAATGAAAAATATTCCGAGAGCTCTGAAGGAAGAGGAAAGACACACCAGCTTAAAACGACCCGGTCATAGTGATTAGGGATAATGTATTGAGGTACATATATCCAAAGTTTGACGATATAAGGAACGAGCAAGTATAACAAAGGCCGAACCTGGAAGCACATAACGCAGTGGCTGGGATGTGTGATCTTAGTAACCCCACTTGATATACAGACCACTTCACCGGAGATAAAAATGAATAGTCTGGAGATCACTTCATCAGGGGAACCCATGTTGTCTGATGATCACTGCATCAGAGATGAGCCGAAGTAGTCTGAAGATCACTGCATTAAGGAAGCTCATGTAATCAGGTGATCACTGCACCAGAGGTGAATCTAAGTGGCCTAATCATCACTGTGTCAATGGAAACCCAGGCAGTTTGATGATCACTGCACCAGAGGCGAATCCAAGTCGCCTGATGATCACTGCATCAGGGGGAAGCTAGTTTGATCATCACTGCACCAGAAGGAAAAGTCTTTAAAAAGAAAAAGTTGAAAGTAAATGTGAATATGAGCAAGATCATTAGCCTGAACAAGGTTGACGGAAGAGTCAGTCGGGATGTAGGTATATGAAAATAATTGGGAAAACTGAAGTATTTTAGATATCTGGGAATAGACTTAACAGCGAATGGAACCATAGAAGTGGAAATGAATCATACAATGTGGAGGGGGCGCAAAGGATCCAGGAGCAGTGAGCAATATATGGAAGGAAAGAACTTTATCTCAGGGAGCAAAATTGGGTATGATTGAAGGAATAGTAGTTCCAAAAACGTTATATGGCTGTGAAACATTGGTTATAGATAGGGTTGTACGGAGGAGGATGGATGTGTTGCAAATGAAATGTTTGAGGACAATGTGCGGTGTTAAGTGGTTTGATCAAGTAAGTAATAAATGAGTAAGAGAGATGAGTCGAACTAAAAAGAGTGTGGTTGATAATGCAGAAGTGGGTTGAAATAGATCTGGAAATATGGAGAGAATGAGTGAGGAAAGGTAACATATATATATATATATATATATATATATATATATATATATATATATATATATATATATATATATATATATATATATATATATATATATATATATATATATATATATATATATATATATATATATATATATATATATATGTATATATATATATATATATATATATATATATATATATATATATATATATATATATATATATATATATATATATATATATATATATATATATATATATATATATATATATATATAATATATATATATATATATATATATATATATATATATATATATATATATATATATATATATATATATATATATATATATATATATATATATATATATATATATATATATATATATATATATATATATATATATATATATATATATATATATATATATAAATATATATATATATATTTTTTTTTTTTTTTTTTTTTATACTTTGTCGCTGTCTCCCGCGTTTGCGAGGTAGCGCAAGGAAACAGACGAAAGAAATGGCCCAACCCCCCCCCCATACACATGTACATACGTCCACACACGCAAATATACATACCTACACAGCTTTCCATGG
The DNA here is from genome assembly GCF_036320965.1 of Panulirus ornatus. NCBI lineage: Eukaryota > Metazoa > Arthropoda > Malacostraca > Decapoda > Palinuridae > Panulirus > Panulirus ornatus. Next base: position 53,806,039 of record NC_092238.1, on the reverse strand, counting down.
TTTACCCCGGACGCTTCACATGCCTTGATTCAATCCACTGACAGCACGTCAACCCCTGTATACCACATCGCTCCAATTCACTCTATTCCTTGCCCTCCTTTCACCCTCCTGCATGTTCAGGCCCCGATCACACAAAATCTTTTTCACTCCATCTTTCCACCTCCAATTTGGTCTCCCTCTTCTCCTCGTTCCCTCCACCTCCGACACATATATCCTCTTGGTCAATCTTTCCTCACTCATTCTCTCCATGTGCCCAAACCATTTCAAAACACCCTCTTCTGCTCTCTCAACCACGCTCTTTTTATTTCCACACATCTCTCTTACCCTTACGTTACTCACTCGCTCAAACCACCTCACACCACACATTGTCCTCAAACATCTCATTTCCAGCACATCCATCCTCCTGCGCACATCTCTATCCATAGCCCACGCCTCGCAACCATACAACATTGTTGGAACCACTATTCCTTCAAACATACCCATTTTTGCTTTCCGAGATAATGTTCTCGACTTCCACACATTTTTCAAGGCTCCCAAAATTTTCGCCCCCTCCCCCACCCTATGATCCACTTCCGCTTCCATGGTTCCATCCGCTGACAGATCCACTCCCAGATATCTAAAACACTTCACTTCCTCCAGTTTTTCTCCATTCAAACTCACCTCCCAATTGACTTGACCCTCACCCCTACTGTACCTAATATCCTTGCTCTTATTCACATTTACTCTTAACTTTCTTCTTCCACACACTTTACCAAACTCAGTCACCAGCTTCTGCAGTTTCTCACATGAATCAGCCACCAGCGCTGTATCATCAGCGAACAACAACTGACTCACTTCCCAAGCTCTCTCATCCCCAACAGACTTCATACTTGCCCCTCTTTCCAGGACTCTTGCATTTACCTCCCTAACAACCCCATCCATAAACAAATTAAACAACCATGGAGACATCACACACCCCTGCCGCAAACCTACATTCACTGAGAACCAATCACTTTCCTCTCTTCCTACACGTACACATGCCTTACATCCTCGATAAAGACTTTTCACTGCTTCTAACAACTTGCCTCCCACACCATATATTTTTAATACCTTCCACAGAGCATCTCTATCAACTCTATCATATGCCTTCTCCAGATCCATAAATGCTACATACAAATCCATTTGCTTTTCTAAGTATTTCTCACATACATTCTTCAAAGCAAACACCTGATCCACACATCCTCTACCACTTCTGAAACCGCACTGCTCTTCCCCAATCTGATGCTCTGTACATGCCTTCACCCTCTCAATCAATACCCTCCCATATAATTTACCAGGAATACTCAACAAACTTATACCTCTGTAATTTGAGCACTCACTCTTATCCCCTTTGCCTTTGTACAATGGCACTATGCACGCATTCCGCCAATCCTCAGGCACCTCACCATGAGTCATACATACATTAAATAACCTTACCAACCAGTCAACAATACAGTCACCCCCCTTTTTAATAAATTCCACTGCAATACCATCCAAACCTGCTGCCTTGCCGGCTTTCATCTTCCGCAAAGCTTTTACTACCTCTTCTCTGTTTACCAAATCATTTTCCCTAACCCTCTCACTTTGCACACCACCTCGACCAAAACACCCTATATCTGCCACTCTGTCATCAGACACATTCAACAAACCTTCAAAATACTCATTCCATCTCCTTCTCACATCACCGCTACTTGTTATCACCTCCCCATTTACGCCCTTCACTGAAGTTCCCATTTGCTCCCTTGTCTTACGCACCCTATTTACCTCCTTCCAGAACATCTTTTTATTCTCCCTAAAATTTACTGATAGTCTCTCACCCCAACTCTCATTTGCCCTTTTTTTCACCTCTTGCACCTTTCTCTTGACCTCCTGTCTCTTTCTTTTATACTTCTCCCACTCAATTGCATTTTTTCCCTGCAAAAATCGTCCAAATGCCTCTCTCTTCTCTTTCACTAATACTCTTACTTCTTCATCCCACCACTCACTACCCTTTCTAAACAGTCCACCTCCCACTCTTCTCATGCCACAAGCATCTTTTGCGCAATCCATCACTGATTCCCTAAATCCATCCCATTCCTCCCCCACTCCCCTTACTTCCATTGTTCTCACCTTTTTCCATTCTGTACACAGTCTCTCCTGGTACTTCCCCACACAGGTCTCCTTCCCAAGCTCACTCACTCTCACCACCTTCTTCACCCCAACATTCACTCCTCTTTTCTGAAAACCCATACTAATCTTCACCTTAGCCTCCACAAGATAATGATCAGACATCCCTCCAGTTGCACCTCTCAGCACATTAACATCCAAAAGTCTCTCTTTCGCACGCCTGTCAATTAACACGTAATCCAATAACGCTCTCTGGCCATCTCTCCTACTTACATAAGTATACTTATGTATATCTCGCTTTTTAAACCAGGTATTCCCAATCATCAGTCCTTTTTCAGCACATAAATCTACAAGCTCTTCACCATTTCCATTTACAACACTGAACACCCCATGCATACCAATTATTCCCTCGACTGCCACATTACTCACCTTTGCATTCAAATCACCCATCACTATAACCCGGTCTCGTGCATCAAAACCGCTAACACACTCATTCAGCTGCTCCCAAAACACTTGCCTCTCATGATCTTTCTTCTCATGCCCAGGTGCATATGCACCAATAATCACCCACCTCTCTCCATCAACTTTCAATTTTACCCATATTAATCGAGAATTTACTTTCTTACATTCTATCACATACTCCCACAACTCCTGTTTCAGGAGTATTGCTACTCCTTCCCTTGCTCTTGTCCTCTCACTAACCCCTGACTTCACTCCCCAGACATTTCCAAACCACTCTTCCCCTTTACCCTTGAGCTTCGTTTCACTCAGAGCCAAAACATCCAGGTTCCTTTCCTCAAACATACTACCTATCTCTCCTTTTTTCACATCTTGGTTACATCCACACACATTTAGGCACCCCACTCTGAGCCTTCGAGGAGGATGATCACTCCCCGCGTGACTCCTTCTTCTGTTTCCCATTTTAGAAAGTTAATACAAGGAGGGGAGGATTTCCGGCCCCCCGCTCCCGTCCCCTCTAGTCGCTTTCTACGACACGCGAGGAATATATATGTATATATATATATATATATATATATATATATATATATATATATATATATATATATATATATATATATATATATATATATATATATATATATATATATATATATATATATATATATATATATATATATAATCAACCCACCTCCCACTCTTCTCATGCCACAAGCATCTTTTGCGCAATCCATCACTGATTCCCTAAATACATCCCATTCCTCCCCCACTCCCCTTACTTCCATTGTTCTCACCTTTTTCCATTCTGTACTCAGTCTCTCCTGGTACTTCCTCACACAGGTCTCCTTCCCAAGCTCACTTACTCTCACCACCCTCTTCACCCCAACATTCACTCTTCTTTTCTGAAAACCCATACAAATCTTCACCTTAGCCTCCACAAGATAATGATCAGACATCCCTCGAGTTACACCTCTCAGCACATTAACATCCCAAAGTCTCTCTTTCGCACGCCTGTCAATTAACACGTAATCCAATAACGCTCTCTGGCCATCTCTCCTACTTACATAAGTACACTTATGTATATCTCGCTTTTTAAAACAGGTATTCCCAATCATCAGTCCTTTTAGAAAGGGTAGTGAGTGGTGGGATGAAGAAGTAAGAGTACTAGTGAAAGAGAAGACAGAGGCATTTGGACGATTTTTGCAGGGAAAAAATGCAATTGAGTGGGAGATGTATAAAAGAAAGAGACAGGAGGTCAAGAGAAAGGTGCAAGAGGTGAAAAAAAGGGCAAATGAGAGTTGGGGTGAGAAAGTATCATTAAATTTTAGGGAGAATAAAAAGATGTTCTGGAAGGAGGTAAATAAAGTGCGTAAGACAAGGGAGCAAATGGGAACTTCAGTGAAGGGCGCAAATGGGGATGTGATAACAAGTAGTGGTGATGTGAGAAGGAGATGGAGTGAGTATTTTGAAGGTTTGTTGAATGTGTTTGATGATAGAGTGGCAGATATAGGGTGTTTTGGTCGAGGTGGTGTGCAAAGTGAGAGGGTTAGGGAAAATGATTTGGTAAAAAGAGAAGAGGTAGTGAAAGCTTTGTGGAAGATGAAAGCCGGCAAGGCAGCAGGTTTGGATGGTATTGCAGTGGAATTTATTAAAAAAGGGGGTGACTGTATTGTTGACTGGTTGGTAAGGTTATTTAATGTATGTATGACTCATGGTGAGGTGCCTGAGGATTGGCGGAATGCGTGCATAGTGCCATTGTACAAAGGCAAAGGGGATAAGAGTGAGTGCTCTAATTACAGAGGTATAAGTTTGTTGAGTATTCCTGGTAAATTATATGGGAGGGTATTGATTGTGAGGGTGAAGGCTTGTACAGAGCATCAGATTGGGGAAGAGCAGTGTGGTTTCAGAAGTGGTAGAGGATGTGTGGATCAGGTGTTTGCTTTGAAGAATGTATGTGAGAAATACTTAGAAAAACAAATGGATTTGTATGTAGCATTTATGGATCTGGAGAATGCATATGATAGAGTTGATAGAGATGCTCTGTGGAAGGTATTAAGAATATATGGTGTGGGAGGCAAGTTGTTAGAAGCAGTGAAAAGTTTTTATCGAGGATGTAAGGCATGTGTACGTGTAGGAAGAGAGGAAAGTGATTGGTTCTCAGTGAATGTAGGTTTGCGGCAGGGATGTGTGATGTCTCCATGGTTGTTTAAATTGTTTATGGATGGGGTTGTTAGGGAGGCAAATGCAAGAGTTTTGGAAAGAGAGGCAAGTATGAAGTCTGTTGGGGATGAGAGAGCTTGGGAAGTGAGTCAGTTGTTGTTCGCTGATGATACAGCGCTGGTGGCTGATTCATGTGAGAAACTGCAGAAAATGGTGACTGAGTTTGGTAAAGTGTGTGGAAGAAAGTTAAGAGTAAATGTGAATGAGAGCAAGGTTATTAGGTACAGTAGGGTTGAGGGTCAAGTCAATTGGGAGGTGAGTTTGAATGGAGAAAAACTGGAGGAAGTGAAGTGTTTTAGATATCTGGGAGTGGATCTGGCAGCGGATGGAACCATGGAAGCGGAAGTGGATCATAGGGTGGGGGAGGGGGCGAAAATTCTGTGGGCCTTGAAGAATGTGTGGAAGTCGAGAACATTATCTCGGAAAGCAAAAATGGGTATGTTTGAAGGAATAGTGGTTTCAACAATGTTGTATGGTTGCGAGGCGTGGGCTATGGATAGAGTTGTGCGCAGGAGGATGGATGTGCTGGAAATGAGATGTTTGAGGACAATGTGTGGTGTGAGGTGGTTTGATCGAGTGAGTAACGTAAGGGTAAGAGAGATGTGTGGAAATAAAAAGAGCGTGGTTGAGAGAGCAGAAGAGGGTGTTTTGAAGTGGTTTGGGCACATGTACAGAATGAGTGAGGAAAGATTGACCAAGAGGATATATGTGTCGGAGGTGGAGGGAACGAGGAGAAGAGGGAGACCAAATTGGAGGTGGAAAGATGGAGTGAAAAAGATTTTGTGTAATCGGGGCCTGAACATGCAGGAGGGTGAAAGGAGGGCAAGGAATAGAGTGAATTGGAGCGATGTGGTATACCGGGGTTGACGTGATGTCAGTGGATTGAATCAAGGCATGTGAAGCGTCTGGGGTAAACCATGGAAAGCTGTGTAGGTATGTATATTTGCGTGTGTGGACGTATGTGTATGGGGGGGGTTGGGCCATTTCTTTCGTCTGTTTCCTTGTGCTACCTCGCAAACGCGGGAGACAGCGACAAAGTATAATAAAAAAAATATATATATATATATATATATATATGTATATATATATATATATATATATATATATATATATATATATATATATATATATATATATATATATATATATATATATATATATATATTTATATGTATATATATATATATATATTATCCCTGGGGATAGGGGAGAAAGAATACTTCCCACGTATTCCCTGCGTGTCGTAGAAGGCGACTAAAAGGGAAGGGAGCGGGGGGCTGGAAATCCTCCCCTCTCGTTTTTTTTTTTTAATTTTCCAAAAGAAGGAACAGAGAAGAGGGCCAGGTGAGGATATTCCCTCAAAGGCCCAGTCCTCTGTTCTTAACGCTACCTCGCTATCGCGGGAAATGGCGAATAGTATGAAAAGAAAAAAAAAAAAAAAATAAATATATATATATATATATATATATATATATATATATATATATATATATATATATATATATATATATATATTTATATATATATATATATTTTATTTTATTCATTTTGCTTTGTCGCTGTCTCCCGCGTTTGCGAGGTAGCGCAAGGAAAAAGACGAAAGAATGGCCCAACCCTCCCACATACACATGTATATACATACACGTCCACACACGCAAATATACATACCTATACATCTCAATGTACACATATATATACACACACAGACATATACATATACACATGTACATAATTCATACTGTCTGCCTTTATTTGCTCCCATCCCCACCTCGCCACACATGGAATAACAACCCCCTCCCCCCTCATGTGTGCGAGGTAGCGCTAGGAAAGACACCTAAGGCTCCATTCGTTCACACTCATTCTCTAGCTGTAATGTAATAATGCACCGAAACCACAGCTCCCTTTCCACATTCAGGCCCCACACACTTTCCATGGTTTACCCCAAACGCTTCACATGCTCTGGTTCAATCCATTGACAGCACGTCGACCCCGGTATACCATATCGTTCCAATTCACTCTATTCCTTGCACGCCTTTCACCCTCCTGCATGTTCAGGCCCCGATCACTCAAAATCTTTTTCACTTCATCTTTCCACCTCCAATTAGGTCTCCCACTTCTCCTAGTTCCCTCCACCTCCGACACATATATCCTCTTCGTCAATCTTTTCCCACTCATTCTCTCCATGTGACCAAACCATTTCAAAACACCCTCTTCTGCTCTCTCAACCACGCTCTTTTCATTTTCACACATCTCTCTCACCCTTACATTACTTACTCGATCGAACCACCTCACACCACATATTGTCCTCAAACATCTCATTTTCAGCACATCCACCCTCCTCCGCAGAACTCTATCCATAGCCCACGCCTCGCAACCATACAACATTGTTGGAACCACTATTCCTTCAAACATACCCATTTTAGCTTTCCGAGAAAATGTTCTCGACTTCCAAACATTCTTCAAGGCTCCCAGAATTTTCGCCACCTCCCCTACCCTATGATTCACTTCCGCTTCCATGGTTCCATCCGCTGCCAGATCCACTCCCAGATATCTAAAACACTTTACTTCCTCCAGTTTCTATCCATTCAAACTTACCTCCCAATTGACTTGACCCTCAACCCTACTGTACCTAAAAACCTTGCTCTTATTCACATTTGCTCTTAACTTTCTTCTTTCACACACTTTACCAAACTCAGTCACTAGCTTCTGCAGTTTCTTACATGAATCAGCCACCAGCGCTGTATCATAAGCGAACAACAACTGAATCACTTCCCAAGCTCTCTCATCCACAACAGACTTCATACTTGCCCCTCTTTCCAAAACTCTTGCATTCACCTCCCTAACAACCCCATCCATAAACAAATTAAACAACCATGGAGACATCACACACCCCTGCCGCAAACCTACATTCACTGAAAACCAATCACTCTCCTCTCTTCCTACACGTACACATGTCTTATATCCTCGATAAAAACTTTTCACAGCTTCTAACAACTTGCCTTCCATACCATTCTTAAAACCTTCCACAGCGCATCTCTATCAACTCTATCATATGCCTTCTCCAGATCCATAAATGCTACATACAAATCCATTTGTTTTTCTAAGTATTTCTCACATATTTTCTTCAAAGCAAACACCTGATCCACACATCCTCTACCACTTCTGAAACCACACTGCTCTTCCCCAAGCTGATGCTCTGTACACGTCTTCACCCTCTCAATCAATACCCTGTCATATGATTTACCAGGAATGCTCAACAAACTTATACCTCTGTAATTTGAGCACTCACTCTTATCCCCTTTGCCTTTGTACAATGGCACTATGCAAGCCTTCCGCCAATCCTCAGGCACCTCACCATGAGTCATACATACATTAAATAACCTTACCAACCAGTCAACAATACAGTCACCCCCTTTTTTAATAAATTCCACTGTAATACCATCCAAACCTGCTGCTTTGCCGGCTTTCATCTTCCGTAAAGCTTTTACTACCTCTTCTCTATTTACCAAATCATTTTCCCTAACCTCTAACTCTGCACACCACCTCGACCAAAACACCCTATATCTGCCACTCTATCATCAAAAACATTCAACAAACCTTCAAAATACTCAGTCCATCTCTTTCTCACATCACCACTACTTGTTATCACCTCCCCATTAGCCCCCTTCACTGAAGTTCCCATTTGTTCCCTTGTCTTACGCACTTTATTTACCTCCTTCCAAAACATCTTTTTAGTTCTCCCTGAAATTTAATGATACTCTCTCACCCAGACTCTCATTTGCCCTCTTTTTCACCTCTTGCAACTTTCTCTTGACTTCCTGCATCTTTCTTTTATACCTCTCCCACTCATTTGCATTTTTTCCCTGCAAAAACCGTTCAAATGCCTCTCTCTTCTCTTTCACTAATAATCTTACTTCTTCATGCCACCACTCACAACCTTTTCTAATCTGCCCACCTCCCACGCTTCTCATGCCACAAGCATCTTTTGCGCAAGCCATCACTGATTCCCTAAATACATCCCATTCCTCCCCCACTCCCCTTACCTCCTTTGTTCTCACCTTTTTCCATTCTGTACTCAGTCTCTCCTTGTACTTCCTCACACAAGTCTCCTTCCCAAGCTCACCTACTCTCACCACTCTCTTCACCCTAACATTCTTTCTTCTTTTCTGAAAACCCCCACAACTCTTCACCTCTCGGCACATTAACATCCAAAAGTCTCTCTTTCCTGCGTTTATCAATTAACCCGTAATCCAGTAACGCTCTCTGGCCATCTCTCCTACTTACATACGTATACTTATGTATATCTCGCTTTTTAAACCAGGTATTCCCAATCACCAGTTCTTTTTCAGCACATGAATCTACAAGCTCTTCACCATTTCCATTTACAACACTGAACACCCCATGTATACCAATTATTCCCTCAACTGCCACATTACTCACCTTTGCATTCAAATCACCCATCACTATAACCCGGTCTTTTGCATCAAAACCACTAACGCACTCATTTAGCTGCTCCCAAAGCATGAAATGACAACACCTTCCCCCTGCATACGCGCGAGGTATCGCTCGGAAAAGACAACAAAGGCCACAGTCGATCACACTCAGTCTCTACCTGTCATGTATAATGCACTGAAATGATAGCTCCCTTTCCACATGCAGGCCCTACAAATCTTTCTATGGTTTACCCCAGACGCTTCATATGCCGTGGTTCAATCCATTGACAGCACGTCGACTCCGGTATACCACATTGTTCCAATTTACTCTATTCCTTTCACGCCTTTCACCCTCCTGCATGTTCAAGCCCCGATCGCTCAAAAAATTTTTAACTCCATGCTTCCACCTCCAATTTGGTCTCCCACTTTTCTCGTTCCCTCCAACTCTGACACATATGTCTTCTTTGTTAATCTTTCCTCACTCATTCTCTCTATGTGATCAAAGCATTTCAAAACGCCCTCTTCAGCTCTGTCAACCACATTCATTTCATTACTAAACATCTCTCTTACCCTTTTATTGCTTACTCGATCAAACCACCTCACACCACATTATGTCCTCAAACATCTCATTTCCATCACATCCACCTTCCTACGCACAACCTTATCTATCGCCCATGCCTCACAATCATATGACATTGTAGAATCACTATTCCTTCAAACGTTCTCACTTTTGCTCTTCGAGATAACTTTTTCGTCTTTCACACATTCTTCAACGATCTCAGCGCCATTGCCCCCGACCCACCCTGTGACTCACTTCTGCTTCAATGATTCTATCCGCTGAGAAATCCAATCCCAAATATCTAAAACACCCCACTTCCTCCAGTTTTTCTCCATTCAAACTTACCTCCCAATTGGTTTGTTCCTTACCCCTACTGTACCTGATAACCTTTTTGTTATTGATATTTACTCTCAGCTTTCTTCTTTCACACACTTTACCATATTCAGTGACCAGCTTTTGCAGTTTCTCACCCGAATCAGTCACCAGCGCTGTATCATCAGCGAACAAGAACTGACTCACTTCCCAATCCCTCTCATCCACAAAAGACTGCATACTTGCCCCTCTCTCCAAAACTCTTCCATTCACCTTCCTGACAACCCCATCCAGAAACAGATTAAAGAGCCATGCAGACATCACACACCCCTGCCGCAAACCGAAATTCACTGGGAACCAATCACTTTCCTCTCTTCCTACTCGTACACATGCCTTACATACTCGATAAAAACTTTTCAATGCTTATAGCAACTTACCTCCCATACCATAAACTCCTAGTACCTTCCACAGAGCATCCCTATCAACTCTATCATATGCCCTTTCAAGATCCGCAGATGCTGCATACAAACAATCTGCTTTTCTAAGTATTTCTCACATACATTCTTCAAAGCAAACACCTGATCCACACATCCTCTACCATTTCTGAAACCACACTGCTCCTCCCCAATCTGGTGCACTGCACATGCCTGGACCCTCTCGATCAATACCCTCCCATATAATTTCCCAGGAATACTGAAAAAACTTTTGCCTCTGTAATTTGAGCACTCACTCTTATCCCCTTTGCCTTTGTACCAGTCAAACACACAATCAACCCCTTTTTTGATATATTCAACAGCAATGCCATCGAACCCGCCGCTTTCCCGGCTTTCATTTTCCACAAACCTTTCACTACCTCTTTTCTGTTTACCAAATTATTCTCTCTGACCGTCTCACCTCGCACACCACATCGACCAAAACACCATATATCTGCCTCTCTATCATCTAACACATTTAACAAACCTTCAAAATACTCCATATCCGACTCACTTCACTACTACTTCTTATTACCTCCCAATATGCCCCCTCCACCGATGTTCCCATTTGTTCCCTTTTCTTACGCATTATATTTGCCTCCTTCCAAAACATCTTTTCATTTTCCCTAAAATTTAATGGTACTCTCTCACCCCAGTTCTCATTTGCCCTCTTTTTCACCTCTTGCACCTTTCTCTTGACCCCTTGCCTCTTTCTTCTATACATCTCCCAGTCATTTGCAGTATTTCCCTGCAAAAATCTTCCAATGCCTCTCTCTTCTCTTTCACTAACAATCTTACTTCTTCATCCCACTATTCACTATCCTTTCTAATCTGCCCACATCCCTCCTCTCTCATGCCACAGGCATCTTTTGCGCAAGCTATCACTGCTTCCTTAAATGCATCCAATTCCTCCCCCACTCTCTTTACGTCATCTGCTCTCACTTTTTCCATTCTGCACTTAATATCTCCCAATACTTCCTCACACAAGTCTCCTTTCCAAGCTCACTTACTCTCACCACTTTCTTCACCCCAACTTTCTATCTTCTTTTCTGAAAACCTCTACATCTCTTCATCTTCGCCTCCACAAGATAATGATCAGAAGCCCCTCAGTTGCGCTTCTCATTACATTGACACCCAAAAGTCTCTTTCGTGCGCCTATCAATTAACATGTAATCCAGTAACGCTCTGTCGCCATTTATCCTACTTACATAGGTATACATACCAGTCCTTTTCAGCACTCAAATCTACAAGCTCTTTACCATTTCCATGTACAACACTGAACACCCCATATACACCAATTGTACCCTGAACTGGAGTATTACTCACCTTTGATTCAAATCACCAATCACTATAACCCGGTTTCGTGCATCAAAGCTGCTAATACACTCAGCTGCTCGTTTTTAAAACACTTGCCTCTCATAATCTTCTCATGACCAGATGCATAGGCCCCAATAATCACCCATCTCCCTTCATCCACATTTCAGTTTTACCCATATCAATCTAGAGTTACTTTCTTATACTCTATCACATACTCCCACAACTCCTGCTTCAGGAGTAGTGCTACTCCTTCCTTTGCTCTTGACATCTCACCCACCCCTGTCTTTACTCCAACCACATTCCTAAACCACTCTTCCCCTTTACCCTTAAGCTTCGTTTCACTCAAGGCCAAAGCATCCACGTTCCTTTCCTCAAATATATTATCTATCTCTCCTTTTTTCTCATCTTAGTTACATCCACACACATTTAGACAACCACTCTGAACCTTCAAGGAGGATGAGCACTCCCCGCATGATTCCTTGTTCTGTTTCCCCCTTATATACATATATATGTATACTTACATATCAAAAAGGATATCAATTTTGTCCACTAGGAAAATGAAATGCGACAAGTTCCCAAGTGCACTTTTGTGTAATAATCCCATCATCAGGGGAGATACAAAAAAGAAATATGTCAGAAAATCTATAACGAAGAAACTTAGCTAAGACGCCATTTGGTAAACGCATTATTGATAGTCCAAGACAGACAGCGAGCGTATCATAAACTTATTCCGTGGACAAGAAGCGCAATTGCTTGCAAATTCTACCAACAATAAAGCTATCCAATTTGTATAGGCCTTCACTAATCTTAATGTTATAATTATTTTTTTTCTAATAATAGAAGATTCAATGATATTTCTCGTGGTATTGGAGTTAGAGTTAATAGCTGAGAGGGCATTACTGTAATCAAAACAATGATCATAGTTTTTGTCACGATTAAACATGGCATTTGATTCTTGTCCTGTTCTTATAGTATGTTCATGTTGCTTATGTCTAACGGAAAGATCCTTACCAGTCTCGTAAGGGCATCATTGGGTTATATGTTAACTGATAGTCGTGTAAAAGATAATTTTGGATCTTAATGTGCTGAAAGGGGATGCCTGATCACTATCTTGTGGAGGCTAAGGTGAACTTTTCTAGAGGTTTTCAAAAAAGAAGACAGAATATAAGGGAGAAGAGAGTGGCGAGAGTAAGTGAGCTTAGAAAGGAAATTTTTTGAGGAAGCACCTGGATAGATTAAGTGTATAATGGCAATAGTTGAAAGCAAATGACGTGAGGGGTGTGGGTGAGGAATGGGATGTTTTTAGGGAAGTAGTGATGGCTTGTGCAAAAGATGCATGTGGCACAACAAAGGTAGGAGGTGAGCAGATTAGAGAGGGTTGTGAGTGGTGGGATGAAGTAAAGCTGTTAGTGAAAGAGAAAAGAGAATCGTTTGGAAGGAATACAAAGGAATGGAAGATGCATAAAAGAAAGCAGCAGGAGGTCAAGAGAAAGGTGCAAGGGTTGAAAATGAGGGCAAATGAGAGTTGGGGTGAAAGAATATCATTAGATTTTAGGGAGGATAAAAATATGTTTTGCAAAGAGGTAAATAACGTGCATAAGGCAAGAGAACAAATGGGAACATCGGAGAAGGGAACAAGTGGGAAAGTGATAACAGATAGTTATGAAGTGAGGAGATGCAGTGAGCATTTTGAAGGTTTGTTGAATGTGTTTGATTATAGAGTGGCATATATAGGGTGTTTGTGCGAAGTGAAAGATTCAGGGAGAATTGGTTTGGTTAAGAGAGAAGAGGTACTGAAGGCTCTGCGGAAGATGGAATCCTGCAAGGCTGCGGGTTTGGATAGTATTGCAGTGGAATTTCTTAAAAAAAAAAAAAGGGGGGTGACTGTGTTGTTGATTGGTTGGTAAGGATATTCGGTGTATGAATGGACCATTGTGAACTGCCTGAGGATTGGCGGAATCCATGCATAGTGCCATTGTACAAAGGGAAAGAGGATAGAGGGGAGTGTTCAACCCACGGGGGCATAAGTTTATTTGGTATTCCTGGGAAATCATGTGGGATGGTATTGATTGCGAGGGTGAAGGCATGTACGCAGTGTCAGATTGGGAAAGAGCAGTGTGGTTTCAGAAGTGGTAGAGGATGTGTTGATCATGTGTTAGTTTTGAGGAATGTGAATGAGAACTACTTAGAAAAACAGAGGGATTTGTATGTAGCCTTTATGGATCTGGAGAAGGCGCATGATAGGTTTGATTGAGATGCTTTCTCAAAGGTCTCAATGGTATGTGATGTTGGGAAATAAGTTGATAGAAGCAGTGAATAGTGTTTACTTATGATGTAAGTCATGTGTACAACTAGGAATGCAGAAGAGTAACTGGTTCCCAGTAAAAGTCGCTCCGCGACAGGGGTGTGTGATGTCCCCATAGTTGTTTAATTTGTTTATGGATGGGATGTTTAGGAAGGTAAATGCAAGAGTTTTGTAGAAAGGGGCATGTATACAGTCTGCTGGGGATGAGAGGCCTGGGAAGTGAGTCAGTTGCTGTTCAATGATTAAACATCTCTAGGGGCTAATAGGAGTGAGAACTGCAGAAATTTGTGACGGAGTTTGGAAAAGCGTGTTAAAAGATAAAGTTGAGTGTAAATGTGTGTAAGAGAAAGATTATTAGATTCAGTAGGGTTGAGGGACAAGTTACTTGGGCTGTAAGTTTAAATGGAGAAAAATTGCAGGAAGTAAAGTGTTCTAGATATCTGTTCTCGATGTCTGAAGTCGAGATAATGTTCTCGACTTCCACACATTCTTCAAGGCTCCCAGGATTTTCGCCCCCTCCCCCACCCTATGATTCATTCCGCTTCCATGGTTCCATCCGCTGCCAGAACCACTCCCAGATATCTAAAACACTTTACTTAGTCCAGTTTTTTTACATTCAAACTTACTTACCTCCCAATGACTTGACCCTCAACACTACTGTACGTAATAACCTTGCTCTTATACACAATTACTCTTAACTTTCTTCTTTCACACACTTTACCAAACTCAGTCACCAGCTTCTGCAGTTTCTCACATGAATCAGCCACCAGCGCTGTATCATCAGCGAACAACAACGGACTCACTTCCCAATCTCTCTCATCCACAACAGACTTCATACTTGCCCCTCTTTCCAAAACTCTTGCATTCATCTCCCTAACAACCCATCCATAAACAAATTAAACAACCATGGAGACATCGGACACCCCTGCCGCAAACCTAATTTAACTGAGAACCAATCACTTTCCTCTCTTCCTACACGTACACATGCCTTACATCCTGGATAAAAACTTTTCACAGCTTCTAACAACTTGCCTCCCATACCATATATTCTTAATACCTTCCACAGAGCATCTCTATCAACACTATCATATGCCTTCTCCAGATCCATAAATGCTACATACAAATCCATTTGTTTTTCTAAGTATTTCTCACATACATTCTTCAAAGCAAACACCTGATCCACACATCCTCTACCACTTCTGAAACCACACTACTCTTTTTCAATCTGACGCTTTGTACAAGCCTTCACCCTCTCAATCAATACCCTCCCATATAATTTACCAGGAATACTCAACAAACTTATACCTCTGTAATTTGAGCACTCACTCTTATCCACTTTGCCTTTGTACAATGACACCATGCACGCATTCCGCCAATCCTCAGGCACCTCACCATGAGTCATACATACATTAAATAACCTTACCAACCAGTCTACAATACAGTCATCCCCTTTTTTAATATATTCCACTGCAATACCATCCAACCCTGCTGCCTTGCCGGCTTTCATCTTCCGCAAAGCTTTTACTACCTCTTCTCTGTTTACCAAATCATTTTCCCTACCAATCTCACTTTGCACACCACCTCGACCAAAACACCCATTATCTGCCACTCTATCGGCAAACACATTCAACAAACCTTCAAAATACTCACTCCATCTCCTTCTCACATCACGACTACTTCTTATCACCTCCCGATTAGCGCCTTTCACTGAAGTTCCCATTTGCTCCCTTGTCTTACGCACTTTATTTACCTCCTTCCAAAACTTCTTTCTATTCTCCCTATATATATATATATATATATATATATATATATATATATATATATATATATATATATATATATATATATATATATATATATATATATATATATATATATATATATATATATATATATATATATATATATATATATATATATATGTATATATATATATATTTTTTTTTTTTTTTTATACTTTGTCGCTGTCTCCCGCGTCTGCGAGGTAGCGCAAGGAAACAGACGAAAGAAATGGCCCAACCCCCCCCATACACATGTACATACACACGTCCACACACGCAAATATACATACCTACACAGCTTTCCATGGTTTACCCCGGACGCTTCACATGCCTTGGTTCAATCCACTGACAGCACGTCAAACCCTGTATACCACATCACTCCAATTCGCTCTATTTCTTGCCCTCCTTTCACCCTCCTGCATGTTCAGGCCCCGATCACACAAAATCCTTTTCACTCCATCTTTCCACCTCCAATTTGGTCTCCCTCTTCTCCTCGTTCCCTCCACCTCCGACACATATATCCTCTTGGTCAATCTTTCCTCACTCATTCTCTCCATGTGCCCAAACCATTTCAAAACACCCTCTTCTGCTCTCTCAACCACGCTCTTTTTATTTCCACACATCTCTCTTACCCTTACGTTACTTACTCGATCAAACCACCTCACACCACACATTGTCCTCAAGCATCTCATTTCCAGCACATCCATCCTCCTGCTCACAACTCTATCCATAGCCCACGCCTCGCAACCATACAACATTGTTGGAACCACTATTCCTTCAAACATACCCATTTTTGCTTTCCGGGATAATGTTCTCGACTTCCACACATTTTTCAAGGCTCCCAAAATTTTCGCCCCCTCCCCCACCCTATGATCCACTTCCGCTTCCATGGTTCCATCCGCTGACAGATCCACTCCCAGACATCTAAAACACTTCACTTCCTCCAGTTTTTCTCCATTCAAACTCACCTCCCAATTGACTTGACCCTCAACCCTGCTGTACCTAATAACCTTGCTCTTATTCACATTTACTCTTAACTTTCTTCTTCCACACACTTTACCAAACTCAGTCACCAGCTTCTGCAGTTTCTCACATGAATCCGCCACCAGCGCTGTATCATCAGCGAACAACAACTGACTCACTTCCCAAGCTCTCTCATCCCCAACAGACTTCATACTTGCCCCTCTTTCCAAAACTCTTGCATTTACCTCCCTAACAACCCCATCCATAAACAAATTAAACAAGCATGGAGACATCACACACCCCTGCCGCAAACCTACATTCACTGAGAACCAATCACTTTCCTCTCTTCCTACACGTACACATGCCTTACATCCTCGATAAAAACTCTTCACTGCTTCTAACAACTTGCCTCCCACACCATATATTCTTAATACCTTCCACAGAGCATCTCTATCAACTCTATATATATATATATATATATATATATATATATATATATATATATATATATATATATATGTATATATATATATATATCTATATATATATTTATTATTTGTTCTGTCGTTGTCTCCCGCGTTTGCGAGGTAGCGCCAGGAAACAGACGAAAGAAATGGCCCAACCCACACCCATACACATGTATATACAAACACTTCCTCACACGCAAATATACATACCTATACATCTCAATGTACACATATATATATACACATACAGACACATACCTATATACCCATCCACACAATTCACACTGTCTATCTTTATTCATTCTCATCGCCACCTCGCCACATATGGAATACCATACCCCTCCTCCCTCATGTGTGCGAGGTAGCGCTAGGAAAAGATAACAAAGGCCCCATTCGTTCACACTCAATCTCTAGCTGTCATGCAATAATGCCCGAAACCAGAGCTCCCTTTCCACATTCAGGCCCCACAAAACTTTCCAAGGTTTACCCCAGACGCTTCACGTGCCCTGATTCAATCCACTGACAACACGTCAACACACGGTATACCACATCGATCCAATTCACTCTATTCCTTGCACGCCTTTCACCCTCCTGCATGTTCAGGCCCCGATCACTCAAAATCTTTTTCACTCCATCTTTCCACCTCCAATTTGGTCTCCCACATCTCGTTCCCTCCACCTCCGACACATATATCGTCTTGGTCAATCTTTCCTCACTCATTGTCTCCATGTGCCCAAACCATTTCAAAACACCCTCTTCTGCTCTCTCAACCACGCTCTTTTTATTTCCACACATCTCTCTTACCCTTACATTACTTACTCGATCAAATCACTCACACCACACATTGTCCTCAAACATCTCATTTCCAGCACATCCACCCTCCTCCGCACAACTCTATCCATAGCCCACGCCTTGCAACCATAGAACATTGCTGGAACCACTATTCCTTCAAACATACAAAATTTTGCTTTCCGAGATAATGTTTTCGACTTCCACACATTCTATAAGGCTCCCAGGATTTTCGCCACCTCCCCCACCCTATGATTCACTTCCGCTTCCATGGTTCCATTCGCTGCCAGATCCACTTCCAGATATCTAAAACACTTTACTTCCTCTAGTTTTTCTCCATTCAAACTTACCTCCCAATTGACTTGACACTTAACCCTACTGGACCTAATAACCTTGCTCTTATTCACATTTACTCTTAACTTTCTTCTTTCACACACTTTACCAAACTCAGTCACCAGCTTCTGCAGTTTCTCACATGAATCAGCCACCAGCGCTGTATCATCAGCGAACAACAACTGACTCACTTCCCAAGCTCTCTCATCAACAACAGACATCATACTTGCCACTCTTTCCAAAATTCTTGCATTCACCTCCCTAACAACCCCATCCATAAACAAATTAAACAACCATGGAGACATCACACACCCCTGCCGCAAACCTACATTCATTGAGAACCAATAACTTTCCTCTCTTTCTACACGTACATATGCCTTACATCCTCCATAAAAACTTTTCACTGCTTCTAACAACTTGCCTCCTACAACATATATTCTTAATACCTTCCACAGAGCAACTCTATCAAATCTATCATATGCCTTCTCCAGATCCATAAATGCTATATACAAATCCATTTGCTTTTCTAAGAATTTCTCACATAAATTCTTCAAAGCAAACACCTGATCCACACATCCTCTACCACTTCTGAAACCACACTGCTCTTCCCCAATCTGATGCTCTGTACATGCCTTCACCCTCTCAATCAATACCCTCCCATATAATTCACCTGTAATACTCAACAAACTTATACCTCCTTAATTTGAGCAATCACTCTTATCCCCTTTGCCTATGTACAATGGCACTATGTACGCATTCCGCCAATCCTCAGGCACCTCACCATGAGTCATAAATACATGAAATAACCTTACCAACCAGTCAACAATACAGTCACCCCCTTTTTTAATAGATTCCACTGCAATACCATCCAAACCTGCTGCCTTGCCGGGTTTCATCTTCCGCAAAGCTTTTACTACCTTTCTCTGTTTACCAAATCATTTTCTCTAACCATCTCACTTTGTACACCACCTCGACCAAAACACCCTATATCTGCCACTCTATCATCACACACATTCAACAAAACTTCAAAATACTCACTCCATCTCCTTCTCACATCACCACTACTTTTTATCACCTCCCCATTAGCACCCTTCACTGAAGTTCCCATTTGCTCCTTTGTCTTATGCACTTTATTTACCTCCTTCCAGAACATCTTTTTATTCTCCCTAATATTTAATGATACTCTCTCACCCCAACTCTCATTTGCCCTCTTTTTCACCTCTTGCACCTTTCTATTGACGTCCTGTCACTTTCTTTTATACATCTCCCACTCAATTGCATTTTTTCCCTGCAAAAATCGTCCAAATGTCTATCTCTTCTCTTTCACTAATACTCTTACTTCTTCATCCCACCACTCACTACCCTTTCTAATCAACCCACCTCCCACTCTTCTCATGCCACAAGCATCTTTTTCGCAATCCATCACTGATTTCCTAAATACATCCCATTCCTTCCCCACTCCCTTACTTCCATTGTTCTCACCTTTTTCCATTCTGTACTCAGTCTCTCCTGGTACTTCCTTACACAAGTCTCCTTCCCAAGCTCACTTACTCTCAACACCCTCCTCACCCCAACATTCACTCTTCTTTTCTGAAAACCCATACAAATCTTCACCTTAGCCTCTACAAGATAATGATCAGACATCCCTTCAGTTGCACCTCTCAGCACATTAACATCCAAAAGTCTCTCTTTCGCGCGCCTGTCAATTAACACGTAATCCAATAACGCTCTCTGGCCATGTCTCCTACTTACATACGTATACTTATGTATATCTCGCTTTTTAAACCAGGTATTCCCAATCACCAGTTCTGTTTCAGCACATAAATCTACAAGCTCTTCACCATTTCCATTTACATCACTGAACACCCCATGTATACCAATTATTCTCTCAACTGCAACATTACTCACCTTTGCATTCAAATCACCCATCACTATAACCCGGTCTTGTGTATCAAAACCACTAACACACTCATTCAGCTGCTCCCAAAACACTTGCCTCTCATGATCTTTCTTCTCATTCTCAGGTGCATATGCAACAATTATCACCCATGTCTCTCCATCAACTTTCAGTTTTACCCATATTAATCGAGGATTTACTTTCTTACATTCTATCACATACTCCCACAACTCCTGTTTCAGGAGTACGGCTACTCCTTCCCTTGCTCTTGTCCTCTCACTAACCCCTGACTTTACTCCCAAGACATTCCCAAAACCACTATTCCCCTGTACCCTTGAGCTTCGTTTCACTCAGAGTCAAAACATCCAGGCTCCTTTCCTCAAACATACTACCTATCTCTCCTTTTTTAAATTGATGAAAACTTCTATTGACGTGTGTGTAAATAAATTATACATTTCTCTTTTCCATAACCAGAGGTTGAACCAATATGTGACATTCAATTTTATTTCATTTCAAGCTAGAAGTTTCAGTTTTCTAAATTGTTTCTTACATTTTTCATATATATATATATATATATATATATATATATATATATATATATATATATATATATATATATATATATATATATATATATTTTATATATTTATATATAAAATATATATATATATATATATATATATATATATATATATATATATATATATATATATATATATATATATATATATATATATATATATATATATATATATATACATCCCTGGGGATAGGGGTGAAAGAATACTTCCCACGTATTCCTCGCGTGTCGTAGAAAGCGACTAGAGGGGACGGGAGCGGGGGGCCAGAAATCCTCCCCTCCTTGTATTAACTTTCTAAAATGGTAAACAGAAGAAGGAGTCACGTGGGGAGTGCTCATCCTCCTCGAAGGCTCAGAGTGGGGTGCCTAAATGTGTGTGGATGTAACCAAGATGTGAAAAAAGGAGAGATAGGGAGTATGTTTGAGGAAAGGAACCTGGATGTTTTGGCTCTGAGTGAAACGAAGCTCAAGGGTAAAGGGGAAGAGTGGTTTGGGAATGTCTGGGGAGTAAAGTCAGGGGTTAGTGAGAGGACAAGAGCAAGGGAAGGAGAAGCAATACTCCTGAAACAGGAGTTGTGGGAGTATGTGATAGAATGTAAGAAAGTAAATTCTCGATTAATATGGGTAAAACTGAAAGTTGATGGAGAGAGGTGGGTGATTATTGGTGCTTATGCACCTGGGCATGAGAAGAAAGATCAAGAGAGGCAAGTGTTTTGGGAGCAGCTGAATGAGTGTGTTAGTGGTTTTGATGCACGAGACCGGGTTATAGTGATGGGTGATTTGAATGCAAAGGTGAGTAATGTGGCAGTTGAGGGAATAATTGGTATACATGGGGTGTTCAGTGTTGTAAATGGAAATGGTGAAGAGCTTGTAGATTTATGTGCTGAAAAAGGACTGATGATCGGGAATACCTGGTTTAAAAAGCGAGATATACATAAGTATACTTATGTAAGTAGGAGAGATGGCCAGAGAGCGTTATTGGATTACGTGTTAATTGACAGGCGTGCGAAAGAGAGACTTTTGGATGTTAATGTGCTGAGAGGTGCAACTGGAGGGATGTCTGATCATTATCTTGTGGAGGCTAAGGTGAAGATTTGTATGGGTTTTCAGAAAAGAAGAGTGAATGTTGTGGTGAAGAGGGTGGTGAGAGTAAGTGAGCTTGAGAAGGAGACCTGTGTGAGGAAGTACCAGGAGAGACTGAGTACAGAATGGAAAAAGGTGAGAACAATGGAAGTAAGGGGAGTGGGGGAGGAATGGGATGTATTTAGGGAATCAGTGATGGATTGCGCAAAAGATGCTTCTGGCATGAGAGGAGTGGGAGGTGGGTTGATTAGAAAGGGTAGTGAGTGGTGGGATGAAGAAGTAAGAGTATTAGTGAAAGAGAAGAGAGAGGCATTTGTACGATTTTTGCAGGGAAAAAATGCAATCGAGTGGGAGATGTATAAAAGAAAGAGACACGAAGGTCAAGAAAAAGGTGCAAGAGGTGAAAAAAAGGGCAAATTAGAGTTGGGGTGAGAGAGTATCATTAAATTTTAGGGAGAATAAAAAGATGTTCTGGAAGGAGATAAATAAAGTGCGTAAGACAAGGGAGCAAGTGGGAAATTCAGTGAAGGGCGCAAGTGGGGAGGTGATAACAAGTAGTGGTGAAGTGAGAAGGAGATGGAGTGAGTATTTTGAAGGTTTGTTGAATGTGTTTGATGATAGAGTGGCAGATATAGGGTGTTTTGGTCGAGGTGGTGTGCAAAGTGAGAGGGTTAGGGAAAATGATTTGGTAAACAGAGAAGAGGTAGTGAAAGCTTTGCAGAAGATGAAAGCCGGCAAGGCAGCAGGTTTGGATGGTATTGCAGTGGAATTTATTAAAAAAGGGGGTGACTGTATTGTTGACTGGTTGGTAAGGTTATTTAATGTATGTATGACTCATGGTGAGGTGCCTGAGGATTGGCGAAATGCGTGCATAGTGCCATTGTACAAAGGCAAAGGGGATAAGAGTGAGTACTCAAATTACAGAGGTATAAGTTTGTTGAGTATCCCTGGTAAATTATATGGGAGGGTATTGATTGAGAGGGTGAAGGCATGTACAGAGAATCAGATTGAAGAAGAGCAGTGTGGTTTCAGAAGTGGTAGAGGATGTGTGGATCAGGTGTTTCCTTTGAAGAATGTATGTGAGAAATACTTAGAAAAGCAAATAGATTTGTATGTAGCATTTATGGATCTGGAGAAGGCATATGATAGAGTTGATAGAGATGCTCTGTGGAAGGTATTAAGAATATATGGTGTGGGAGGAAAGTTGTTAGAAGCAGTGAAAAGTTTTTATCGAGGAAGAGAGGAAAGTGATTGGTTCTCAGTGAATGTAGGTTTGCGGCAGGGGTGTGTGATGTCTCCATGGTTGTTTAATTTGTTTATGGATGGGGTTGTTAGGGAGGTAAATGCAAGAGTTTTGGAAAGAGGGGCAAGTATGAAGTCTGTTGTGGATGAAAGAGCTTGGGAAGTGAGTCAGTTGTTGTTC
The DNA here is from genome assembly GCF_036320965.1 of Panulirus ornatus. Taxonomy (NCBI): domain Eukaryota; kingdom Metazoa; phylum Arthropoda; class Malacostraca; order Decapoda; family Palinuridae; genus Panulirus; species Panulirus ornatus. The sequence goes on along the minus strand of NC_092238.1, from coordinate 53,782,521 downwards.
GCTGATGATACAGCGCTGGTGGCTGATTCATGTGAGAAACTGCAGAAGCTGGTGACTGAGTTTGGAAAAGTGTGTGGAAGAAGAAAGTTAAGAGTAAATGTGAATAAGAGCAAGGTTATTAGGTACAGTAGGGTTGAGGGTCAAGTCAATTGGGAGGTAAGTTTGAATGGAGAAAAACTGGAGGAAGTGAAGTGTTTTAGATATCTGGGAGTGGATCTGGCAGTGGATGGAACCATGGAAGCGGAAGTGGATCATAGGGTGGGGGAGGGGGCGAAAATACTGGGGGCCTTGAAGAATGTGTGGAAGTCGAGAATATTATCTCGGAAAGCAAAAATGGGTATGTTTGAAGGAATAGTGGTTCCAACAATGTTGTATGGTTGCGAGGCGTGGGCTATGGATAGAGTTGTGCGCAGGAGGATGGATGTGCTGGAAATGAGATGTTTGAGGACAATGTGTGGTGTGAGGTGGTTTTATCGAGTGAGTAACGTAAGGGTAAGAGAGATGTGTGGAAATAAAAAGAGCGTGGTTGAGAGAGCAGAAGAGGGTGTTTTGAAGTGGTTTGGGCACATGGAGAGGATGAGTGAGGAAAGATTGACCAAGAGGATATATGTGTCGGAGGTGGAGGGAACAAGGAGAAGAGGGAGACCAAATTGGAGGTGGAAAGATGGAGTGAAAAAGATTTTGTGTGATCGGGGCCTGAACATGCAGGAGGGTGAAAGGAGGGCAAGGAATAGAGTGAATTGGAGCGATTTGGTATACCGGGGTTAACGTGCTGTCAGTGGATTGAAGCAGGGCATGTGAAGCGTCTGGGGTAAACCATGGAAAGCTGTGTAGGTATGTATATTTGCGTGTGTGGACGTATGTATATACATGTGTATGGGGGGGGGTTGGGCCATTTCTTTCGTCTGTTTCCTTGCGCTACCTCGCAAACGCGGGAGACAGCGACAAAGTATAAATATAATAATAAATATATGTATATATATATTTTTTTTTTTTTTTTTTTTTTTTTTTTTGCTTTGACCCTCAACCCTACTGTACCTAATAACATTGCTCTTATTCACATTTACTCTTAACTTTCTTCTTCCACACAATTTACCAAACTCAGTCACCAGCTTCTGTAGTTTCTCACATGAATCAGCCACCAGCGCTGTATCATCAGCGAACAACAACTGACTCACTTCCCAAGCTCTCTCATCCCCAACAGACTTCATTCTTGCCCCTCTTTCCAAAACTCTTGCATTTACCTCCCTAACAATCCCATCCATAAACAAATTAAACAACCATGGAGACATCACACACCCCTGCCGCAAACCTACATTCACTGAGAACCAATCACTTTCCTCTCTTCCTACAGGTACACATGCCTTACATCCTCGATAAAAACTTTTCACTGCTTCTAACAACTTGCCTCCCACACCATATATTCTTAATACCTTCCACAGAGCATCTCTATCAACCCTATCATATGCCTTCTACCGATCCATAAATGCTACATACAAATCCATTTGCTTTTCTAAGTATTTCTCACATACATTTTTCAAAGCAAACACATAATCCACATATCCTCTACCACTTCTGAAACCACACTGCTCTTCCCCAATCTGATGCTCTGTACATGTTTGAGGAAAGGAACCTGGATGTTTTGGCTCTGAGTGAAACGAAGGTCAATGGTGAAGGGGAAGAGTGGTTTGGGAATGTCTTGTGAGTAAAGTCAGGGGTTAGTGAGAGGACAAGAGCAAGGGAAGGAGTAGCAGTACTCCTGAAACAGGAGTTGTGGGAGTACGTGATAGAATGTAAGAAAGTAAATTCCCGATTAATATGGGTAAAACTGAAAGTTGATGGAGAGAGATGGGTGATTATTGGTGCATATGCACCTGGGCATGAGAAGAAAGATCATGAGAGGCAAGTGTTTTGGGAGCAGCTGAATGAGTGTGTTAGTGGTTTTGATGCACGAGACCGGGTTATAGTGTTGGGTGATTTGAATGCAAAGGTGAGTAATGTGGAAGTTGAGGGAATAATTGGTGTACATGGGTTGTTCAGTGTTGTTAATGGAAATGGTGAAGAGCTTGTAGATTTATGTGCTGAAAAAGGACTGGTGATTGGGAATACCTGGTTTAAAAAGCGAGATTTACATAAGTATACTTATATAAGTAGGAGAGATGGCCAGAGAGCGTTATTGGATTACGTGTTAAGTGACACGCGCGCGAAAGAGAGACTTTTGGATGTTAATGTGCTGAGAGGTGCAACTGGAGGGATGTCTGATCATTATCTTGTGGAGGCTAAGGTGAAGATTTGTATGGGTTTTCAGAAAAGAAGAGTGAATGTTCGGGTGAAGAGGGTGGTGAGAGTAAGTGAGCTTGGGAAGGAGACTTGTGTGAGGAAGTACCAGGAGAGACTGAGTACAGAATGGAAAAAGGTGAGAACAATGGAAGTAAGGGGAGTGGGGGAGGAATGGGATGGATTTAGGGAATCAGTGATGGATTGCGCAAAAGATGCTTGTGGCATGAGAAGAGTGGGAGGTGGGTTGATTAGAAAGGGTAGTGAGTGGTGGGATGAAAAAGTAAGAGTATTAGTGAAAGAGAAGAGAGAGGCATTTGGACGATTTTTGCAGGGAAAAAATGCAGTTGAATGGGAGACGTATAAAAGAAAGAGACAGGAGGTCAAGAGAAAGGTGCAAGAGGTGAAAAAAAGGGCAAATGAGAGTTGGGGTGACAGAGTATCATTAGATTTTAGGGAGAATTAAAAGATGTTCTGGAAGGAGGTAAATAAGGTGCGTAAGACAAGGGAGCAAATGGGAACTTCAGTGAAGGGCGTAAATGGGGAGGTGATAACAAGTAGTGGTGATGTGAGAAGGAGATGGATTGAGTATTTTGAAGGTGTGTTGAATGTGTTTGATGATAGAGTGGCAGATATAGGGTGTTTTGGTCGAGGTGGTGTGCAAAGTGAGAGGGTTAGGGAAAATGATTTGGTAAACAGAGAAGAGGTAGTAAAAGCTTTGCAGAAGATGAAAGCCGGCAAGGCAGCAGGTTTCGATGGTATTGCAGTGGAATTTATTAAAAAAGGGTGTGACTGTATTGTTGACTGGTTGGTAAGGTTATCTAATGTATTTATGACTCACGGTGAGGTGCCTTAGGATTGGCGGAATGCGTGCATAGTGCCATTGTACAAAGGCAAAGGGGATAAGAGTGAGTGCTCAAATTACAGAGGTATAAGTTTGTTGAGTATTGCTGGTAAATTATATGGGAGGGTATTGATTGAGAGGGTGAAGGCATGTACTGAGCATCAGATTGGGGAAGAGCAGTGTGGTTTCAGAAGTGGTAGAGGATGTGTGGGTCAGGTGTTTGCTCTGAAGAATGTATGTAAGAAATACTTAGAGAAGCAAATGGATTTGTATTTAGCATTTATGGATCTGGAGAAGGCATATGATAGAGTTGATAGAGATGCTCTGTGGAAGGTATTAAGAATATATGGTGTGGGAGGCAAGTTGTTAGAAGCAGTGAAAAGTTTTTATCGAGGATGTAAGGCATGTGTACGTGTAGGAAGAGAGGAAAGTGATTGGTTCTCAGTGAATGTAGGTTTGCGGCAGAGGTGTGTGATGTCTCCATGGTTGTTTAATTTGTTTATGGATGGGGTTGTTAGGGAGGTGAATGCAAGTGTTTTGGAAAGAGGGGCAAGTATGAAGTCTGTTGGGGATGAGAGAGCTTGGGAAGTGAGTCCGTTGTTGTTCGCTGATGATACAGCGCTGGTGGCTGATTCATGTGAGAAACTGCAGAAGCTGGTGACTGAGTTTGGTAAACTGTGTGAAAGAAGAAAGTTAAGAGTAAATGTGAATAAGATCAAGGTTATTAGTTACAGTAGGATTGAGGGTCATGTCAATTGGGAGGTGAGTTTGAATGGAGAAAAACTGGAGGAATTGAAGTGTTTTAGATATCTGGGAGTGGATCTGGCAGCGGATGGAACCATGGAAGCGGAAGTGGATCATAGGGTGGGGGAGGGGGCGAAAATTCTGGGAGCCTTGAAGAATGTGTGGAAGTCGAGAACATTATCTCGGAAAGCAAAAATAGGTATGTTTGAAGGAATAGTGGTTCCAACAATGTTGTATGGTTGCGAGGCGTGGGCTATGGATAGAGTTGTGAGCAGGAGGATGGATGTGCTGGAAATGAGATGTTTGAGGACAATGTGTTGTGTTAGGTGGTTTGATCGAGTAAGTAACGTAAGGGTAATAGAGATGTGTGGAAATAAAAAGAGCGTGGTTGAGAGAGCAGAAGAGGGTGTTTTGAAATGGTTTGGGCACATGGAGAGAATGAGTGAGGAAAGATTGACCAATAGGATATATGTGTCCGAGGTGGAGGGAACGAGGAGAAGAGGGAGACCAAATTGGAGGTGGAAAGATGAAGTGAAAAAGATTTTGTGTGATCGGGGCCTGAACATGCAGGAGGGTGAAAGGAGGGCAAGGAATAGAGTAAATTGAAGCGATGTGGTATACCGGGGTTGGCGTTCTGTCAGTGGATTGAATCGGGGCATGTGAAGCGTCTGGGGTAACCCATGGAAAGCTGTGTAGGTATGTATATTTGCGTGTGTGGACGTATGTATATACATGTGTATGGGGTGGGTTGGGCCATTTCCTTCGTCTGTTTGCTTGCGCTACCGCGCAAACGCGGGAGACAGCGACAAAGCAAAAAAAAAAAAAAAAAAAAAAATAAATTTATATATATATATATATATATATATATATATATATATATATATATATATATATATATATATATATATACATATATATATATATATATATATATATATATATATATATATGTATATATATATATATATATATATATATATATATATATATATATATATATATATATATATATGTATATATATATATATATATATATATATATATATATATATATATATATATATATATATATATATATACATATATATATATATATATATATATATATATATATATACTCCTTGTATTTTTTTAACTTTCTAAAATGGGATGCAGAAGAAGGAGTCACGCGGGGAGTGCTCATCCTCCTCGAAGGCTCAGACTGGGCTATCTAAATGTGTGTGGATGTAACCAAGATGTGAAAAAAGGAGAGATAGGGAGTATGTTTGAGGAAAGGAACCTAGATGTTTTAGCTCTGAGTGAAACGAAGTTCAAGGGTAAAGGGGAAGAGTGGTTTGGGAATGTCTGGGGAGTAAAGTCAAGGGTTAGTGAGAGGACAAGAGCAAGGGAAGGAGTAGCAGTACTCCTGAAACAGGAGTTGTGGGAGTATGTGATAGAATGTATGAAAGTAAATTCTTCATTAATATGGGTAAAACTGAAAGTTGATCGAGGGAGATGGGTGATTATTTGTTCATATGCACCTGGGCTAGAGAAGAAAGATCATGAGGGGCAAGTGTTTTGGGAGCAGCTGAATGAGTGTTAGTGGTTTTGATGCACGAGACCGGGTTATAGTGATGGGTGATTTGAATGCAAAGGTGAGTAATGTGGCAGTTGAGGGAATAATTGGTATACATGGGGCGTTCAGTGTTGTAAATGGAAATGGTGAAGAACTTGTAGATTTACGTGCTGAAAAAGGAATGGTGATTGGGAATACCTGGTTTAAAAAGCGAGATATACATAAGTATACTTATATAAGTAGGAGAGATGGCCAGAGAGCGTTATTGGATTACGTGTTAATTGACAGGCGCGAGAAAGAGAGACTTTTGGATGTTAATGTGCTGAGAGGTGCAACTGGAGGGATGTCTGATCATTATCTTGTTGAGTCTAGGGTGAAGATTTGTATGGGTTTTCAGAAAAGAAGAGTGAATGTTGGGGTGACGAGGGTGGTGAGAGTAAGTGAGCTTTGGAAGGAGACTTGTGTGAGGAAGTACCAGGAGAGACTGAGTACGGAATGGAAAAAGGTGAGAACAAGGTAAGTAAGGGGAGTGGGGGAGGAATGGGATGTATTTAGGGAATCAGTGATGGATTGCGCAAAAGATGCTTGTGGCATGAGAAGAGTGGGAGGTGGGTTGATTAGAAAGGGTATTGAGTGGTGGAATTAAGAAGTAAGATTATTAGTGAAAGAGAAGAGAGAGGCATTTGGACGATTTTTGCAGGGAAAAAATTCAATTGAGTGGGAGATGTATAAAAGAAAGAGACAGGAGGTCAAGAGAAAGGTGGAGGAGGTGAAAAAGAGGGCAAATGAGAGTTGGAATGAGGGAGATTCATTGAATTTTAGGGAGAATAAAAAAGATGTTCTGGAAGGAGGTAAATAAAGTGCGTAAGACAAGGGAGCAAATGGGAACTTCAGTGAAGGGCGCAAATGGGGAGGTGATAACAAGTAGTGGTGATGTGAGAAGGAGATGGAGTGAGTATTTTGAAGGTTTGTTGAATGTGTTTGATGATAGAGTGGTCGATATAGGGTGTTTTGGTCGAGGTGGTGTGCAAAGTGAGAGAGTTACGGAAAATGATTTGGTAAACAGAGAAGATGTAGTAAAAGCTTTGCGGAAGATGAAAGCCGGCAAGGCAGCAGGTTTGGATGGTATTGCAGTGGAATTTATTAAAAAAGGGGGTGACTGTATTGTTGACTGGTTGGTAAGGTTATTTAATGTATGTATGAATCATGGTGAGGTGCCTTAGGATTGGCGGAATGCGTACATAGTGTCATTGTAGAAAGGCAAAGGGGATAAGAGTGAGTGCTCAAATTACAGAGGTATAAGTTTGTTGAGTATTCCTGGTAAATTATTTGGGAGAGTATTGACTGAGAGGGTGAAGGCATGTAGAGAGCATCAGATTGGGGAAGAGCAGTGTGGTTTCAGATGTAGTAGAGGATATGTGGATCAGGTGTTTGCTTTGAAGAATGTTTGTGATAAATACTTAGAAAAGCAAATGGATTTGTATGTAGCATTTAAGGATCTGGAGAAGGTATATGATAGAGCTGATAGAGATCCTCTGTGGAAGGTACTAAGAGTATATGGTGTGGGAGGCAAGTTGTTAGAAGCAGTGAAAAGTTTTTATCGAGGATGTAAGGCATGTGTACGTGTAGAAAGAGAGGAAAGTGATTGGTTCTCAGTGAATGTAGGTTTCCGGCAGGGGTGTTTTTGATGTCTCCATGACTGTTTAATTTGTTTATGGATGGGGTTCTTAGGGAGGTGAATGCAAGAGTTTTGGAAAGAGGGGCAAGTATGAAGTCATTTGTGGATGAGAGAGCTTAGGAAGTGAGGCAGTTGTTGTTCGCTGATGATACAACGCTGGTGGCTGATTCATGTGAGAAACTGCAGAAGCTGGTGAATGAGTTTGGTAAAGTGCTTCAAAGAAGAAGTTTAAGAGTAAATGTGAATAAGAGCAAGGTTATTAGGTACAGTAGGGTTGAGGGTCAAGTCAATTGGGAGATAAGTTTGAATGGAGAAAAACTGGAGGAAGTAAAGTGTTTTAGATATCTGGGAGTGGATCTGGCAGCGGATGGAACCATGGAAACGGAAGTGGATCATAGGGTGGGGGAGGGGGCGAAAATCCTGGGAGCCTTGAAGAATGTGTGGAAGTCGAGAACATTATCTCGGAAAGCAAAAATGGGTATGTTGGAAGGAATGGTGGTTCGAACAATGTTGTATGGTTGCAAGGAGTGGGCTATGGATAGAGTTGTGCGCAGGAGGGTGGATGTGCTGGAAATGAGATGTTTGAGGGCAATGTGTGGTGTGAGGTGGTTTGATCGAGTAAGTAATGTAAGGGTACGAGAGATGTGTGGAAATAAAAAGAGCGAGGTTGAGAGAGCAGAAGAGGGTGTTTTAAAATGGTTTGGGCACATGGAGAGAATGAGTGAGGAAAGATTGACCAAGAGGATATATGTGTCGGCGGTGGAGGGAACGAGGAGAAGTGGGAGACCAAATTGGAGGTGGAAAGATGAAGTGAAAAAGATTTTGTGTTGTCGGAACCTGAACATGCAGGAGGGTGAAAGGAGGGCAAGGAATAGAGTGAATTGGATCGATGTGGTATACCGGGGTTGACGTGCTCTCAGTGGATTGAATCAGGGCATGTGAACCGCCTGGGGTTAACCATGGAAAGTTGTGTCGGGCCTGGATTTGTAAAGGGAGCTGTGGTTTCTGGCCTTATTGCGTGACAGGTAGAGACTGAGTTTGAACGAATGGGGCATTTGTTGTCTTTTCCAAGTGCTACCTCGTACACATGAGGGTGAAGGGGTTTGGTATTCCATGTGTGGCGAGGTGGCAATGGGAATGAATAGGGGCAGACAGTGTGAATTGTGTGCATGGGTATATATGTATGTGTCTGTGTGTGTATATATATGTGTACATTGAGATGTATAGGTATGTATATTTGCGTGTGTGGGCGTGTGTGTGTGTACATTGTGTAGGGGGTTGGGTTGGGCCATTTCTTTCGACTGTTTCCTTGAGCTACCTCGAAACGCGAAAGACAGCGGAAAAAAAAAAAAAAAATTATATATATATATATATATATATATATATATATATATATATATATATATATATATATATATATATATATATATATATATATATATATATATATATATATATATATATATATTTATATAT
>NC_092238.1:53711447-53771447 GCF_036320965.1 Panulirus ornatus | reverse complement strand
TGCCTGAGGATTGGCTGAATGCTTGCATAGTGCCATTGCACAAAGGCAAAGGGGATAAGAGTGAGTGCTCAAATTACAGAGGTATAAGTTTTTTCACTATTCCTGGTAACTTGCATGGGTGGGTATTGATTGAGAGGGTAAAAGCATGTACAGAGCATCAGATTGGGGAGGAGCAGTGTGGTTTCAGAAGTGGTAGAGGATGTGTGGATCAGGTGTTTGCTTTGGAGAATGTATATGAGAATTACTTAGAAAAACAAATGTATTTGTATGTAGCATTTATGGATCTGGAGAAGGCATATGATGGAGTTGATAGAGATGCTCTGTGGAAGGTATTAAAAATATATGTTGTGGGAGGCAAGTTGTTAGAAGCAGTGAAAAGTTGTTATCGAAGATGTAAGGCATATGTACGTGTAGGAAGAGAGGAAAGTGATTGGTTCTCAGTGAATATAGGTTTTCTGCAGGGGTGTGTGATGTCTCCATGGTTGTTTAATTTGTCTATTGATGGGGTTGTTAGGGATGTGAATGCAAGAGTTTTGGAAAGACGGGAAAGTATGCAGTCTGTTGTGGATGAGAGAGCTCGAGAAGTGAGTCAGTTGTTGTTCGCTGATGATACAGCGCTGATGGCTGATTCATGTGAGAAACTGCAGAAGCTGGTGACTGAGTTTGGTAAAGTGTGTGAAAGAAGAAAGTTAAGAGTAAATGTGAATAAGAGCAAGGTTACTAGGTACAGTAGGGTTGAGGGTCATGTCAATTGGGATGTAAGTTTGAATGGAGAAAAACTGGAGAAAGTAAAGTGTTTAGATATCTGGGAGAGGATCTGGCAGCGGATGGAACCATGGAAGCGGAAGTGAATCATATGGTGGGGGAGGGGGCGAAATTTCTGTGAGCCTTGAATAATGTTTGAAAGTCGAGAACATTATCTCGGAAAGCAAAAATGGGTATGTTTGAAGGAATAGTGGTTCCAACAATGTTGTATGGTTGCGAGGCGTGGGGTATGGATAGAGTTGTGCGCAGGAGGGTGGATGTGCTGGAAATGAGATGTTTGAGGACAATGTGTGGTGTGAGGTGGTTTGGTCGAGTGAGTAACGTAAGGGTAAGAGAGATGTGTGGAAATAAAAAGAGCGTGGTTGAGAGAGCAGAAGAGGGTGTTTTGAAGTGGTTTGGGCACATGGAGAGGATGAGTGAGGAAAGATTGACCAAGAGGATATATGTGTCGGAGGTGGAGGGAACAAGGAGAAGAGGGAGACCAAATTGGAGGTGGAAAGATGGAGTGAAAAAGATTTTGTGTGATCGGGGCCTGAACATGCAGGAGGGTGAAAGGAGGGCAAGGAATAGAGTGAATTGGAGCGATGTGGTATACCGGGGCTGACGTGCTGTCAGTGGATTGAATCAAGGCATGTGAAGCGTCTGGGGTAAACCATGGAAAGCTGTGTAGGTATGTATATTTGCGTGTGTGGACGTATGTATATACATGTGTATGGGGGGGGGTTGGGCCATTTCTTTTGTCTGTTTCCTTGCGCTACCTCGCAAACGCGGGAGACAGCGACAAAGTATAGAAAAAAAAAAAAAAAATATATATATATATATATATATATATATATATATATATCCCTGGGGATAGGGGATAAAGAATACTACGTGTCGTAGTAGGCGACTAAAGGGGACGGGAGCCGGGGCCACATCCCCCCACCCCCTTTGTATTTTCTCTTTCTAAATGGGGAAACAGTAGAAGGATTCACGCGGGGAGTGCTCATCCTCCTCGAAGGCTCAGATTGGGGTGTCTAAATGTGTGTGGGTGTAACCAAGATGAGAAAAAAGGAGAGATAGGTATTATGTTTGAGGAAAGGAACATGGATGTTTTCGCTCTGAGTGATACGAAGCGGGTAAACGGGAAGAGTGGTTTGTTAATGTCTTGGGATTAACGTCAGGGGTTACTGAGAGGACAAGACCAAGGAAAGGATTAGCACTACTCCTGAATCAGGAGTTGTGGGAGTATGTGATAGAGTGTGAGAAAGTAAATTCCAAATTGATATGGGTAAAACTGAAAGTTGATGGAGAGAGTTGGGTGATTATTGGTGCATATGCACCTGGGCATGAGAAGAAAGATCATGAGAGGCAAGTGTTTTGGAAACAGCTGAATGAGTGTGTTAGTGGTTTTGATGCACAAGACCGGGTTATAGTGATGGCTGATTTGAATGTAAAGGTGAGTGATGTGGCAGTTGAGGGAATAATTGGTATACATGGGATGTTCAATGGTGTAAAAGGAAATGTTGAAGAGCTTGTAGATTTATGTGCTGAAAAAGGACTTGTGATTGGGAATACCTGGCCAGAGAGCGTTATTCGATTACGTGATAATTGATAGGCGTGCGAAAGAGAGACTTTTGGATGTTAATGTGCTGAGATGTGCAACTGGAGGGATGTCCGATCATTTTCTTGTGGAGGCGAAGGTGAAGATTTGTATGGGTTTTCAGAAAAGAAGAAAGAATGTTGGGGTGAAGAGGGTGGTGAGAGTAGCTGAACTTGGGAAGGAGACTTGTGTGAGGAAGTACCAGGAGAGACTGAGTACAGAATGGATAAAGGTGAGAACAAAGGAGATAAGGTAGTAAAAGCTATCCGGAAGATGAAATCCGTCAAGGCAGCAGGCTTGGTTGGTATTGCAGTTGAATTTATTAAAAAAGGGGGTGACTGTATATTTGACTGGTTGGTAAGGTTATTTAATGTATGTGTGACTCATGGTGAGGTGCCTGAGGATTGGCTGAATGCTTGCATAGTGCCATTGCACAAAGGCAAAGGGGATAAGAGTGAGTGCTCAAATTACAGAGGTATAAGTTTTTTCACTATTCCTGGTAACTTGCATGGGTGGGTATTGATTGAGAGGGTAAAAGCATGTACAGAGCATCAGATTGGGGAGGAGCAGTTTGGTTTCAGAAGTGGTAGAGGATGTGTGGATCAGGTGTTTGCTTTGGAGAATGTATATGAGAATTACTTAGAAAAACAAATGTATTTGTATGTAGCATTTATGGATCTGGAGAAGGCATATGATGGAGTTGATAGAGATGCTCTGTGGAAGGTATTAAAAATATATGTTGTGGGAGGCAAGTTGTTAGAAGCAGTGAAAAGTTGTTATCGAAGATGTAAGGCACATGTACGTGTAGGAAGAGAGGAAAGTGATTGGTTCTCAGTGAATATAGGTTTTCTGCAGGGGTGTGTGATGTCTCCATGGTTGTTTAATTTGTCTATTGATGGGGTTGTTAGGGATGTGAATGCAAGAGTTTTGGAAAGACGGGAAAGTATGCAGTCTGTTGTGGATGAGAGAGCTTGAGAAGTGAGTCAGTTGTTGTTCGCTGATGATACAGCGCTGATGGCTGATTCATGTGAGAAACTGCAGAAGCTGGTGACTGAGTTTGGTAAAGTGTGTGAAAGAAGAAAGTTAAGAGTAAATGTGAATAAGAGCAAGGTTACTAGGTACAGTATTGTTGAGGGTCATGTCAATTGGGATGTAAGTTTGAATGGAGAAAAACTGGAGAAAGTAAAGTGTTTAGATATCTGGGAGAGGATCTGGCAGCGGATGGAACCATGGAAGCGGAAGTGAATCATATGGTGGGGGAGGGGGCGAAATTTCTGTGAGCCTTGAATAATGTTTGAAAGTCGAGAACATTATCTCGGAAAGCAAAAATGGGTATGTTTGAAGGAATAGTGGTTCCAACAATGTTGTATGGTTGCGAGGCGTGGGGTATGGATAGAGTTGTGCGCAGGAGGGTGGATGTGCTGGAAATGAGATGTTTGAGGACAATGTGTGGTGTGAGGTGGTTTGGTCGAGTGAGTAACGTAAGGGTAAGAGAGATGTGTGGAAATAAAAAGAGCGTGGTTGAGAGAGCAGAAGAGGGTGTTTTGAAGTGGTTTGGGCACATGGAGAGGATGAGTGAGGAAAGATTGACCAAGAGGATATATGTGTCGGAGGTGGAGGGAACAAGGAGAAGAGGGAGACCAAATTGGAGGTGGAAAGATGGAGTGAAAAAGATTTTGTGTGATCGGGGCCTGAACATGCAGGAGGGTGAAAGGAGGGCAAGGAATAGAGTGAATTGGAGCGATGTGGTATACCGGGGCTGACGTGCTGTCAGTGGATTGAATCAAGGCATGTGAAGCGTCTGGGGTAAACCATGGAAAGCTGTGTAGGTATGTATATTTGCGTGTGTGGACGTATGTATATACATGTGTATGGGGGGGGGTTGGGCCATTTCTTTTGTCTGTTTCCTTGCGCTACCTCGCAAACGCGGGAGACAGCGACAAAGTATAGAAAAAAAAAAAAAAATATATATATATATATATATATATATATATATATATATATATATATATATCCCTGGGGATAGGGGATAAAGAATACTACGTGTCGTAGTAGGCGACTAAAGGGGACGGGAGCCGGGGCCACAACCCCCCACCCCCTTTGTATTTTCTCTTTCTAAATGGGGAAACAGTAGAAGGATTCACGCGGGGAGTGCTCATCCTCCTCGAAGGCTCAGATTGGGGTGTCTAAATGTGTGTGGGTGTAACCAAGATGAGAAAAAAGGAGAGATAGGTATTATGTTTGAGGAAAGGAACATGGATGTTTTCGCTCTGAGTGATACGAAGCGGGTAAACGGGAAGAGTGGTTTGTTAATGTCTTGGGATTAACGTCAGGGGTTACTGAGAGGACAAGACCAAGGAAAGGATTAGCACTACTCCTGAATCAGGAGTTGTGGGAGTATGTGATAGAGTGTGAGAAAGTAAATTCCAAATTGATATGGGTAAAACTGAATGTTGATGGAGAGAGTTGGGTGATTATTGGTGCATATGCACCTGGGCATGAGAAGAAAGATCATGAGAGGCAAGTGTTTTGGAAACAGCTGAATGAGTGTGTTAGTGGTTTTGATGCACAAGACCGGGTTATAGTGATGGCTGATTTGAATGTAAAGGTGAGTGATGTGGCAGTTGAGGGAATAATTGGTATACATGGGATGTTCAATGGTGTAAAAGGAAATGTTGAAGAGCTTGTAGATTTATGTGCTGAAAAAGGACTTGTGATTGGGAATACCTGGCCAGAGAGCGTTATTCGATTACGTGATAATTGATAGGCGTGCGAAAGAGAGACTTTTGGATGTTAATGTGCTGAGATGTGCAACTGGAGGGATGTCCGATCATTTTCTTGTGGAGGCGAAGGTGAAGATTTGTATGGGTTTTCAGAAAAGAAGAAAGAATGTTGGGGTGAAGAGGGTGGTGAGAGTAGCTGAACTTGGGAAGGAGACTTGTGTGAGGAAGTACCAGGAGAGACTGAGTACAGAATGGATAAAGGTGAGAACAAAGGAGATAAGGTAGTAAAAGCTTTCCGGAAGATGAAATCCGTCAAGGCAGCAGGTTTGGTTGGTATTGCAGTTGAATTTATTAAAAAAGGGGGTGACTGTATATTTGACTGGTTGGTAAGGTTATTTAATGTATGTGTGACTCATGGTGAGGTGCCTGAGGATTGGCTGAATGCTTGCATAGTGCCATTGCACAAAGGCAAAGGGGATAAGAGTGAGTGCTCAAATTACAGAGGTATAAGTTTTTTCACTATTCCTGGTAACTTGCATGGGTGGGTATTGATTGAGAGGGTAAAAGCATGTACAGAGCATCAGATTGGGGAGGAGCAGTGTGGTTTCAGAAGTGGTAGAGGATGTGTGGATCAGGTGTTTGCTTTGGAGAATGTATATGAGAATTACTTAGAAAAACAAATGTATTTGTATGTAGCATTTATGGATCTGGAGAAGGCATATGATGGAGTTGATAGAGATGCTCTGTGGAAGGTATTAAAAATATATGTTGTGGGAGGCAAGTTGTTAGAAGCAGTGAAAAGTTGTTATCGAAGATGTAAGGCACATGTACGTGTAGGAAGAGAGGAAAGTGATTGGTTCTCAGTGAATATAGGTTTTCTGCAGGGGTGTGTGATGTCTCCATGGTTGTTTAATTTGTCTATTGATGGGGTTGTTAGGGATGTGAATGCAAGAGTTTTGGAAAGACGGGAAAGTATGCAGTCTGTTGTGGATGAGAGAGCTTGAGAAGTGAGTCAGTTGTTGTTCGCTGATGATACAGCGCTGATGGCTGATTCATGTGAGAAACTGCAGAAGCTGGTGACTGAGTTTGGTAAAGTGTGTGAAAGAAGAAAGTTAAGAGTAAATGTGAATAAGAGCAAGGTTACTAGGTACAGTATTGTTGAGGGTCATGTCAATTGGGATGTAAGTTTGAATGGAGAAAAACTGGAGAAAGTAAAGTGTTTAGATATCTGGGAGAGGATCTGGCAGCGGATGGAACCATGGAAGCGGAAGTGAATCATATGGTGGGGGAGGGGGCGAAATTTCTGTGAGCCTTGAATAATGTTTGAAAGTCGAGAACATTATCTCGGAAAGCAAAAATGGGTATGTTTGAAGGAATAGTGGTTCCAACAATGTTGTATGGTTGCGAGGCGTGGGGTATGGATAGAGTTGTGCGCAGGAGGGTGGATGTGCTGGAAATGAGATGTTTGAGGACAATGTGTGGTGTGAGGTGGTTTGGTCGAGTGAGTAACGTAAGGGTAAGAGAGATGTGTGGAAATAAAAAGAGCGTGGTTGAGAGAGCAGAAGAGGGTGTTTTGAAGTGGTTTGGGCACATGGAGAGGATGAGTGAGGAAAGATTGACCAAGAGGATATATGTGTCGGAGGTGGAGGGAACAAGGAGAAGAGGGAGACCAAATTGGAGGTGGAAAGATGGAGTGAAAAAGATTTTGTGTGATCGGGGCCTGAACATGCAGGAGGGTGAAAGGAGGGCAAGGAATAGAGTGAATTGGAGCGATGTGGTATACCGGGGCTGACGTGCTGTCAGTGGATTGAATCAAGGCATGTGAAGCGTCTGGGGTAAACCATGGAAAGCTGTGTAGGTATGTATATTTGCGTGTGTGGACGTATGTATATACATGTGTATGGGGGGGGGTTGGGCCATTTCTTTTGTCTGTTTCCTTGCGCTACCTCGCAAACGCGGGAGACAGCGACAAAGTATAGAAAAAAAAAAAAAATATATATATATATATATATATATATATATATATATATATATATATCCCTGGGGATAGGGGATAAAGAATACTACGTGTCGTAGTAGGCGACTAAAGGGGACGGGAGCCGGGGCCACAACCCCCCACCCCCTTTGTATTTTCTCTTTCTAAATGGGGAAACAGTAGAAGGATTCACGCGGGGAGTGCTCATCCTCCTCGAAGGCTCAGATTGGGGTGTCTAAATGTGTGTGGGTGTAACCAAGATGAGAAAAAAGGAGAGATAGGTATTATGTTTGAGGAAAGGAACATGGATGTTTTCGCTCTGAGTGATACGAAGCGGGTAAACGGGAAGAGTGGTTTGTTAATGTCTTGGGATTAACGTCAGGGGTTACTGAGAGGACAAGACCAAGGAAAGGATTAGCACTACTCCTGAATCAGGAGTTGTGGGAGTATGTGATAGAGTGTGAGAAAGTAAATTCCAAATTGATATGGGTAAAACTGAAAGTTGATGGAGAGAGTTGGGTGATTATTGGTGCATATGCACCTGGGCATGAGAAGAAAGATCATGAGAGGCAAGTGTTTTGGAAACAGCTGAATGAGTGTGTTAGTGGTTTTGATGCACAAGACCGGGTTATAGTGATGGCTGATTTGAATGTAAAGGTGAGTGATGTGGCAGTTGAGGGAATAATTGGTATACATGGGATGTTCAATGGTGTAAAAGGAAATGTTGAAGAGCTTGTAGATTTATGTGCTGAAAAAGGACTTGTGATTGGGAATACCTGGCCAGAGAGCGTTATTCGATTACGTGATAATTGATAGGCGTGCGAAAGAGAGACTTTTGGATGTTAATGTGCTGAGATGTGCAACTGGAGGGATGTCCGATCATTTTCTTGTGGAGGCGAAGGTGAAGATTTGTATGGGTTTTCAGAAAAGAAGAAAGAATGTTGGGGTGAAGAGGGTGGTGAGAGTAGCTGAACTTGGGAAGGAGACTTGTGTGAGGAAGTACCAGGAGAGACTGAGTACAGAATGGATAAAGGTGAGAACAAAGGAGATAAGGTAGTAAAAGCTTTCCGGAAGATGAAATCCGTCAAGGCAGCAGGTTTGGTTGGTATTGCAGTTGAATTTATTAAAAAAGGGGGTGACTGTATATTTGACTGGTTGGTAAGGTTATTTAATGTATGTGTGACTCATGGTGAGGTGCCTGAGGATTGGCTGAATGCTTGCATAGTGCCATTGCACAAAGGCAAAGGGGATAAGAGTGAGTGCTCAAATTACAGAGGTATAAGTTTTTTCACTATTCCTGGTAACTTGCATGGGTGGGTATTGATTGAGAGGGTAAAAGCATGTACAGAGCATCAGATTGGGGAGGAGCAGTGTGGTTTCAGAAGTGGTAGAGGATGTGTGGATCAGGTGTTTGCTTTGGAGAATGTATATGAGAATTACTTAGAAAAACAAATGTATTTGTATGTAGCATTTATGGATCTGGAGAAGGCATATGATGGAGTTGATAGAGATGCTCTGTGGAAGGTATTAAAAATATATGTTGTGGGAGGCAAGTTGTTAGAAGCAGTGAAAAGTTGTTATCGAAGATGTAAGGCACATGTACGTGTAGGAAGAGAGGAAAGTGATTGGTTCTCAGTGAATATAGGTTTTCTGCAGGGGTGTGTGATGTCTCCATGGTTGTTTAATTTGTCTATTGATGGGGTTGTTAGGGATGTGAATGCAAGAGTTTTGGAAAGACGGGAAAGTATGCAGTCTGTTGTGGATGAGAGAGCTTGAGAAGTGAGTCAGTTGTTGTTCGCTGATGATACAGCGCTGATGGCTGATTCATGTGAGAAACTGCAGAAGCTGGTGACTGAGTTTGGTAAAGTGTGTGAAAGAAGAAAGTTAAGAGTAAATGTGAATAAGAGCAAGGTTACTAGGTACAGTATTGTTGAGGGTCATGTCAATTGGGATGTAAGTTTGAATGGAGAAAAACTGGAGAAAGTAAAGTGTTTAGATATCTGGGAGAGGATCTGGCAGCGGATGGAACCATGGAAGCGGAAGTGAATCATATGGTGGGGGAGGGGGCGAAATTTCTGTGAGCCTTGAATAATGTTTGAAAGTCGAGAACATTATCTCGGAAAGCAAAAATGGGTATGTTTGAAGGAATAGTGGTTCCAACAATGTTGTATGGTTGCGAGGCGTGGGGTATGGATAGAGTTGTGCGCAGGAGGGTGGATGTGCTGGAAATGAGATGTTTGAGGACAATGTGTGGTGTGAGGTGGTTTGGTCGAGTGAGTAACGTAAGGGTAAGAGAGATGTGTGGAAATAAAAAGAGCGTGGTTGAGAGAGCAGAAGAGGGTGTTTTGAAGTGGTTTGGGCACATGGAGAGGATGAGTGAGGAAAGATTGACCAAGAGGATATATGTGTCGGAGGTGGAGGGAACAAGGAGAAGAGGGAGACCAAATTGGAGGTGGAAAGATGGAGTGAAAAAGATTTTGTGTGATCGGGGCCTGAACATGCAGGAGGGTGAAAGGAGGGCAAGGAATAGAGTGAATTGGAGCGATGTGGTATACCGGGGTTGACGTGCTGTCAGTGGATTGAATCAAGGCATGTGAAGCGTCTGGGGTAAACCATGGAAAGCTGTGTAGGTATGTATATTTGCGTGTGTGGACGTATGTATATACATGTGTATGGGGGGGGGTTGGGCCATTTCTTTTGTCTGTTTCCTTGCGCTACCTCGCAAACGCGGGAGACAGCGACAAAGTATATAAAAAAAAAAAAAATATATATATATATATATATATATATATATATATATATATATATCCCTGGGGATAGGGGATAAAGAATACTACGTGTCGTAGTAGGCGACTAAAGGGGACGGGAGCCGGGGCCACAACCCCCCACCCCCTTTGTATTTTCTCTTTCTAAATGGGGAAACAGTAGAAGGATTCACGCGGGGAGTGCTCATCCTCCTCGAAGGCTCAGATTGGGGTGTCTAAATGTGTGTGGGTGTAACCAAGATGAGAAAAAAGGAGAGATAGGTATTATGTTTGAGGAAAGGAACATGGATGTTTTCGCTCTGAGTGATACGAAGCGGGTAAACGGGAAGAGTGGTTTGTTAATGTCTTGGGATTAACGTCAGGGGTTACTGAGAGGACAAGACCAAGGAAAGGATTAGCACTACTCCTGAATCAGGAGTTGTGGGAGTATGTGATAGAGTGTGAGAAAGTAAATTCCAAATTGATATGGGTAAAACTGAAAGTTGATGGAGAGAGTTGGGTGATTATTGGTGCATATGCACCTGGGCATGAGAAGAAAGATCATGAGAGGCAAGTGTTTTGGAAACAGCTGAATGAGTGTGTTAGTGGTTTTGATGCACAAGACCGGGTTATAGTGATGGCTGATTTGAATGTAAAGGTGAGTGATGTGGCAGTTGAGGGAATAATTGGTATACATGGGATGTTCAATGGTGTAAAAGGAAATGTTGAAGAGCTTGTAGATTTATGTGCTGAAAAAGGACTTGTGATTGGGAATACCTGGCCAGAGAGCGTTATTCGATTACGTGATAATTGATAGGCGTGCGAAAGAGAGACTTTTGGATGTTAATGTGCTGAGATGTGCAACTGGAGGGATGTCCGATCATTTTCTTGTGGAGGCGAAGGTGAAGATTTGTATGGGTTTTCAGAAAAGAAGAAAGAATGTTGGGGTGAAGAGGGTGGTGAGAGTAGCTGAACTTGGGAAGGAGACTTGTGTGAGGAAGTACCAGGAGAGACTGAGTACAGAATGGATAAAGGTGAGAACAAAGGAGATAAGGTAGTAAAAGCTTTCCGGAAGATGAAATCCGTCAAGGCAGCAGGCTTGGTTGGTATTGCAGTTGAATTTATTAAAAAAGGGGGTGACTGTATATTTGACTGGTTGGTAAGGTTATTTAATGTATGTGTGACTCATGGTGAGGTGCCTGAGGATTGGCTGAATGCTTGCATAGTGCCATTGCACAAAGGCAAAGGGGATAAGAGTGAGTGCTCAAATTACAGAGGTATAAGTTTTTTCACTATTCCTGGTAACTTGCATGGGTGGGTATTGATTGAGAGGGTAAAAGCATGTACAGAGCATCAGATTGGGGAGGAGCAGTGTGGTTTCAGAAGTGGTAGAGGATGTGTGGATCAGGTGTTTGCTTTGGAGAATGTATATGAGAATTACTTAGAAAAACAAATGTATTTGTATGTAGCATTTATGGATCTGGAGAAGGCATATGATGGAGTTGATAGAGATGCTCTGTGGAAGGTATTAAAAATATATGTTGTGGGAGGCAAGTTGTTAGAAGCAGTGAAAAGTTGTTATCGAAGATGTAAGGCACATGTACGTGTAGGAAGAGAGGAAAGTGATTGGTTCTCAGTGAATATAGGTTTTCTGCAGGGGTGTGTGATGTCTCCATGGTTGTTTAATTTGTCTATTGATGGGGTTGTTAGGGATGTGAATGCAAGAGTTTTGGAAAGACGGGAAAGTATGCAGTCTGTTGTGGATGAGAGAGCTTGAGAAGTGAGTCAGTTGTTGTTCGCTGATGATACAGCGCTGATGGCTGATTCATGTGAGAAACTGCAGAAGCTGGTGACTGAGTTTGGTAAAGTGTGTGAAAGAAGAAAGTTAAGAGTAAATGTGAATAAGAGCAAGGTTACTAGGTACAGTATTGTTGAGGGTCATGTCAATTGGGATGTAAGTTTGAATGGAGAAAAACTGGAGAAAGTAAAGTGTTTAGATATCTGGGAGAGGATCTGGCAGCGGATGGAACCATGGAAGCGGAAGTGAATCATATGGTGGGGGAGGGGGCGAAATTTCTGTGAGCCTTGAATAATGTTTGAAAGTCGAGAACATTATCTCGGAAAGCAAAAATGGGTATGTTTGAAGGAATAGTGGTTCCAACAATGTTGTATGGTTGCGAGGCGTGGGGTATGGATAGAGTTGTGCGCAGGAGGGTGGATGTGCTGGAAATGAGATGTTTGAGGACAATGTGTGGTGTGAGGTGGTTTGGTCGAGTGAGTAACGTAAGGGTAAGAGAGATGTGTGGAAATAAAAAGAGCGTGGTTGAGAGAGCAGAAGAGGGTGTTTTGAAGTGGTTTGGGCACATGGAGAGGATGAGTGAGGAAAGATTGACCAAGAGGATATATGTGTCGGAGGTGGAGGGAACAAGGAGAAGAGGGAGACCAAATTGGAGGTGGAAAGATGGAGTGAAAAAGATTTTGTGTGATCGGGGCCTGAACATGCAGGAGGGTGAAAGGAGGGCAAGGAATAGAGTGAATTGGAGCGATGTGGTATACCGGGGCTGACGTGCTGTCAGTGGATTGAATCAAGGCATGTGAAGCGTCTGGGGTAAACCATGGAAAGCTGTGTAGGTATGTATATTTGCGTGTGTGGACGTATGTATATACATGTGTATGGGGGGGGGGTTGGGCCATTTCTTTTGTCTGTTTCCTTGCGCTACCTCGCAAACGCGGGAGACAGCGACAAAGTATAGAAAAAAAAAAAAAATATATATATATATATATATATATATATATATATATATATATCCCTGGGGATAGGGGATAAAGAATACTACGTGTCGTAGTAGGCGACTAAAGGGGACGGGAGCCGGGGCCACAACCCCCCACCCCCTTTGTATTTTCTCTTTCTAAATGGGGAAACAGTAGAAGGATTCACGCGGGGAGTGCTCATCCTCCTCGAAGGCTCAGATTGGGGTGTCTAAATGTGTGTGGGTGTAACCAAGATGAGAAAAAAGGAGAGATAGGTATTATGTTTGAGGAAAGGAACATGGATGTTTTCGCTCTGAGTGATACGAAGCGGGTAAACGGGAAGAGTGGTTTGTTAATGTCTTGGGATTAACGTCAGGGGTTACTGAGAGGACAAGACCAAGGAAAGGATTAGCACTACTCCTGAATCAGGAGTTGTGGGAGTATGTGATAGAGTGTGAGAAAGTGAATTCCAAATTGATATGGGTAAAACTGAAAGTTGATGGAGAGAGTTGGGTGATTATTGGTGCATATGCACCTGGGCATGAGAAGAAAGATCATGAGAGGCAAGTGTTTTGGAAACAGCTGAATGAGTGTGTTAGTGGTTTTGATGCACAAGACCGGGTTATAGTGATGGCTGATTTGAATGTAAAGGTGAGTGATGTGGCAGTTGAGGGAATAATTGGTATACATGGGATGTTCAATGGTGTAAAAGGAAATGTTGAAGAGCTTGTAGATTTATGTGCTGAAAAAGGACTTGTGATTGGGAATACCTGGCCAGAGAGCGTTATTCGATTACGTGATAATTGATAGGCGTGCGAAAGAGAGACTTTTGGATGTTAATGTGCTGAGATGTGCAACTGGAGGGATGTCCGATCATTTTCTTGTGGAGGCGAAGGTGAAGATTTGTATGGGTTTTCAGAAAAGAAGAAAGAATGTTGGGGTGAAGAGGGTGGTGAGAGTAGCTGAACTTGGGAAGGAGACTTGTGTGAGGAAGTACCAGGAGAGACTGAGTACAGAATGGATAAAGGTGAGAACAAAGGAGATAAGGTAGTAAAAGCTTTCCGGAAGATGAAATCCGTCAAGGCAGCAGGTTTGGTTGGTATTGCAGTTGAATTTATTAAAAAAGGGGGTGACTGTATATTTGACTGGTTGGTAAGGTTATTTAATGTATGTGTGACTCATGGTGAGGTGCCTGAGGATTGGCTGAATGCTTGCATAGTGCCATTGCACAAAGGCAAAGGGGATAAGAGTGAGTGCTCAAATTACAGAGGTATAAGTTTTTTCACTATTCCTGGTAACTTGCATGGGTGGGTATTGATTGAGAGGGTAAAAGCATGTACAGAGCATCAGATTGGGGAGGAGCAGTGTGGTTTCAGAAGTGGTAGAGGATGTGTGGATCAGGTGTTTGCTTTGGAGAATGTATATGAGAATTACTTAGAAAAACAAATGTATTTGTATGTAGCATTTATGGATCTGGAGAAGGCATATGATGGAGTTGATAGAGATGCTCTGTGGAAGGTATTAAAAATATATGTTGTGGGAGGCAAGTTGTTAGAAGCAGTGAAAAGTTGTTATCGAAGATGTAAGGCACATGTACGTGTAGGAAGAGAGGAAAGTGATTGGTTCTCAGTGAATATAGGTTTTCTGCAGGGGTGTGTGATGTCTCCATGGTTGTTTAATTTGTCTATTGATGGGGTTGTTAGGGATGTGAATGCAAGAGTTTTGGAAAGACGGGAAAGTATGCAGTCTGTTGTGGATGAGAGAGCTTGAGAAGTGAGTCAGTTGTTGTTCGCTGATGATACAGCGCTGATGGCTGATTCATGTGAGAAACTGCAGAAGCTGGTGACTGAGTTTGGTAAAGTGTGTGAAAGAAGAAAGTTAAGAGTAAATGTGAATAAGAGCAAGGTTACTAGGTACAGTATTGTTGAGGGTCATGTCAATTGGGATGTAAGTTTGAATGGAGAAAAACTGGAGAAAGTAAAGTGTTTAGATATCTGGGAGAGGATCTGGCAGCGGATGGAACCATGGAAGCGGAAGTGAATCATATGGTGGGGGAGGGGGCGAAATTTCTGTGAGCCTTGAATAATGTTTGAAAGTCGAGAACATTATCTCGGAAAGCAAAAATGGGTATGTTTGAAGGAATAGTGGTTCCAACAATGTTGTATGGTTGCGAGGCGTGGGGTATGGATAGAGTTGTGCGCAGGAGGGTGGATGTGCTGGAAATGAGATGTTTGAGGACAATGTGTGGTGTGAGGTGGTTTGGTCGAGTGAGTAACGTAAGGGTAAGAGAGATGTGTGGAAATAAAAAGAGCGTGGTTGAGAGAGCAGAAGAGGGTGTTTTGAAGTGGTTTGGGCACATGGAGAGGATGAGTGAGGAAAGATTGACCAAGAGGATATATGTGTCGGAGGTGGAGGGAACAAGGAGAAGAGGGAGACCAAATTGGAGGTGGAAAGATGGAGTGAAAAAGATTTTGTGTGATCGGGGCCTGAACATGCAGGAGGGTGAAAGGAGGGCAAGGAATAGAGTGAATTGGAGCGATGTGGTATACCGGGGCTGACGTGCTGTCAGTGGATTGAATCAAGGCATGTGAAGCGTCTGGGGTAAACCATGGAAAGCTGTGTAGGTATGTATATTTGCGTGTGTGGACGTATGTATATACATGTGTATGGGGGGGGGTTGGGCCATTTCTTTTGTCTGTTTCCTTGCGCTACCTCGCAAACGCGGGAGACAGCGACAAAGTATAGAAAAAAAAAAAAAAATATATATATATATATATATATATATATATATATATATATATATATCCCTGGGGATAGGGGATAAAGAATACTACGTGTCGTAGTAGGCGACTAAAGGGGACGGGAGCCGGGGCCACAACTCCCCACCCCCTTTGTATTTTCTCTTTCTAAATGGGGAAACAGTAGAAGGATTCACGCGGGGAGTGCTCATCCTCCTCGAAGGCTCAGATTGGGGTGTCTAAATGTGTGTGGGTGTAACCAAGATGAGAAAAAAGGAGAGATAGGTATTATGTTTGAGGAAAGGAACATGGATGTTTTCGCTCTGAGTGATACGAAGCGGGTAAACGGGAAGAGTGGTTTGTTAATGTCTTGGGATTAACGTCAGGGGTTACTGAGAGGACAAGACCAAGGAAAGGATTAGCACTACTCCTGAATCAGGAGTTGTGGGAGTATGTGATAGAGTGTGAGAAAGTAAATTCCAAATTGATATGGGTAAAACTGAAAGTTGATGGAGAGAGTTGGGTGATTATTGGTGCATATGCACCTGGGCATGAGAAGAAAGATCATGAGAGGCAAGTGTTTTGGAAACAGCTGAATGAGTGTGTTAGTGGTTTTGATGCACAAGACCGGGTTATAGTGATGGCTGATTTGAATGTAAAGGTGAGTGATGTGGCAGTTGAGGGAATAATTGGTATACATGGGATGTTCAATGGTGTAAAAGGAAATGTTGAAGAGCTTGTAGATTTATGTGCTGAAAAAGGACTTGTGATTGGGAATACCTGGCCAGAGAGCGTTATTCGATTACGTGATAATTGATAGGCGTGCGAAAGAGAGACTTTTGGATGTTAATGTGCTGAGATGTGCAACTGGAGGGATGTCCGATCATTTTCTTGTGGAGGCGAAGGTGAAGATTTGTATGGGTTTTCAGAAAAGAAGAAAGAATGTTGGGGTGAAGAGGGTGGTGAGAGTAGCTGAACTTGGGAAGGAGACTTGTGTGAGGAAGTACCAGGAGAGACTGAGTACAGAATGGATAAAGGTGAGAACAAAGGAGATAAGGTAGTAAAAGCTTTCCGGAAGATGAAATCCGTCAAGGCAGCAGGTTTGGTTGGTATTGCAGTTGAATTTATTAAAAAAGGGGGTGACTGTATATTTGACTGGTTGGTAAGGTTATTTAATGTATGTGTGACTCATGGTGAGGTGCCTGAGGATTGGCTGAATGCTTGCATAGTGCCATTGCACAAAGGCAAAGGGGATAAGAGTGAGTGCTCAAATTACAGAGGTATAAGTTTTTTCACTATTCCTGGTAACTTGCATGGGTGGGTATTGATTGAGAGGGTAAAAGCATGTACAGAGCATCAGATTGGGGAGGAGCAGTGTGGTTTCAGAAGTGGTAGAGGATGTGTGGATCAGGTGTTTGCTTTGGAGAATGTATATGAGAATTACTTAGAAAAACAAATGTATTTGTATGTAGCATTTATGGATCTGGAGAAGGCATATGATGGAGTTGATAGAGATGCTCTGTGGAAGGTATTAAAAATATATGTTGTGGGAGGCAAGTTGTTAGAAGCAGTGAAAAGTTGTTATCGAAGATGTAAGGCACATGTACGTGTAGGAAGAGAGGAAAGTGATTGGTTCTCAGTGAATATAGGTTTTCTGCAGGGGTGTGTGATGTCTCCATGGTTGTTTAATTTGTCTATTGATGGGGTTGTTAGGGATGTGAATGCAAGAGTTTTGGAAAGACGGGAAAGTATGCAGTCTGTTGTGGATGAGAGAGCTTGAGAAGTGAGTCAGTTGTTGTTCGCTGATGATACAGCGCTGATGGCTGATTCATGTGAGAAACTGCAGAAGCTGGTGACTGAGTTTGGTAAAGTGTGTGAAAGAAGAAAGTTAAGAGTAAATGTGAATAAGAGCAAGGTTACTAGGTACAGTAGGGTTGAGGGTCATGTCAATTGGGATGTAAGTTTGAATGGAGAAAAACTGGAGAAAGTAAAGTGTTTAGATATCTGGGAGAGGATCTGGCAGCGGATGGAACCATGGAAGCGGAAGTGAATCATATGGTGGGGGAGGGGGCGAAATTTCTGTGAGCCTTGAATAATGTTTGAAAGTCGAGAATATTATCTCGGAAAGCAAAAATGGGTATGTTTGAAGGAATAGTGGTTCCAACAATGTTGTATGGTTGCGAGGCGTGGGGTATGGATAGAGTTGTGCGCAGGAGGGTGGATGTGCTGGAAATGAGATGTTTGAGGACAATATATGGTGTGAGGTGGTTTGATCGAGTAAGTAATGTAAGGGTAAGAGAGATGTGTGGTAATAAAAAGAGTTTGGTTGAAAGTGCAGAAGAGGGTGTTTTGAAATGGTTTGGTAACATGGAGAGAATAAGTGAGGAAAGATTGTCCAAGAGAATATATATGTCAGAGGTGGAGGAAACGAGGAGAAGTTGGAGACCAAATTGGAGGTGGAGAGATGGATTGAAAAAGATTTCGAGTGATCGGGGCCTGATCATGCAGGTGGGTGAAAAGGCGTGCAAGCAATAGAGTGAATTGGAACAAAATGGTATACCGCGGACGACGTGCTGCCAATGGATTGAACCTGGGCATGTAAAGCGTCTGGAGTAAACCATGGAAATTGCTGTGGGGCAAGGATGTGGAAAGGGAGCTGTGGTTTCGGTGCATCATTACATGACAGGTAAAGTCTGAGTGTGAACGAATGGTGCCTTTGTTGTCTTTTCCTAGCGCTACCTCGTTCACATGAGGAGGTAGGGGGATGTTATTCCATATGTGGCGGGTGGCCAATGAAATAAAGAAAGGCAGCCAGTATGAATTATGTACATGTGCTTATATGTATCTGTCAGTATGTGTGTATATACATACATATATATATATAAATATATATATATATATATATATATATATATATATATATATATATATATATATATATATATATATATATATATAAATATATATTTTTTTGTTCTTTTAGCTCTGTCGCTGTCTCCCGCGTTTGCGAGGTAGCGCAAGGACACAGACGAAAGAAATGGCCCAACAAACACCCATACACATGTATATACATACGTCCACACACTCAAATATACATACCTACACAGCTTTCCATGGTTTACACCAGACGCTTCACATGCCTTGATTCAATCCACTGCCATCACGTCAACCCCGGTATACCACATCGCTCCAATTCACTCTATTCCTTGCCCTCCTTTCACCCTCCTGCATGTTCAGGCCCCGATCACACAAAATCTTTTTCACTCTATCTTTCCACCTCCAATTTGGTCTCCCTCTTCTCTTCGTTCCCTCCACCTTCGACACATATATCCTCTTGGTCAATCTTTCCTCACTCATTCTCTCCATGTGCCGAAACCATTTCAAAACACCCTCTTCTGCTTTCTCAACCACGCTCTTTTTATTTCCACACATCTCTCTTACCCTTACGTTACTTACTCGATCAAACCACCTCACACCACACATTGTCCTCAAACATCTCATTTCCAGCACATCTATCCTCCTGCGCACAACTCTATCCATACCCCACGCCTCGCAACCATACAACATTGCTGGAACCACTATTCCTTGAAACATACCCATTTTTGCTTTCCGAGATAATGTTCTCGACTTCCACACATTCTTCAAGGCTCCCAGAATTTTCGCCCCCTCCCCCACCCTATGACCCACTTCCACTTCCATGGTTCCATCCGCTGCCAGATCCACTCCCAGATATCTAAAACACTTCACTTCCTCCAGTTTTTTTTCCATTCAAACTCATCTCCCAATTGACTTGACCCTCAACCCTACTGTGCCTAATAACCTTCCTCTTATTCACATTTACTCTTAACTTTCTTCTTTCACACACTTTACCAAACTCAGTCACCAGCTTCTGCAGTTTCTCACATGAATCAGCCACCAGCGCTGTATCATCAGCGAACAACAACTGACTCACTTCCCAAGCTCTCTCATTCCCAACAGACTTCATACTTGCCCCTCTTTCCAAAACTCTTGCATTCACCTCCCTAACAACCCCATCCATAAACAAATTAAACAACCATGGAGAAATCACACATCTCTGCCGCAAACCTACATTCACTGTGAACCAATCACTTTCCTCTCTTCCTACACGCTCACATGCCTTATATCCTCGATAAAAATTTGTCATTGCTTCTAACAACTTGCCTCCCACACCATATATTCTTAATACCTTCCTCAGAGCATCTCTATCAACCTGGGCATGAGAAGAAAGATCATGAGAGGCAAGTGTTTTGGGAGCAGCTGAATGAGTGTGTTAGTGGTTTTGATGCACGAGACCGGGTTATAGTGATGGGTGATTTGAATGCAAAGGTGAGTAATGTGGCAGTTGAGGGAATAATCGGTATACATGGGGTGTTCAGTGTTGTAAATGGAAATGGTGAAGAGCTTGTAGATTTATGTGCTGAAAAAGGACTGATGATTGGGAATACCTGGTTTAAAAAGCGAGATATACATAAGTATACTTATGTAAGTAGGAGAGATGGCCAGAGAGCGTTATTGGATTACGTGTTAATTGACAGGCGGGCGAAAGAGAGACTTTTGGATGTTAATGTGCTGAGAGGTGCAACTGGAGGGATGTCTGATCATTATCTTGTGGAGGCTAAGGTGAAGATTTGTATGGGTTTTCAGAAAAGAAGGGTGAATGTTGGGGTGAAGAGAGTGGTAAGAGTAAGTGAGCTTGGGAAGGAGACTTGTGTGAGGCAGTACCAGGAGAGACTGAGTACAGAATGGAAAAAAAGTGAGAACAATGGAAGTAAGGGGAGTGGGGGAGGAATGGGATGTATTTAGGGAATCAGTGATGGATTGCGCAAAAGATGCTTGTGGCATGAGAAGAGTGGGAGGTGGGTTAATTAGAAAGGGTAGTGAGTGGTGGGATGAAGAAGTAAGAGTATTAGTGAAACAGAAGAGAGAGGCATTTGGACGATTTTTGCAGGGAAAAATGCAATTGTGTGGGAGATGTATAAAAGAAAGAGACAGGAGGTCAAGAGAAAGGTGCAAGAGATGAAAAAAAGGGCAAATGAGAGTTGGGGTGAGAGAGTATCATTAAATTTTAGGGAGAATAAAAAGATGCTCTGGAAGGAGGTAAATAAAGGGCGTAAGACAAGGGAGCAAATGGGAACTTCAGTAAAGGGCGCAAATGGGGAGGTGATAACAAGTAGTGGTGATGTGAGAAGGAGATGGAGTGAGTATTTTGAAGGTTTGTTGAATGTGTTTGATGATAGAGTGGCAGATATAGGGTGTTTCGGTCGAGGTGGTGTGCAAAGTGAGAGGGTTAGGGAAAATGATTTGGTAAACAGAGAAGAGGTAGTAAAAGCTTTGCGGAAGATGAAAGCCGGCAAGGCAGCAGGTTTGGATGGTATTGCAGTGGAATTTACTAAAAAAGGGGGTGACTGTATTGTTGACTGGTTGGTAAGGTTATTTAATGTATGTATTACTCAGGGTGAGGTGCCTGAGGATTGGCGGAATGCGTGCATAGTGCCATTGTACAAAGGCAAAGGGGATAGGAGTGAGTGCTCAAATTACAGAGGTATAAGTTTCTTGAGTATTCCTGGTAAATTATATGGGAGGGTATTGATTGAGAGGGTGAAGTCATGTATAGAGCATCAGATTGGGGAAGAGCAGTGTGATTTCAGAAGTGGTAGAGGATGCGAGGATCAGGTGTTTGCTTTGAAGAATGTATGTGAGAAATACTTAGAAAAGCAAATGGATTTGTATGTAGCATTTATGGATCTGAGGAAGGCATATATATATATATATATATATATATATATATATATATATATATATATATATATATATATATATATATATATATATATATATATATATATATATATATATATATATATATATATATATATATATATATATATATTATCCCTGGGGATAGGGGAGAAAGAATACTTCCCATGTATTCCCTGCGTGTCGTAGAAGGCGACTAAAAGGACAGGGAGCGGGGGACTGGAAATCCTCCCCTCTCGTTTTTTTTTTTCATTTCTCCAAAAGAAGGAACAGAGAAGGGGGCCAGGTGAGGATATTCCTCAAAGGCCCAGTCCTCTGTTCTTAGCGCTACCTCGCTAATGCGGGAAATGGCGAATAGTATGAAAGAAAGAAAAAGATATATATATATATATATACATATATATATATATATATATATATATATATATATATATATATATATATATATATATATATATATATATATATATATATATATATATATATATATATATATATATAAATTTATATATATATATATATATATATATATATATATATATGTATACATATATATATATATATATATATATATATATATATATATATATATATATATATATATATATATATATATATACATATATGTATATATATATATATATATATATATTTTCTTCTTTTTTCTTTCAAACTATTCGCCATTTCCCGCATTAGCGAGGTAGCGTTAAGAACAGAGGACTGGGCCTTTGAGGGAATACCCTCACCTGGCCCAATTCTCTGTTCCTTCTTTTGGAAAATTAAAAAAAAACCGAGAGGGGAGGATTTCCAGCCCCCCGCTCCCTCCCCTTTTAGTCGCCTTCTACGACACGCAGGGAATACGTGGGAAGTACTCTTAATCCCCTATCCCCAGGGATAATATATATATATATATATATATATATATATATATATATATATATATATATATATATATATTTTTTTTTTTTTTTCTTTTTGTTTTCCTTTGTCGCTGTCTCCCGCGTTTGCGAGGTAGCGCAAGGAAACAGACGAAAGAAATGGCCTAACCTACCCCCATACACATGTATATACATACGTCCACACACGCAAATATACATACCTACACAGCTTTCCATGGTTTACCCCAGGCACTTCACATGCCTTGATTCAATCCACTGACAGCATGTCAACCACGATATACCACATCGCTCCAATTCACTCTATTCCTTGCCCTCCTTTCACCCTCCTGCATGTTCAGGCCCCGATCACACAAAATCTTTTTCACTCCATCTTTCCACCTCCAATTTGGTCTCCCTCTTCTCCTCGTTCCCTCCACCTCCGACATATGTATCCTCTTGGTCAATCTTTCCTCACTCATTCTCTCCATGTGACCAAATCATTTCAAAACAACCTCTTTTGCTCTCTCAACCACGCCCTTTTTATTTCCACACATCTCTCTTACCCTTACGTTACTTACTCGATCAAACCACCTCAAACCACACATTGTCCTCAAACATCTCATTTCCAGCACATCCATCCTCCTGCGCACAACTCTATCCATAGCCAACGCCTCGCAACCATACAACATTGTTGGAACCACTATTCTTTCAAACATACCCATTTTTGCTTTCCGAGATACTGTTCTCGACTTCCACACATTCTTCAAGGCTCCCAAGATTTTCGTCCCCTCCCCCACCCTATGATTTACTTCCGCTTCCATGGTTCCATCCGCTGCCAGATCCACTCCCAGATATCTAAAACACTTTACTTCCTCCAGTTTTTCTCCATTCAAGCTTACCTCCCAGTTGACTTGACCCTCAACCCTACTGTACCTAATAACCTTGCTCTTATTCACATTTATTCTTAACTTTCTTCTTTAACACACTTTACCAAACTCAGTCACCAGCTTCTGCAGTTTCTCACATGAATCAGCCACCAGCGCTGTATCATCAGCGAACAACAACTGACTTACTTCCCAAGCTCTCTCATCCACAACAGACTTCATTTTTGCCCCTCTTTCCAAAATTCTTGCATTCACCTCCCTAACAACCGCATCCATAAACAATATATATATGAATATATATATATATAAATATATATATATATATATATATATATATATATATATATATATATATATATATATATATATATATATATATATATATATATATATATATATATATATATATATATATATATATATATATATATATGAATATATATAGGGTTATAGTGTTGTGTGATTTGAATACAAAGGTGAGTAATGTGGCAGTTGAGGGAATAATTGGTATACATGGGGTGTTCAGTGTTGTAAATGGTGAAGAGCTTGTAGATTTATGTGCTGAAAAAGGACTGATGATTGGGAATACCTGGTTTAAAAAGCGAGATATACATAAGTATACTTATGTAAGTAGGAGAGATGGCCAAAGACCGTTATTGGATTACGTGTTAATTGACAGGCGCGCGAAAGAGAGTCTTTTGGATGTTAATGTGCTGAGAGGTGCAACTGGAAGGATGTCTGATCATTATCTTGTGGAGGCTAAGGTGAAGATTTGTATGGGTTTTCAGAAAAGAAGAGTGAATGTTGGGGTGAAGAGGGTGGTGAGAGTAAGTGAGCTTGGGAAGGAGACTTGTGTGAGTAAGTACCAGGAGAGACTGAGTACAGAATGGAAAAAGGTGAGAACAATGGAAGTAAGGGGAGTGGGGGAGGAATGGGATGTATTTAGGGAATCAGTGATGGATTGCGCAAAAGATGCTTGTGGCATGAGATGAGTGGGAGGTGGGTTGATTAGAAAGGGTAGTGAGTGGTAGGATGAAGAAGTAAGATTATTAGTGAAAGAGAAGAGAGAGGCATTTGGACGATTTTTGCAGGGAAAAAATGCAATTGAGAGGGAGATGTATAAAAGAAAGAGACAGGAGGTCAAGAGAAAGGTGCTAGAGGTGAAAAAGAGGGCAAATGAGAGTTGGGGTGAGAGAGTATCATTAAATTTTAGGGAGAATAAAAAAATCTTCTAGAAGGAGGTAAATAAAGTGCGTAAGACAAGGGAGCAAATGGGAACTTCAGTGAAGGGCGCAAATCGAGGTGTGATAACAAGTAGTGGTGATGTGAGAAGGAGATGGAGTGAGTATTTTGAAGGTTTGTTGAATGTGTTTGATGATAGAGTGGCAGATATAGGGTGTTTTGGTCGAGGTGGTGTGCAAAGTGAGAGGGTTGGGGAAAATGATTTGGTAAACAGAGAAGAGGTAGTAAAAGCTTTGCGGAAGATGAAAGCCGGCAAGGCAGCAGGTTTGGATGTTATTGCAGTGGAATTTATTAAAAAACGGGGTGACTGTATTGTTGACTGGTTGTTAAGGTATTCTAATGTATGTATGACTCATGGTGAGGTGCCTGAGGATTGGCGGAATGCGCGCATAGTGCCATTGTACAAAAGCAAAGGGGATAAGAGTGATTGCTCAAATTACAGAGGTATAAGTTTGTTGAGCATTCCTGGTAAATTATATGGGAGGGTATTGATTGAGAGGGTGAATGCATGTACAGAGCATCAGATTGGGGAAGAGCAGTGTGGTTTCAGAAGTGGTAAAGGATGTTTGGTTCAGGTGTTTGCTTTGAAGAATGTATGTGAGAAATACTTAGAAAAGGAAATGGATTTGTATGTAGCATTTAAGGATCTGGAGAAGGTATATGATAGAGTTGATAGAGATTCTCTGTGGAAGGTACTAAGAATATATGGTGTGGGAGGCAAGTTGTTAGAAGCAGTGAAAAGTTTTTATGGAGGATGTAAGGGATGTGTACGTGTAGAAAGAGAGGAAAGTGATTGGTTCTCAGTGAATGTAGGTTTCCGGCCTGGGTGTTTTTGATGTCGCCATGACGGTTTAATTTGTTTATGGATTGGGTTCTTAGGGAGGTGAATGCAAGAGTTTTGGAAAGAGGGGCAAGTATGAAGTCTCTTGTGGATGAGAGAGCTTGGGAAGTGAGGCAGCTGTTTTTCGCTGATGATAAAGCGTTGGTGGCTGATTCATGTGAAAAACTGCAGAAGCTGGTGAATGAGTTTGGTAAAGTGTTTGAAAAAAGAAGTTTAAGAGTAAATGTGAATAAGAGCAAGGTTATTAGGTACAGTAGGGTTGAGGGTCAAGTCAATTGGGAGGTAGGTTTGAATGGAGAAAAACTGGAGGAAGTAACGTGTTTTAGATATCTGGGAGTGGATCTGGCAGCGGATGGAAACATTGAAGCGGAATTGGATCATAGGGTGGGGGAGGGGGCGAAAATTCTGGGAGCCTTGAAGAGTGTGTGGAATTCGAGAACATTATCTCGGAAAGCAAAAATGGGTATGTTGGAAGGAATAGTGTTTCGAACAATGTTGTATGGTTGCGAGGAGTGGGCTATGGATAGAGTTGTGCGCAGGAGGGTGGATGTGCTGGAAATGAGATGTTTGAGGACAATGTGTGGTGTGAGGTGGTTTGATCGAATAAGTAATGTAAGGGTACGAGAGATGTGTGGAAATTAAAAGAGCGAGGTTGAGAGAGCAGAAGAGGGTGTTTTGAAATGGTTTGGGCACATGAAGAGAATGAGTGAGGAAAGATTGACTAAGGGGATATATGTGTCGGCGGTGGAGGGAACGAAGAGAAGTGGGACACCAAATTGGAGGTGGAAAGATGGAGTGAAAAAGATTTTCTGTTATCGGAACCTGAACATGCAGGAGGGTGAAAGGAGGGCAAGGAATAGAGTGAATTGGATCGATGTGGTATACCGGGGTTGACGTGCTGTCAGTGGATTGAATCAGGGCATGTGAAGCGTATGGGGTAAACCATGGAAATTTGTGTCGGGCCTGGATTTGGAAAGGGAGCTGTGGTTTCGGGCCTTATTGCGTGACAGCTAGAGACTAAGTTTGAACGAATGGGTCATTTGTTGTCTTTTCCAAGTGCTACCTCGTACACATGAGGGGGAAGGGGGATGGTATTCCATGTGTGGCGAGGTGGCGATGGGAATGAATAGGGGCAGAGAGTGTGAATTGTGTGCATGTTTATATATGTATGTGTCTGTGTGTGTATATATATGTGTACATTGAGATGTATAGGTATGTATATTTGCGTGTGTGGGCGTGTGTGTGTGTACATTGTGTATGGGGGTGAGTTGGGCCATTTCTTTCGTCTGTTTCCTTGAGCTACCTCGCAAACGCGAAAGAGAGCGGCAAAAAAAAAAAAAAAAAAAGTATATATATATATATATATATATATATATATATATATATATATATATATATATATATATATATATATATATATATATATATATTATTGGATTACGTGTTAATTGACAGGCGCGCGAAAGAGAGACTTTTGGATGTTAATGTGCTGAGAGGTGAAACTGGAGGGATGTCTGATCATTATCTTGTGGAGGCAAAGGTGAAGATTTGTATGGGTTTTCAGAAAAGAAGAGTGAATGTTGGGGTGAAGAGAGTGGTGAGAGTAAGTGAGCTTGGGAAGGAGACTTGTGTGAGGAAGTACAAGGAGAGACTGAGTACAGAATGGAAAAAGGTGAGAACAATGGAAGTAAGGGGAGTGGGGGAGGAATGGGATGTATTTAGGGAATCAGTGATGGATTGCGCAAAAGATGCTTGTGGCATGAGAAGAGTGGGAGATGGGTTGATTAGAAAGGGTAGTGAGTGGTGGGATGAAGAAGTAAGAGTATTAGTTAAAGAGAAGAGAGAGGCATTTGGGCGAATTTTGCAGGGAAAAAATGCAATTGAGAGGGAGACGTTTAAAAGAAAGAGACAGGAGGTCAAGAGAAAGGTGCAAGAGGTGAAAAAAGGGCATACGAGAGTTGGGGTGAGAGAGTATCATTAAATTTTAGGGAGAATAAAAAGATGTTCTGGAAGGAGGTAAATAAAGTGCGCAAGACAAGGGAGCAAATGGGAACTTCAGTGAAGGGCGCAAATGGGGAGGTGATAACAAGTAGTGGTGATGTGAGAAGGAGATGGAGTGAGTATTTTGAAGGTTTGTTGAATGTGTTTGATGATAGAGTGGCAGATATAGTGTGTTTTGGTCGAGGTGGTGTGCAAAGTGCGAGGGTTAGGGAAAATGATTTGGTAAAGAGAGAAGAGGTAGTAAAAGCTTTGCGGAAGATGAAAGCCGGCAAGGCAGCAGGTTTGGATGGTATTGCAGTGGAATTTATTAAAAAAGGGGTTGACTGTATTGTTGACTGGTTGGTAAGGTTATTTAATGTATGTATGACTCATGGTGAGGTGACTGAGGATTGGCGGAATGCGTGCATAGTGCCATTGTACAAAGGCAAAGGGGATAAGAGTGAGTGCTCAAATTACAGAGGTATAAGTTTGTTGAGTATTCCTGGCAAATTATATGGGAGGGTATTGATTGAGAGGGTGAAGGCATGTACAGAGCATCAGATTGGGGAAGAGCAGTGTGGTTTCAGAAGTGGTAGAGGATGTGTGGATCAGGTGTTTGCTTCGAAGAATTTATGTGAGAAATACTTAGAAAAGCAAATGGATTTGTATGTAGCATTTATGGATCTGGAGAAGGCATATGATAGAGTTGAAAGAGATGCTCTGTGGAAGGTATTAAGAATATATGGTGTGGGAGACAAGTTGTTAGAAGCAGTGAAAAGTTTTTATCGAGGATGTAAGGCATGTGTACGTGTAGGAAGAGAGGAAAGTGATTGGTTCTCAGTGAATGTAGGTTTGCGTCAGGGGTGTGTGATGTCTCCATGGTTGTTTAATTTGTTTATGGATGGGGTTGTTAGGGAGGTGAATGCAAGAGTTTTGGAAAGAGGGTCAAGTATGAAGTCTGTTGGGGATGAGAGAGCTTGGGAAATGAGTCAGTTGTTGTTCGCTGATGATACAGCGCTGGAGGCTGATTCATGTGAGAAACTGCAGAAGCTGGTGACTGAGTTTGGTAAAGTGTGTGAAAGAAGAAAGTTAAGAATAAATATGAATAAGAGCAAGGTTATTAGGTATAGTAGGGTTGAGGGTCAAGTCAATTGGGAGGTGAGTTTGAATGGAGAAAAACTGGAGGAAGTGAAGTGTTTTAGATATCTGGGAGTGGATCTGTCAGCGGATGGAACCATGGAAGCGGAAGTGGATCATGGGGTGGGGGAGGGGGCGAAAATTCTGGGAGCCTTGAAGAATGTGTGGAAGTCGAGAACATTATCTCGGAAAGCAAAAATAGGTATGTTTGAAGGAATAGTGGTTCCAACAATGTTGTATGGTTGCGAGGCGTGGACTATGGATAGAGTTGTGCGCAGGATGATGGATGTGCTGGAAATGAGATGTTTGAGGACAATGTGTGGTGTGAGGTGGTTTGATCGAGTAAGTAACGTAAGGGTAAGAGAGATGTGTGGAAATAAAAAGAGCTTGGTTGAGAGAGCAGAAGAGGGTGTTTTGAAATGGTTTGGTCACATGGAGAGAATGAGTGAGGAAAGATTGATCAAGAGGATATACTTGTCGGAGGTGGAGGGAACGAGGAGAAGAGGGAGACCAAATTGGAGGTGGAAAGATGAAGTGAAAAAGATTTTGTGTGATCGGGGCCTGAACATGCAGGAGGGTGAAAGAAGGGCAAGGAATAGAGTGAATAGGAGCAATGTGGTATACCGGGGTTGACGTGCTGTCAGTGGATTGAATCAAGGCATGTGAAGCGTCTGGGGTAAACCATGGAACGCTGTGTAGGTATGTATATTTGCGTGTTTGGACGTATGTATATACATGTGTATGGGGGTGGGTTCGGCCATTTCTTTCGTTTGTTTCCTTGCGCTACCTCGCAAACGCGCGAGATAGCGACAAAGCAAAAAAAAAAAAAAAAAAAAAGAAAATATATATGTATATATATATATATATTTATATATATATATATATATATATATATATATATATATATATATATATATATATATATATGTATATATATATATATATACGTATATATATATATATTTATATATATATATATATATATATATATATATATATATTTTTTTTTTTTTTTTTTATACTTTGTCGCTGTCTCCCGCGTTTGCGAGGTAGCGCAAGGAAACAGACGAAAGAAATGGCCCACCCCCCCCCCATACACATGTACATACACACGTCCACACACGCAAATATACATACCTACACAGCTTTCCATGGTTTACCCCAGACGCTTCACATGCCTTGATTCACTCCACTGACAGCACGTCAACCCCTGTATACCACATCGCTCCAATTCACTCTATTCCTTGCCCTCCTTTCACCCTCCTGCATGTTCAGGCCCCGATCACACAAAATCTTTTTCACTCCATCTTTCCACCTCCAATTTGGTCTCACTCTTCTCCTCGTTCCCTCCACCTCCGACACATATATCCTCTTGGTCAATCTTTCCTCACTCATTCTCTCCATGTGCCCAACCATTTCAAAACACCCTCTTCTCCTCTCTCAACCACGCTCTTTTTATTTCCACACATCTCTCTTTCCCTTACGTTACTTACTCGATCAAACCACCTCACACCACACATTGTCCTCAAACATCTCATTTCCAGCACATCCATCCTCCTGCGCACAACTCTATCCATAGCCCACGCCTCGCAACCATACAACATTGTTGGAACCACTATTCCTTCAAACATACCCATTTTTGCTTTCCGAGATAATGTTCTCGACTTCCACACATTTTTCAAGGCTCCCAAAATTTTCGCCCCCTCCCCCACCCTATGATCCACTTCCGCTTCCATGGTTCCATCCGCTGACAGATCCACTCCCAGATATCTAAAACACTTCACTTCCTCCAGTTTTTCTCCATTCAAACTCACCTCCCAATTGACTTGACCCTCAACCCTACTGTACCTAATAACCTTGCTCTTATTCACATTTACTCTTAACTTTCTTCTTCCACACACTTTACCAAACTCAGTCACCAGCTTCTGCAGTTTCTCACATGAATCAGCCACCAGCGCTGTATCATCAGCGAACAACAACTGACTCACTTCCCAAGCTCTCTCATCCCCAACAGACTTCATACTTGCCCCTCTTTCCAGGACTCTTGCATTTACCTCCCTAACAACCCCATCCATAAACAAATTAAACAACCATGGAGACATCACACACCCCTGCCGCAAACCTACATTCACTGAGAACCAATCACTTTCCTCTCTTCCTACACGTACACATGCCTTACATCCTCGATAAAAACTTTTCACTGCTTCTAACAACTTGCCTCCCACACCATATATTCTTAATACCTTCCACAGAGCATCTCTATCAACTCTATCATATGCCTTCTCCAGATCCATAAATGCTACATACAAATCCATTTGCTTTTCTAAGTATTTCTCACATACATTCTTCAAAGCAAACACCTGATCCACACATCCTCTACCACTTCTGAAACCGCACTGTTCTTCCCCAATCTGATGCTCTGTACATGCCTTCACCCTCTCAATCAATACCCTCCCTTATAATTTACCAGGAATACTCAACAAACTTATACCTCTGTAATTTGAGCACTCACTCTTATCCCCTTTGCCTTTGTACAATGGCACTATGCACGCATTCCGCCAATCCTCAGGCACCTCACCATGAGTCATACATACATTAAATAACCTTACCAACCAGTCAACAATACAGTCACCCCCTTTTTTAATAAATTCCACTGCAATCCCATCCAAACCTGCTGCCTTGCCGGCTTTCATCTTCCGCAAAGCTTTTACTACCTCTTCTCTGTTTACCA
Source organism: Panulirus ornatus (assembly GCF_036320965.1). NCBI lineage: Eukaryota > Metazoa > Arthropoda > Malacostraca > Decapoda > Palinuridae > Panulirus > Panulirus ornatus. The sequence continues at coordinate 53,740,698 of NC_092238.1, read as the reverse complement.
AATCATTTTCCCTAACCCTCTCACTTTGCACACCACCTCGACCAAAACACCCTATATCTGCCACTCTGTCATCAGACACATTCAACAAACCTTCAAAATACTCATTCCATCTCCTTCTCACATCACCACTACTTGTTATCACCTCCCCATTTACGCCCTTCACTGAAGTTCCCATTTGCTCCCTTGTCTTACGCACCCTATTTACCTCCTTCCAGAACATCTTTTTATTCTCCCTAAAATTTACTGATAGTCTCTCACCCCAACTCTCATTTGTCCTTTTTTTCACCTCTTGCACCTTTCTCTTGACCTCCTGTCTCTTTCTTTTATACTTCTCCCACTCAATTGCATTTTTTCCCTGCAAAAATCGTCCAAATGCCTCTCTCTTCTCTTTCACTAATACTCTTACTTCTTCATCCCACCACTCACTACCCTTTCTAAACAGCCCACCTCCCACTCTTTTCATGCCACAAGCATCTTTTGCGCAATCCATCACTGATTCCCTAAATACATCCCATTCCTCCCCCACTCCCCTTACTTCCATTGTTCTCACCTTTTTCCATTCTGTACACAGTCTCTTTTGGTACTTCCCTACACAGGTCTCCTTCCCAAGCTCACTTACTCACACCACCTTCTTCACCCCAACATTCACTCCTCTTTTCTGAGAACCCATACTAATCTTCACCTTAGCCTCCACAAGATAATGATCAGACATCCCTCCAGTTGCACCTCTCAGCACCATAACATCCAAAAGTCTCTCTTTCGCACGCCTGTCAATTAACACGTAATCCAATAACGCTCTCTGGCCATCTCTCCTACTTACATAAGTATACTTATGTATATCTCGCTTTTTAAACCAGGTATTCCCAATCATCAGTCCTTTTTCAGCACATAAATCTACAAGCTCTTCACCATTTCCATTTACAACACTGAACACCCCATGCATACCAATTATTCCCTCAACTGCCACATTACTCACCTTTGCATTCAAATCACCCATCACTATAACCCGGTCTCGTGCATCAAAACCGCTAACACACTCATTCAGCTGCTCCCAAAACACTTGCCTCTCATGATCTTTCTTCTCATGCCCAGGTGCATATGCACCAATAATCACCCACCTCTCTCCATCAACTTTCAGTTTTACCCATATTAATCGAGAATTTACTTTCTTACATTCTATCACATACTCCCACAACTCCTGTTTCAGGAGTATTGCTACTCCTTCCCTTGCTCTTGTCCTCTCACTAACCCCTGACTTCACTCCCCAGACATTTCCAAACCACTCTTCCCCTTTACCCTTGAGCTTCGTTTCACTCAGAGCCAAAACATCCAGGTTCCTTTCCTCAAACATACTACCTATCTCTCCTTTTTTCACATCTTGGTTACATCCACACACATTTAGGCACCCCACTCTGAGCCTTCGAGGAGGATGATCACTCCCCGCGTGACTCCTTCTTCTGTTTCCCATTTTAGAAAGTTAATACAACGAGGGAAGGATTTCCGGCCCCCCGCTCCCGTCCCCTCTAGTCGCTTTCTACGACACGCGAGGAATACGTGGGAAGTATTCTTTCACCCCTATCCCCAGGGATAATATACATATATATATATACATATACCCACACACACACATACACACACAATCGCACATACACACACACACACACACATACATATATATACATATGAAAAATGTAAGAAACAATTTAGAAAACAAACTCTTAGCTTGAAATGAATGAAAAAAATGAATGTCACATAATGGTTCAACCTCTGGCTATGGAAAAGGAAATGTACAATTTATTCACACAAACGCCAATAGCAGTTCTCATCAATTTCACCACTGTATCAATAAGCTTCAATTTTATATATATATATATATATATATATATATATATATATATATATATATATATATATATATATATATATATATATATATATATATATATATATATATATATATATATATATATATATATATATACTATTCGCCATTTCCCGCGTTAGCAAGGTAGCGTTAAGAACAGAGGACTGGGCCTCTGAGGGAATATCCTCACCTGGTCTCGTTCTCTGTTCCTTCTTTTGGAAAATCAAAAAAAAAAACGAGAGGGGAGGATTTCCAGCCCCCCGCTCCCTCCCCTTTTAGTCGCCTTCTACGACACGAAGGGAATACGTAAGAAGTATTCTTTCTCCCCTATCCCCAGGGATATATATATATATATATATATATATATATATATATATATATATATATATATATATATATTTTTTTTTTTTTTTTGCTTTGTCGCTGTCTCCCGCGTTTGCGAGGTAGCGCAAGGAAACAGACGAAAGAAATGGCCCAACCCACCCCCATACACATGCCTTAATTCAATTCACTGACAGCACGTCAACCCTGGTATACCACATCGATCCAATATATATATATATATATATATATATATATATATATATATATATATATATATATATATATATATATATATTTTTTTTTTTTTTGCTTTGTCGCTGTCTCCCGCGTTTGCGAGGTAGCGCAAGGAAACAGACGAAAGAAATGGCCCAACCCACCCCCATACACATGTCTTAATTCAATTCACTGACAGCACGTCAACCCTGGTATACCACATCGATCCAATTCACTCTATTCTTTGCCCTCCTTTCACCCTCCTGCATGTTCAGGCCCCGATCACACAAAATCTTTTTCACTCCATCTTTCCACCTCCAATTTGGTCTCCTTCTTCTCCTCGTTCCCTCCACCTCCGACACATATATCCTCTTGGTCAATCTTTCCTCACTCATTCTCTCCATGTGACCAAACCATTTCAAAAAACCCTCTTCTGCTCCCTCAACCACGCTCTTTTTATTTCCACACATCTCTCTTACACTTGCGTTACTTACTCGATCAAACCACCTCACACCACACATTGTCCTCAAACATCTCATTTCCAGCACATCCATCCTCCTGCGCACAACTCTATCCATAGTCCACGCCTCGCAACCATACAACATTGTTGGAACCACTAATCCTTCAAACATACCAATTTTTGCTTTCCGAGATAATGTTCTCGACTTCCACATATTCTTCAAGGCTCCCAGAATTTTCGCCCCCTCCCCCACCCTATGATCCACTTCCGCTTCCATGGTTCCATCCGCTGCCAGATCCACTCCCAGATATCTAAAACACTTCACTTCCTCCAGTTTTTCTCCATTCAAACTCACCTCCCAGTTGAATTGACCCTCAACCCTACTGTACCTAATAACCTTGCTCTTATTCACATTTACTCTTAACTTTCTTCTTTCACACACTTTACCAAACTCAGTCACCAGGTTCTGCAGTTTCTCACATGAATCAGCCACCAGCGCTGTATCATCAGCGAACAACAACTGACTCACTTCCCAAGCTCTCTCATCCCCAACAGACTTCATACTTGCTCCTCTTTCCAAAACTCGCATCAGATTGGGGAAGAGCAGTGTGGTTTCAGAAGTGGTAGAGGATGTGTGGATCAGGTGTTTGCTTTGAAGAATGTATGTGAGAAATACTTAGAAAAGCAAATGGATTTGTATGTAGCATTTATGGATCTGGAGAAGGCATATGATAGATTTGATAGAGATGCTCTGTGGAAGGTATTAAGAATATATGGTGTGGGAGGCAAGTTGTTAGAAGCAGTGAAAAGTTTTTATCGAGGATGTAAGGTATGTGTATGTGTAGGAAGAGAGGAAAGTGATTGTTTCTCAGTGAATGTAGGTTTGCGGCAGGGGTGTGTGATGTCTCCATGGTTGTTTAATTTGTTTATGGATGGGGTTGTTAGGGAGGTGAATGCAAGAGTTTTGGATATATATACATATATATATATATATATATATATATATATATATATATATATATATATATATATATATATATATATATATATATATATATATATATATATATATATATATATATATATATATATATATATATATATATATACATATATCCCTGGGTATAGGGGTGAAAGATTACTACGTGTCGTAGTATGCGACTAAAGGGGACGGGAGCCGGGGCCACAACCCCCCCTCTCTTTGTATTTTCACTTTCTAAATGGGGAAACAGAAGATGGAGTCACGCGAAGAGTGCTCATCCTCCTTGAAGGCTCAGATTGGGGTGTTTAAATGTGTGTGGGTATAACCAAGATGAGAAAAAAGGAGAGATAGGTATTATGTTTTAGGAAAGGAACATGGATGTTTTCGCTCTGAGTGATACGAAGCTCAAGAGTAAACGGGAAGAGTGGTTTGGGAATGTCTTGGGATTAACGTCAGGGGTTACTGAGAGGACAAGACCAAGGAAAGGATTAGCACTACTCCTGAATCAGGAGTTGTGGGAGTATGTGATAGAGTGTGAGAAAGTAAATTCCAGATTGATATGGGTAAAACTGAAAGTTGATGGAGAGAGTTGGGTGATTATTGGTGCATATGCACCTGGGCATGAGAAGAAAGATCATGAGAGGCAAGTTTTTTGGAAGCAGCTCAATGAGTGTGTTAGTGGTTTTGATGCAGAAGACCGGGTTATAGTGATGGCTGATTTGAATGTAAAAGTGAGTAATGTGGCAGTTGAGGGAATAATTGGTATACATGGGATGTTCAATGGTGTAAATGGAAATGTTGAAGAGCTTGTAGATTTATGTGCTGAAAAAGGACTTGTGATTGGGAATACCTGGCCAAAGAGCGTTATTCGATTACGTGATAATTAATAGGCGTGCGAAAGAGAGACTTTTGGATGTTAATGTGCTGAGGTGTGCAACTGGAGGGATGTCCGATCATTTTCTTCTGGAGGAGGAGGTGAAGATTTGTATGAGTTTTCAGAAAGGAAGAAAGAATGTTGGGGTGAAGAGGGTGGTGAGAGTAGCTGAACTTGGGAAGGAGACTTGTGTGAGGAAGTACCAGGAGAGACTGAGTACAGAATGGATAAAGGTGAGAACAGAGGAGATAAGGTAGTAAAAGCTTTCCGGAAGATGAAATCCGTCAATGCAGCAGGTTTGGATGGTATTGCAGTTGAATTTATTAAAAAAGGGGGTGATTGTATATTTGACTGGTTGGTAAGGTTATTTAATGTATGTGTGACTCATGGTGAGGTGCCTGAGGATTGGCGGAATGCTTGCATAGTGCCATTGTACAAAGGCAAAGGGGATAAGAGTGAGTGCTCAAATTACAGAGGTATAAGTTTTTTCACTATTCCTGGTAACTTGCATGGGTGGGTATTGATTGAGAGGGTAAAAGCATGTACAGAGCATCAGATTGGGGAGGAGCAGTGTGGTTTCAGAAGTGGTAGAGGATGTGTGGATCATGTGTTTGCTTTGGAGAATGTATGTGAAATTACTTAGAAAAACAAATGTATTTGTATGTAGCATTTATGGATCTGGAGAAGGCATATGATGGAGTTGATAGAGATGCTCTGTGGAAGGTATTAAGAATATCTGTTGTGGGAGGCAAGTTGTTAGAAGAAGTGAAAAGTTGTTATCGAAGATGTAAGGCACGTGTACGTGTAGGAAGAGAGGAAAGTGATTGGTTCTCAGTGAATATAGGTTTTCGGCAGGGGTGTGTGATGTCTCCATGGTTGTTTAATTTGTCTATTGATGGGGTTGTTAGGGATGTGAATGCAAGAGTTTTGGAAAGACGGGCAAGTATGCAGTCTGTTGTGGATGAGAGAACTTGAGAAGTGAGTCAGTTGTTGTTCGCTGATGATACAGCGCTGATGGCTGATTCATGTGAGAAACTGCAGAATCTGGTGACTGAATTTGGTAAAGTGTGTGAAAGAAGAAAGTTAAGAGTAAATGTGAATAAGAGCAAGGTTATTAGGTACAGTAGGGTTGAGGGTCATGTCAATTGGGATGTAAGTTTGAATGGAGAAAAACTGGAGAAAGTAAAGTGTTTAGATATCTGGGAGTGGATCTGGCAGCGGATGGAACCATGGAAGCGGAAGTGAATCATATGGTGGGGGAGGGGGCGAAATTTCTGTGAGCCTTGAATAATGTTTGAAAGTCGAGAACATTATCTCGGAAAGCAAAAATGGGTATGTTTGAAGGAATAGTGGTTCCAACAATGTTGTATGGTTGCGAGGCGTGGGGTATGGATAGAGTTGTGCGCAGGAGGGTGGATGTGCTTGAAATGAGATGTTTGAGGACAATATATATGGTGTGAGGTGGTTTGATCGAGTAAGTAATGTAAGGGTAAGAGAGATGTGTGGTAATAAAAAGAGTTTGGTTGAAAGTGCAGAAGCGGGTGTTTTGAGATGGTTTGGTAACATGGAGAGAATGAGTGAGGAAAGATTGACCAAGAGAATATAGATGTCAGAGGTGGAGGAAACGAGGAGGAGTTGGAGACCAAATTGGAGATGGAGAGATGGATTGAAAATGATTTTGAGTGATCGGGGCCTGATCATGCAGGTGGGTGAAAAGGCGTGCAAGGAATAGAGTAAATTGGAACGAAATGGTATACCGGGGACGACGTGCTGCCAATGGATTGAACCTGGGCATGTGAAGCGTCTGGAGTAAACCATGGAAATTTCTGTGGGGCGTGGATGTGGAAAGGGAGCTGTGGTTTCGGTGCATCATTACATGACAGGTAAAGTCTGAGTGTGAACGAATGGTGCCTTTGTTCTCTTTTCCTAGCGCTACCTCGTTCACATGAGGAGGGAGGGGGATGTTATTCCATATGTGGCGGGTGGCGAATGAAATAAAGAAAGGCAGACAGTATGAATTATGTACATGTGCTTATATGTATCTGTCAGTATGTGTGTATATATATATATATATATATATATATATATATATATATATATATATATATATATATATATATATATATATATATATATATATCTTTTTTTTTTTTTTTAGCTTTGTCGCTGTCTCCCGCGTTTGCGAGGTAGCGCAAGGAAACAGACGAAAGAAATGACCCAACACACCCCCATACACATGTATATACATACGTCCACACACGCAAATATACATACCTACACAGCTTTCCATGGTTTACCCCAGACGCTTCACATGCCTTGATTCAATCCACTGAAAGCACGTCAACCCCGGTATACCACATCGCTCAAATTCACTATATTCCTTGCCCTCCTTTCACCCTCCTGCATGTTCAGGCCCCGATCACACAAAATCTTTTTCAATCCATCTTTCCACCTCCAATTTGGTCTCCCACTTCTCCTCGTTCCCTCCACCTCCGACACATATATCCTCTTGGTCAATCTTTCCTCACTCATTCTCTCCATGTGCCCAAACCATTTCAAAACACCCTCTTCTGCTCTCTCAACCACGCTCTTTTTATTTCCACACATCTCTCTCACCCTTACGTTACTTACTCGATCAAACCACCTCACACCACACATTGTCCTCAAACATCTCATTTCCAGCACATCCATCCTCCTGCGCACAACTCTATCCATAGCCCACGCCTCGCAACTATACAACATTGTTGGAACCACTATTCCTTCAAACATACACATTTTTGCTTTCCAAGATAATGTTCTCGACTTCCACACATTCTTCAAGGCCCCCAGAATTTTCGCCCCCTCCCCCACCCTATGATCCAATTCCGCTTCCATGGTTCCATCCGCTGCCAGATCCACTCCCAGATATCTAAAACACTTCACTTCCTCCAGTTTTTCTCCATTCAAACTCACCTCCCAATTGACTTGACCCTCAACCCTACTGTACCTAATAACCTTGCTCTTATTCACATTTACTCTTAACTTTCTTCTTTCACACACTTTACCAAACTCAGTCACCAGCTTCTGCAGTTTCTCACATGATTCAGCCACCAGCGCTGTATCATCAGCGAACAACAACTGACTCACTTCCCAAGCTCTCTCATCCCCAACAGACTTCATACTTGCTCCTCTTTCCAAAACTCTTGCATTCACCTCCCTAACAACCCCATCCATAAACAAATTAAACAAACATGGAGACATCACATACCCCTGCCGCAAACCTATATTCACTGAGAACCAATCACTTTCCTCTCTTCCTACTCGTACACATGCCTTACATCCTCGATAAAAATTTGTCACTGCTTCTAACAACTTGCCTCCCACACCATATATTCTTAATACCTTCCACAGAGCATCTCTATCAACCTGGGCATGAGAAGAAAGATCATGAGAGGCAAGTGTTTTGGGAGCAGCTGAATGAGTGTGTTAGTGGTTTTGATGCAGGAGACCGGGTTATAGTGATGGGTGATTTGAATGCAAAGGTGAGTAATGTGGCAGTTGAGTGAATATTTGGTATACATGGGGTGTTCAGTGTTGTAAATGGAAATGGTGAAGAGCTTGTAGATTTATATGCTGAAAAAGGACTGATGATTGGGAATACCTGGTTTAAAAAGCGAGATATACATAAGTATACTTATGTAAGTAGGAGAGATGGCCAGAGAGCGCTATTGGATTACGTGTTAATTGACAGGCGCGCGAAAGAGACACTATTGGATGTTAATGTGCTGAAAGGTGCAACTGGAGGGATGTCTGATCATTATCTTGTGGAGGCTAAGGTGAAGATTGGCATGGGTTTTCAGAAAAGAAGAGTGAATGTTGGGGTGAAGAGGGTGGTGAGAGTAAGTGAGCTTGGGAAGGAGACATGTGTGAGGCAGTACCAGGAGAGACTGAGTACAGAATGCAAAAAGGTGAGAACAATGGAAGTAAGGGGAGTGGGGGAGGAATGGGATGTATTTAGGGAATCAGTGATGGATTGCGCAAAAGATGCTTGTGGCATGAGAAGAGTGGGAGGTGGGTTGATTAGAAAGGGTAGTGAGTGGTGGGATGAAGAAGTAAGAGTATTAGTGAAAGAGAAGAGAGAGGCATTTGGACGATTTTTGCAGGGAAAAAATGCAATTGAGTGGGAGATGTATAAAAGAAAGAGACAGGAGGTCAAGAGAAAGGTGCAAGAGGTGAAAAAAAGGGCAAATGAGAGTTGGGGTGAGAGAGTATCATTAAATTTTAGGGAGAATAAAAAGATGTTCTGGAAGGAGGTATATAAAGTGCGAAAGACAAGGGAGCAAATGGGAACTTCAGTGAAGGGCGCAAATGGTGAGGTGATAACAAGTAGTGGTGATGTGAGAAGGAGATGGAGTGAGTATTTTGAAGGTTTGTTGAATGTGTTTGATGATAGAGTGGCAGATATAGGGTGTTTCGGTCGAGGTGGTGTGCAAAGTGAGAGGGTTAGGGAAAATGATTTGGTAAACAGAGAAGAGGTAGTAAAAGCTTTGCGGAAGATGAAAGCCGGCAAGGCAGAAGGTTTGGATGGTATTGCAGAGGAATTTATTAAAAAAGGGGGTGACTGTATTGTTGACTGGTTGGTAAGGTTATTTAATGTATGTATGACTCATGGTGAGGTGCCTGAGGATTGGCGGAATGCGTGCATAGTGCCATTGTACAAAAGCAAAGGGGATAAGAGTGATTGCTTAAAATACAGAGGTATAAGTTTGTTGAGTATTCCAGGTAAATTATATGGGAGGGTATTGATTGAGAGGGTGAATGCATGTACAGAGCATCAGATTGGGGAAGAGCAGTGTGGTTTCAGAAGTGGTAAAGGATGTTTGGATCAGGTGTTTCCTTTGAAGAATGTATGTGAGAAATACTTAGAAAAGGAAATGGATTTATATGTAGCATTGATGGATCTGGAGAAGGCATATGATAAAGTTGATAGAGATGCTCTATGGAAGATATTAAGAATATATGGTGTGGGATGCAAGTTGTTAGAAGCAATGAAAAGTTTTTATGGAGGATGTCAGGCATGTGTACGTGTAGGAAGAGAGGAAAGTGATTGGTTCTCAGTGAATGTAGGTTTGCGGCTTGGGTGTTTCATGTCTCCATGGTTGTTTAATTTGTTTATGGATGGGGTTGTTAGGGAGGTGAATTCAAGAGTTTTGGAAAGAGGGGCAAGTATGAAATCTGTTGTGGATGAGAGAACTTGGGAAGTGAGTCAGTTGTTGTTCGCTGATGATACATCGCTGGTGGCTGATTCATGTGAGAAACTGTAGAAGCTGGTGACTGAGTTTGATAAAGTGTGTGAAAGAAGAAAGTTAAGAGTAAATGTGAATAAGAGCAAGGTTATTAGGTACAGTAGGGTTGAGGGTCAAGTCACTTGGGAGGTAAGTTTGAATAGAGAAAAACTGGAGGAAGTAAAGTGTTTTGGATATCTGGGAGTGGATCTGGCAGCGGATGGAACCATGGAAGCGGAAATGAATCATAGGGTGGGAGAGGTGGCGAAAATTCTGGGAGCCTTGGAGTAGGTGTGGAAGTCGAGAACAGTATCTCGGAAAGCAAAAATGGGTATGTTTGAAGGAATAGTGGTTCGAACAATGTTGTATTGTTGCGAGGCGTGGGCTATGGATAGAGTTGTGCGCAGGAGGATGGATGTGCTGGAAATGAGATGTTTGAGGACAATGTGTGGTGTGAGGTGGTTTGATCGAGTAAGTAACGTAAGGGTAAGAGAGATGTGTGGAAATAAAAAGAGCGTGGTTTAGAGAGCAGAAGAGGGTATTTTGAAATGGTTTGGGCACATGGAGAGAATGAGTGAAGAAAGATTGACCAAGAGGATATATGTGTTGGAGGTGAAGGGAACGAGGAGAAGTGGGAGACCAAATTGGAGGTGGAAAGATGGAGTGAAAAAAATTTTGTGTGATCGGGGCCTGAACATGCAGGAGGGTGAAAGGAGGGCAGGGAATAGAGTGAATTGGCTCGATGTTGTATACCGGGGTTGACGTGCTGTCAGTTGATTGAATCAGGTCATGTGAAGCGTCTGGGGTAAACCATGGAAAGCTGTGTAGGTATGTATATTTCCGTGTGTTGACTATGTATATACATATGTATGGGGGTGGGTTGGGCCATTTCTTTCGTCTGTTTCCTTGCGCTACCTCGCAAAAGCGGGAGACAGCGACAAAGCAAAAAAAAAAAAGAAAAAAAAATAAATATACATATATATATATATATATATATATATATATATATATATATATATATATATATATATATATATATATATATATATATATATATATCTTTCTTTTTCTTTCGTACTATTCACCATTTCCCGCATGAGCGAGGTAGCGTTAAGAGCAGCGGACTGGGCCTTTGAGGGAATATCCTCACCTGGCCCACTTCTCTGTTCCTTCTTTTGGAAAATTGAAAAAAATGAGAGGGGAGGATTTCCAGCCACCCGCTCCCTCTCCTTTCAGTCGCCTTCTACGACACGCAGTGAGTACTTGGGAAGTATTCTTTCTCCCCTATTCCCAGGGATAGTGTGTGGAAGAAGAAAGTTAAGAGTAAATGTGAATAAGAGCAAGGTTATTAGGTACAGTAGGGTTGAGGGTCAAGTCAATTGGGAGGTTAGTTTGAATGGAGGAAAACTGGAGGAAGTGAAATGTTTTAGATATCTGGGAGTTGATCTGGCAGCGGATGGAACCATGGAAGCGGAAGTGGATCATAGGGTGGGGGAGGGGGCGAAAATTCTGGGGTCCTTGCAGGAGGGTGAAAGGAGGGCAAGGAATAGAGTGAATTGTAGCGATTTGGTATACCGGGGTTGACGTGCTGTCTGTGGATTGAATCAAGGCATGTGAATCGTCTGGGGTAAAACATGGAAAGCTGTGTAGGTATTTAATTTGCGTGTGTGGACGTATGTATATACATGTGTATGGGGGGGGGTTGGGCCATTTCTCTCGTCTGTTTCCTTGCGCTACCTCGCAAACGCGGGAGACAGCGACAAAGTATAATAAATAAAATAATAAATATATATATATATATATATATATATATATATATATATATATATATATATATATATATATATATATATATATATATATATATATATATATATATATATATATATATATATATATATATATATATATATATATATATATATATATATATATATATATATATATATATATATATATATATATATATATATATATATATATATATATATATATATATATATATATATGTAGGAAGAGAGGAAAGTGATTGGTTCTCAGTGAATGCAGGGGTGTGTGATGTGTACATGGTTGTTTAATTTGTTTATGGATGGGGTTGTTAGGGAGGTGAATGCAAGAGTTTTGGAAAGAGGGGCAAGGATGAAGTCTGTTAGGGATGAGAGAGATTGGGAAGTGAGTCAGTTGTTGATCGCTGATGATACAGCGCTGGTGGCTGATTCATGTGAGACACTGCAGAAGCTGGTTACTGAGTTTGGTAAAGTGTGTGAAAGATGGAGTGAAAAAGATTTTGTGTGATCGGGGCCTGAACATGCAGGAGGGTGAAAGGAGGGCAAGGAATAGAGTGAATTGGAGCGATATGGTATACCGGGGTTGACGTGCTGTCTGTGGATTGAATCAAGGCATGTGAATCGTCTGGGGTAAAACATGGAAAGCTGTGTAGGTATTTAATTTGCGTGTGTGGACGTATGTATATACATGTGTATGGGGGGGGGTTGGGCCATTTCTCTCGTCTGTTTCCTTGCGCTACCTCGCAAACGCGGGAGACAGCGACAAAGTATAATAAATAAAATAATAAATATATATATATATATATATATATATATATATATATATATATATATATATATATATATATATATATATATATATATATATATATATATATATATATATATATATATATATATATATATATATATATATATATATATATATATATATATATATATATATATATATATATATATATATATATATATATATATATATATATATATATATATATATATATATATATATATATATATATATATATATATATATATATATATATATATATATATATATATATATATATGTAGGAGAGAGGAAAGTGATTGGTTCTCAGTGAATGCAGGGGTGTGTGATGTGTACATGGTTGTTTAATTTGTTTATGGATGGGGTTGTTAGGGAGGTGAATGCAAGAGTTTTGGAAAGAGGGGCAAGGATGAAGTCTGTTAGGGATGAGAGAGATTGGGAAGTGAGTCAGTTGTTGATCGCTGATGATACAGCGCTGGTGGCTGATTCATGTGAGACACTGCAGAAGCTGGTTACTGAGTTTGGTAAAGTGTGTGAAAGAAGAAAGTTAAGAGTAAATATGAATAAGAGCAAGGTTATTAGGTACAGTAGGGTTGAGGGTCAAGTCAATTGGGAGGTGAGTTTGAATGGAGAAAAACGGGAGGAAGTGAAGTGTTTTAGATATCTGGGAGTGGATCTGGCAGCGGATGGAAACATGGAAGCGGAAGTGGATCATAGGGTGGGGGAGGGGGGAAAATTCTGGGAGCCTTGAAGAATGTGTGAAAGTCGAGAACATTATCTCGGAAAGCAAAAATGGGTATGTTTGAAGGAATAGTGGTTCCAACAATGTTGTATGGTTGCGAGGCGTGGACTATGGATAGAGTTGTGCGCAGGAGGATGGATGTGCTGGAAATGAGATGTTTGAGGACAATGTGTGGTGTGAGGTGGTTTGATCGAGTAAATAACGTAAGGGTAAGAGAGATGTGTGGAAATAAAAAGAGCGTGGTTGAGAGAGCAGAAGAGGGTGTTTTGAAGTGGTTTGGTCACATGGAGAGAATGAGTGAGGAAAGATTGACCAAGAGGATATATGTGTCGGAGGTGGAGGGAACGAGGAGAAGAGGGAGACCAAATTGGAGGTGGAAAGATGGAGTGAAAAAGATTTTGTGTGATCGGGGCTTGAACATACAGGTGGGTGAAAGGAGGGCGAGGAATAGAGTGAATTGGAGCGATGTGGTATACCGGGGTTGACGTGCTGTCAGTGGATTGAATCAAGGCATGTGAAGCGTCTGGGGTAAACCATGGAAAGCTGTGTAGGTATATATATTTGCGTGTGTGGACGTATGTATATACATATGTATGGGGGTGGGTTGGGCCATTTCTTTCGTCTGTTTCCTTGCGCTACCTCGCAAACGCGGGAGACAGCGACAGAGCAAAAGAAAAAAAAAAAAATATATATATATATATATATATATATATATATATATATATATACTTCCCACGTTTTCCCTGTGTGTCGTAGAAGGCGACTAAAAGGGAAGGGAGCGGGGGGCTGGAAATCCTCCCCTTTCGTGTTTTTTTTTTTTCTTTCTTTTTTAATTTTCCAAAAGAAGGAACAGAGAAGGGGGCCAGGTGAGGATATTCCCTCAAAGGCCCAGTCCTCTGTTCTTAACGCTACCTCGCTATCGCGGGAAATGGCGAATAGTATGAAAAAAAAAATATATATATACATATATATATATTTTTTTTGTTTTTTTTTATACTTTGTCGCTGTCTCCCGCGTTTGCAAGGTAGCGCAAGGAAACAGACGAAAGAAATGGCCCAACCCCGCCCCCCCCATACACATGTACATACACACGTCCACACACGCAAATATACATACCTACACAGCTTTCCATGGTTTACCCCAGACGCTTCACATGCCTTGATACAATCCACTGACAGCACGTCAACCCCCGTATACCACATCGCTCCAATTCACTCTATTCCTTGCCCTCCTTTCACCCTCCTGCATGTTCAGGCCCCGATCACACAAAATCTTTTTCACTCCATCTTTCCACCTCCAATTTGGTCTCCCTCTTCTCCTTGTTCCCTCCACCTCCGACACATATATCCTCTTGGTCAATCTTTCCTCACTCATTCTCTCCATGTGCCCAAACCATTTCAAAACACCCTCTTCTGCTCTCTCAACCACGCTCTTTTTATTTCCACACATCTCTCTTACCCTTACGTTACTTACTCGATCAAACCACCTCACACCACACATTGTCCTCAAACATCTCATTTCCAGCACATCCATCCTCCTGCGCACAACTCTATCCATAGCCCACGCCTCGCAACCATACAACATTGTTGGAACCACTATTCCTTCAAACATACCCATTTTTGCTTTCCGAGATAATGTTCTCGACTTCCACACATTTTTCAAGGCTCCCAAAATTTTCGCCCCCTCCCCCACCCTATGATCCACTTCCGCTTCCATGGTTCCATCCGCTGACAGATCCACTCCCAGATATCTAAAACACTTCACTTCCTCCAGTTTTTCTCCATTCAAACTCACCTCCCAATTGACTTGATCCTCAACCCTACTGTACCTAATAACCTTGCTCTTATTCACATTTACTCTTAACTTTCTTCTTCCACACACTTTACCAAACTCAGTCACCAGCTTCTGCAGTTTCTCACATGAATCAGCCACCAGCGCTGTATCATCAGCGAACAACAACTGACTCACTTCCCAAGCTCTCTCATCCCCAACAGACTTCATACTTGCCCCTCTTTCCAGGACTCTTGCATTTACCTCCCTAACAACCCCATCCATAAACAAATTAAACAACCATGGAGACATCACACACCCCTGCCGCAAACCTACATTCACTGAGAACCAATCACTTTCCTCTCTTCCTACACGTACACATGCCTTACATCCTCGATAAAAACTTTTCACTGCTTCTAACAACTTGCCTCCCACAGAGGTATAAGTTTGTTGAGTATTCCTGGTAATTATATGGGAGGGTATTGATTGAGAGGGTGAAGGCATGTACAGAGCATCAGATTGGGGAAGAGCAGTGCGGTTTCAGAAGTGGTAGAGGATGTGTGGATCAGGTGTTTGCTTTGAAGAATGTATGTGAGAAATACTTAGAAAAGCAAATGGATTTGTATGTAGCATTTATGGATCTGGAGAAGGCATATGATAGAGTTGATAGAGATGCTCTGTGGAAGGTATTAAGAATATATATATATATATATATATATATATATATATATATATATATATATATATATATATATATATATATATATATATATATATATATATATATATATATATATATATGTATATATATATATATATACATATATATATACATATATATATATATGTATATATATATACATATATATACATATATATATATATATGTCGGAGGTGGAGGGAACGAGGAGAAGTGGGAGATCAAATAATAGGTGGAGAGATGGAGTGAAAAAGATTTTGAGTGATCGGGGCCTGAACATGCAGGAGGGTGAAAGGCGGGCAAGGAATAGAGTGAATTAGATCGATGTGGTATACCAGGGTTGACCTGCTGTCAGTGGATTGAATCAGGGCATATGAAGCTTCTGGGGTAAACCATGGAAAGTTGTGTGGGACCTGGATGTGGAAAGGGAGCTATGGTTTCGGGCGTTATTGCATGACAGCTAGAGACTGATTGTGAACGAATGGGGCCTTTCTTGTCTTTTCCTAGCGCTACCTCGCACACATCAGGGGGGAGGGGGATGGAATTCCTTGTGTGGCGAGGTGGTGATGGGAATGAATGAATTAAGACAGTGTGAATTGTGTGCATGGGTATACATATATATATATATATATATATATATATATATATATATATATATATATATATATATATATATATATATATATATATATATATATATATACATATATATATATATATATATATATATATATATATATATATATGTGTCTGTGTATATATATATATGTGTACATTGAGATGTATAGGTATGTATATTTGCGTGTTTGGGCGTGTATATATATACATGTGTATGGGTGTGAGTTGGGCCATTCATTTCGTCTGTTTCCTTGCGCTACCTCGTAAACGCAGGAGATAGCGACAAAGCAAAATAATAATAATGATAATAGATATATATATATATATATTTATATATATATATATATATGTATATGTATATATATATATGTATATATATATATATATATATATATATATATATATATATATATATATATATATATATATATATATATATATATATATATATATATATATATATATATATATATATATATATATATATATATATATATATATATATATATATATATATATATATATATATATGTATATATATATATATATATATATATATATATATATATATATATTTATATAAATATATAAATATATATATATATATATATATATATATATATATATATATATATATATATATATATATATACATATATATATATATATATATATATATATATATATATATATATATATATATATATATATATATATATATATATATATATAAATATATATATATAGATATATATATATATATATATATATATATATATATATATATATATATATATATATATATATATATATATATATATATATATATATATATATATATATATATATATATATATATATATATATATATATATATATATATATATATATATATATATATATATATATATATATATGTATATATATATACATGTATATATATATATATATAGGAAGAAAGTTAAGAGTAAATGTGAATAAGAGCAAGGTAATTAGGTACAGTAGGGTTGAGGGTCAAGTCAATTGGGAAGTAAGTTTGAATGGAGAAAAACTGGAGGAAGTAAAGTGTTTTAGATATCTGGGAGTGGATCTGGCAGCGGATGGAACCATGGAAGCGGAAGTGGATCATAGGGTGGGGGAGGGGGCGAAAATCCTGGGAGCCTTGAAGAATGTGTGGAAGTCGAGAACATTATCTCGGAGAGCAAAATTGGGTATGTTTGAAGGAATATTGGTTCTAACAATGTTGTATGGTTGCGAGGCGTGGGCTATGGATAGAGTTGTGCGCATGAGGATGGATATGCTGGGAATGAGATGTTTGAGGACAATATGTGGTGTGAGGTGGTTTGATCGAGTAAGTAACGTAAGGGTAAGAGAGATGTGTGGAAATAAAAAGAGCGTGGTTGAGAAAGCAGAAGAGGGTGTTTTGAAATGGTTTGGGCACATAGAGAGAATGAGTGAAGAAATATTGACAAAGAGGATATATGTGTCGGATGTGGAGGGAGCGAGGAGAAGTGGGAGACCAAAATGGAAGTGGAAAGAATGAGTGAAAAAGATTTTGTGTGATCGGGGTCTGAACATGCAGGAGGGTGAAAGGAGGGCAAGGAATAGAGTGAATTGGATCGATGTGGTATACCGGGGTTTACGTGCTGTCAGTGGATTGAATCAGGGCATGTGAATCGTCTGGGGTAAACCATGGAAAGCTGTGTAGGTATGTATATTTGCGTGTGTGGACGTATGTATATACATGCGTATGGGGGTGGGTTGGGCCATTTCTTTCGTCTGTTTCCTGGCGCTACCTCGCAAACGCGGGAGACAGCGACAAAGCAAAAAAAAGAAAAAAAAAAAATATATATATTTGTGTATATATATATATATATATATATATATATATATATATATATATATATATATATATATATATATATATATATATACATATATATATATATATATATATATATATATATATATATATATATATATATGAGCAAGGTTATTAGGTACAGTAGGGTTGAGGGTCAAGTCAATTGGGAGGTGAGTTTGAATGGAGAGAAACTGGAGGAAGTGAAGTGTTTTAGATATCTGGGAGTGGATCTGTCAGCGGATGGAACCATGGAAGCGGAAGTGGATCATAGGGTGGGGGAGGGGGCGAAAATTTTGGGAGCCTTGAAAAATGTGTGGAAGTCGAGAACATTATCTCGGAAAGCAAAAATGGGTATGTTTGAAGGAATAGTGGTTCCAACAATGTTGTATGGTTGCGAGGCGTGGGCTATGGATAGAGTTGTGCGCAGGAGGATGGATGTGCTGGAAATGAGATGTTTGAGGACAATGTGTGGTGTGAGGTGGTTTGATCGAGTAAGTAACGTAAGGGTAAGAGAGATGTGTGGAAATAAAAAGAGCGTGGTTGAGAGAGCAGAAGAGGGTGTTTTGAAATGGTTTGGGCACATGGAGAGAATGAGTGAGGAAAGATTGACCAAGAGGATATATGTGTCGGAGGTGGAGGGAACGAGGAGAAGAGGGAGACCAAATTGGAGGTGGAAAGATGGAGTGAAAAAGATTTTGTGTGATCGGGGCCTGAACATGCAGGAGGGTGAAAGGAGGGCAAGGAATAGAGTGAATTGGAGCGATGTGGTATACAGGGGTTGACGTGCTGTCAGTGGATTGAATCAAGGCATGTGAAGCGTCTGGGGTAAACCATGGAAAGCTGTGTAGGTATGTATATTTGCGTGTGTGGACGTGTGTATGTACGTGTGTATGGGGGTTGGGCCATTTCTTTCGTCTGTTTCCTCGCGCTACCTCGCAAACGCGGGAGACAGCGACAAAGTATAAAAAAAAAAAAAAAAAATAAAAAAAAATATATATATATATATATATATATATATATATATATATATATATATATATATATATATATATATATATATATATATATATATATATGTATATATATATATATATATATATATATATATATATATATATATATATATATATATATATATATATATATATATATATATATATATATATATATATATATATATAGAAAGTTAATACAAGGAGGTGAGGATTTCTGGCCCCCCGCCAGAAAAGCAAATGGATTTGTATGTAGCATTTATGGATCTGGAGAAGGCATATGATAGAGTTGATAGAGATGCTCTGTGGAAGGTATTAAGAATATATGGTGTGGGAGGAAAGGTGTTAGAAGCAGTGAAAAGTTTTTATCGAGGATGTAAGGCATGTGTACGTGTAGGAAGAGAGGAAAGTGATTGGTTCTCAGTGAATGTAGGTTTGCGGCAGGGGTGTGTGATGTCTCCATGGTTGTTTAATTTGTTTATGGATGGGGTTGTTAGGGAGGTAAATGCAAGAGTTTTGGAAAGAGGGGCAAGTATTAAGTCTGTTGGGGATGAGAGAGCTTGGGAAGTGAATCAGTTGTTGTTCGCTGATGATACAGCGCTGGTGGCTGATTCATGTGAGAAACTGCAGAAGCTGGTGACGGAGTTTGGTAAAGTGTGTGGAAGAAGAGAGTTAAGAGTAAATGTGAATAAGAGCAAGGTTATTAGGTACAGTAGGGTTGAGGGTCAAGTCAATTGGGAGGTGAGTTTGAATGGAGAAAAACTGGAGGAAGTGAAGTGTTTTAGATATCTGGGAGTGGATCTGTCAGCGGATGGAACCATGGAAGCGGAAGTGGATCATATGGTGGGGGAGGGGGCGAAAATTCTGGGGGCCTTGAAGAATGTGTGGAAGTCGAGAACATTATCTCGGAAAGCAAAAATGTGTATGTTTGAAGGAATAGTGGTTCCAACAATGTTGTATGGTTGCGAGGCGTGGGCTATGGATAGAGTTGTGCGCAGGAGGATGGATGTGCTGGAAATGAGATGTTTGAGGACAATGTGTGGTGTGAGGTGGTTTGATCGAGTGAGTAACGTAAGGGTAAGAGAGATGTGTGGAAATAAAAAGAGCGTGGTTGAGAGAGCAGAAGAGGGTGTTTTGAAGTGGTTTGGGCACATGGAGAGGATGAGTGAGGAAAGATTGACCAAGAGGATATATGTGTCGGATGTGGAGGGAGCAAGGAGAAGAGGGAGACCAAATTGGAGGTGGAAAGATGGAGTGAAAAAGATTTTGTGTGATCGGGGCCTGAACATGCAGGAGGGTGAAAGGAGGGCAAGGAATAGAGTGAATTGGAGCGATGTGGTATACCGGGGATTTACGTGCTGTCAGTGGATTGAATCAAGGCATGTGAGGCGTCTGGGGTAAACCATGGAAAGCTGTGTAGGTATGTATATTTGCGTGTGTGGACGTATGTATATACATGTGTATGGGGGGGGGTTGGGCCATTTCTTTCGTCTGTTTCCTTGCGCTACCTCGCAAACGCGGGAGACAGCGACAAAGTATAAAAAAAAAAAAATATATATATATATATATATATATATATATATATATATATATATATATATATATATATATATATATACTGGACAGAATCACAATTTTGCGCGTGATCAAGTATATTCCTAAGTCTACGGGGCAAATGAAACACGCTAAGTTCCCAAGTGCACTCTCGTGTAATGATCACATCATCAAGGGACACACAAGAGAGAAATATAACAGTCAGTTGATATACAATGATATACAACGAACGCATCATGAAATTATTATGTGGTCAAGAAGGTGAATTGTTTACAAACTTTATCCCCAATAGACTTATCCAATTTGTATAGACCTTTACTAATACTAAGGGTATAATTCTTTGTGTATTTAACAATAGAAGATTCAATGATTTTTCTCGTGGTAATCGAGTTAGAGTTAATAACTATAATGGCTTTACTCCAGTTAATACAATGATAATAATTTTTAACGTGATTAAATAAGGCATTTGAATCTTCTCCTTTTCTTTTACAAAATTTTTGCTCCTAAGTCTAACAGGAAGATCCTTCCAGTCTGCCCAATACAAAATTATCACAATTTCCCACCGGCACTTTTAGAATAATCATTTGATGTTTTGGATGATATTCATTTACGTGTGTCGGTCTGTTTTTTCTGAACAGATAAGATTGTGTACGAAAGACTGTGTATTTCAATTCAATGGAGATTATGCTTAAACATTTGTTATGGCAGTGAGTATCCCGCTTTCACTTGTACTAAAAAATCTTTATATAAAATTCTTTGAAACAAAATTTCTAAAACATATCTTACCTTCTAATGCAACTCGGTTTAGGTATGTAGATGACGTTTTTGGCGTTTGGTCAACAAATGAAAATTTACAAACTTTCTCTACAGTACATAACAATTTAGTACCTTCCATCAAATTTACTGTACAAATTGAAAATAATGGTATGCTACCCTTTTTAGATTGCATGATCTATAGGCAAGGACTCAAGTTTAAGTTTAGCATACACAGAAAACCTACCGATGTATGCTCATATATCCATTATTACTCATCTCAACATGACGGAGTTAAATTATTGTCATTTCAGTCTGGAAAGGAACGTGGATGTTTTGGCTCTGAGTGAAACGAAGCTCAAGGGTAAAGGGGAAGAGTGGTTTGGGAATGACTTGGGAGTAAAGTCAGGGGTTAGTGGGAGGACAAGAGCAAGGGAAGGAGTAGCAATACTCCTGAAACAGGAGTGGTGGGAATATGTGATAGAGTGTAAGAAAGTAGACTCTAGATTGATATGGGTAAAACTGAAAGTTGATGGAGAGAGATGGGTGATTATTGGTGCATAAGCACCTGGGCATGAGAAGAAAGATCATGAGAGGAAAGTGTTCTGGGAGCAGCTGAGTGAGTGTGCTAGTAGTTTTGATGCGCGAGACCGGGTTATAGGGATAGGTGATTTGAATGCAAAGGTGAGTAATGTGGCAGTTTAGGGAATAATTGGTGTACATGGCGAGTTCAGTGTTGTAAATGTAAATGGTGAGGAGCTTATATATGAGTAGATATATGTGGTGAAAAAGGACTGGTGATTGGGAATACCTGGTTTAAAAAGAGAGATATACGTAAGTATACGTATGTAAGTAGGACAGATGGCCAAAGAGCTTTATCGGATTGTGTTAATTGATAGGCGCGCGAAAGAGAGACTTTTGGATGTTATTGTGCTGAGAGGCGCAACTGGAGGGATATCTGATCATTATGTTCTGGAGGCGAAGGTGAAAATTTGTAGAGGTTTTCAGAGAAGAAGAGATAATGTTGGGGTGAAAAGAGTGGTGAGAGTAAGTGAGCTTGGGAAGGAGACTTGTGTGAGGATGTACCAGGAGACACTGAGTACAGAATGGAAAAAGGTGAGAACAAAGGGCGCAAGGGGAGTTGGGAAAGAATGGGATGTATTTAGGGAAGCAGTGATGGCTTGCGCAAAAGATAATTGTGGCATGAGAAGCGTGGGAGGTGGGTAGATTAGAAAGGGTAGTGAGTGGTGGGATGAAGAAGTGAATAATAGCGAAAGAGAGGAGAGAGGCATGTGGATGATTTATGCAGGGAAATAATGCAAATGAGTGGGAGATATATAAAAGAAAGAGACAGAATGTCAAGAGAAAGGTGCAAGAGGGGAAGAGGAGGGCTAATGAGAGTTGGGGTGAGAGAGTATCATTAAATTATAGAGAGAATAAAAATATGCTATAGAAGGAGGGAAATAAAGTACGTAAGACAAGCGAATCAATGGGAACTGCAGTGAAGGGAGTTAATGGGGAAGTGATAACAAGTAGTGGTGATGTGAGAAGGAGATGGAGTGAGTATTTTGAAGGCTTGTTGAATGTTTTTGATGATAGAGTGGCAGATATAGGGTGTTTTGGTCGAGGTGGCGTGCAAAGTGAGAGGGTTAGGGAAAATGATTCGGTAAACAGGGAAGAGGTAGTAAAAGCTTTGCAGAAGATGAAAGCCGACAAGGCAGCGAGTTTGGATGGTATTGCAGTGGAATTTATTAAAAAAAGGCGTAGACTCTATTGTTGACTGGTTGGCAAAGTTATTCAATGTATATATGACTCATGGTGAGGTGCCTAAGGTTTAGCGGAATGCTTTCATAGTGCCATTGTACAAAGGCAAAGGGGATAAAAGTGAGTGTTTAGTATTCCTGGGAAATCATATGGGAGGGTATTGATTGAGAGGATGAAGGCATATACAGAGCATCAGATTGGGGAAGAGCACAATAGTTTCAAATGTGGTAGAGGATATGTGGATCAGGTGTTTGCTTTGAAATATGTATGTGAAAAATACTTACAAAAGCAAATGGATTTGTATGTAGCATTTATGGATCTGGAGAAGCTATACGATAGAGTTGATAGAGATGCTCTGTGGAAGGTATCAAGAGTACATGGTGTGGGAGGCAAGTTGTCAGAAGCAGTGAAAAGTTTTTACTTAAGATATAAGGTATGTTCACGTTTAGGAAGAGAGGAAAGTGACTGGTTCTCAGTGAATGTAGGTTTGCGGCAGGGGTGTGTGATATCTCCATGGTTGTTTAATTTGTTTATGGATGGGGCTGTTAGGGAGGTGAATGCAAGAGTTTTGGAAAGAGGGGCAAGAATGCAGTCGGTTGTGGATGAGAGAGCTTGGGAAGTGAGTCAGTTGTTGTTCGGGTATGATAGAGTGCTAGTGGATGATTCATGTGAGAAACTATAGAAGCTGGTGACTGATTTTGGTAAAATTTGTGAAAGAAGAAAGCTGAGAGTAAATGTGAATAAGAGCAAGGTTATGAGGTACAGTAGGGTTGAGAGACAAGTCAGTTTGGAGGTAGGTTTGAATGGAGAAAAACCGGAGGAAGTGATGTGTTTCAAATATCTGAGAGTGGATTTGGCAGCGGATGGAACCATGGAAGCGGAAGTGAATCATACTGTTGGATAGGGGGCAAAAGTTCTGGCACCGTTAAAGAATGTGTGGAAGTCGAGAACATTATCTCGGAAAGCAAAAATGGGTATATTTAAAGGAATAGTGGTTCCAACAATATTATATGGTTGCGAGGAGTGGGTTATGGATAGAGTTGTGCGGAGGAAGGTGGATGTGCTGGAAATGAGATGTTTGAGGACAATATGTGGTGTGAAGTGGTTTGATCGAGTGAGTGATAATAGGTTATGAGAGGTGTGTGGTAATAAAAAGAGAGTGGTTGAGAGAGCAGAAGAGGGTGTTTTGTAATGGTTTAGTCACATGGAGAGAATGAGAGAGGAAAGATTGACCAAGAGGATATATGTGTCAGAGGTGAAGGAAAAGTGGAAAGCCAAATTGAAGGTGGAAAAATGGAGTAAAAAAGATTTTGAGTGATCGGGAACTGAACATACAGAAGGGTGAAAGGTGTGCAAGGAATAGAGTGAATTGGAACGATGTGGTATACCGGGGCCGACGTGCTGTCAATAGATTAAACCATGGCATGTGAAGTGTCTCGGGTAAACCACGGAAAGTTCTGTGGGACCTGTATGTGGACAGGGAGCTGTGGTTTCGGTGCATTATTACATGACAGCTAGGGAGTGAGTGTGAACGAAAGTGACGTATGTTGTTTTTTCCTAGCGTTATCTCGCGCACATTTACGGGGAGAGTGTTGTTATTTTCATGTGTAAAGGGGTGCCGATGGTAATGAATAAAGGCACACGGTATGAATTATGTACATGTGTATATAAATATATGTCTGTGGGTGTATATATATGGATACATTTAGATGGATAGGTATGTACATTTGCGTATGTGGAAGTGTATGTATATATATGTGTATATGGGTGGGTTGGGCCATTCTTTCGTCTGTTTCCTTGCGCTACTTCGCAGCGACAAAGCAAAACTAATATAAGTATATATATATATATATATATATATATAAATATATATATATATATATATATATATATATATATATATATATATATATATATATATATATATATATATATATATATATATATATATATATATATATAAATATATATATATATATATATATATATATATATATATATATATATATATATATATATATATATATATATATATATATATATATATATATATTTATATATATATATATATATATACATATATATATATTATCATTATTATCATTATTTTTAATATTTTGCTTTGTCACTGTCTCCCGCTTTTGCGAGGTAGCGCAAGGGAACAGATGAAAGAAATGGCCCAACCAACTCACATACACATGTATACACATACACGTCCACACACGCAAATATACATACCCATACATCTAAATATACACACATACATACACACACAGACGCATACATATATACATATGCACACAATACACACCGTCTGCCTTTATTCATTCTCATCGCCACCTCGCCACACATGGAATAACATCCCCCTCCCCCCCCATGTGTACGAGGTAGCACTAGGAAAGGACAACAAAGGCCACATTCGTTCACACTCAGTCTCCAGCTGTCATGGAATAATGCACGAAACCACAGCTCCCTTTCCACATCCAGGCCCCAAAGAACTTTCCATGGTTTACCCCAGACGCTTCACACGCCCTGATTCAATCCATTGACAGCACGTCGACCCCGGTATACCACATCGATCCAATTCACTCTATTCCTTGCCGGCCTTTCACCCTCCTGCATGTTCAAGCCCCGATCACTCAAAATCTTTTACACTCCATCTTTACACCTCCAATTTGGTCTCCCTCTTCTCCTCGTTTCCTCCACCTCCGAGACATATATCCTCTAGGTCAATCTTTTCTCACTCATTCTCTCCATGAGCCCAAACCATTTCAAAACACCCTCTTCTGCTCTCTCAACCACGTTCTTTTTATTTCCACACATCTCTCTTACCCTTACATTACTTACTTCATCAAACCACCTCACACCACATACTGTAGTCAAACATCTCATTTCCAGCACATTCACCCTCCTGCGCACAGCTCTATCCATAGCCCACGCCGCGCAACCATACAACATTGTTGGAACCACTATTCCTTCAAACATACCCAATTTTGATTTCCGAGATAATGTTCTCGACTTCCACACATTCTTCAAGGCTCCCAGGATTTTCGCCCCATCCCCCACCCTATGACTCACTTCCGCTTCCATGGTTCCATCCACTGCCAGATCCACTCCCAGATATCTAAAACACTTTACTTCCTCCAGCCTTTCTCCTTTGAAATTTACCTCCCAATTTGCTTGACCCTCAACCCTACTGTACCTAATAACCTTGCTCTTATTCACATTTACTCTCAACTTTCTTCTTTCACACACGTTACAAAACTCAGTCACCGGCTTCTGCAGTTTCTCACATGAAACAGCCATCAGCGCTGTATGATCAGCGAACGACAACTGACTCACTTCCCAATCTCTCTCATCCACAACAGACTTCATACTTGCCCCTCTTTCCAAAACTCTAGCATTAACTTCCCTAACAACCCAATCCATAAACAAATTAAACAACCATAGAGACATCGCTCACCCCTGCCGCAAACCTACATTCACTGAGAACCAATCACTTTCCTCTCTTCCTACACGTACACACGCCTTAATCCTCGATAAAAACTTTTCATTGCCTCTAACAACTTGCCTCCAGCACCATATATTATTAGTACCTTCCACAGAGCATCTCCATCAACTCTATCATATGCCTTCTCCAGATCCATAAATGCTACATATAAATCCATTTGCTTTTCTAAGTATTTCTCACATACATTCTTCAAAGCAAACACCTGATCCACATATCCTCTACCAATTCTGAAACCACACTGCTCTTCCCCAATCTGATGCTCTGTACATGCCTCACCCTCTCATTCAATACCCTTCCATATATTTTACCATAAATACTTAACAAACTTATACCTCTGTAATTTGAGCACTCATTCTTATCCCCTTTGCCTTTGTACAATGGCACTATGCACGCATTCCGCCAATCTTCAGGCACCTCACCATGCATCATACATACATCAAATAACCTTATCAACCAGTCAACAGTACAGTCACCCCCTTTTTTAATAAAATCCACTGCAATACCATCCAAATCTGCTGCCTTGCCGGCTTTCATCTTCCGCAAAGCTTTTACTACCTCTTCTCTGTTTACCAAATTATTTTCCCTAACCCTCTCACTTTTCACACCACCTCGACCAAAACACCCGATATCTGACACTCTATCATCAAACACATTCAACAAACCTTCAAAATACTCACTCCATCTCCTTCTCACATAAACACTACTGGTTATCACTTCCCTATTAGCCCCATTCACTGAAGTTCACATTTGCTCCCTTGTCTAATGCACTTTATTTACCTCCTTCCAGAACATCTTATTATTCTAGTTAAAATTTAATAATACTCTCTCACCCCAACTCTCATTCGCCGTCTTTTTTACCTCTTGCACCTTTCTCTTGACCTCCTGTCAAGAGAAAGGTGCAAGAGGTGAATATATATATATATATATATATATATATATATATATATATATATATATATATATATATATATATATATATGAAAATATATATATATATATATATATATATATATATATATATATATATATATATATATATATATATATATATATATATATATATATATATATATATATATATATATATATATGAATATATATATATATATATATATATATATATATATATATATATATATATATATATATATATATATATATATATATATATATATATATATATATATATATATATATATATATATATATATATATATATATATATATATATATATATATATATTGCAGGGAAAAATGCAATTGAGTGGGAGATGTATAAAAGAAAGAGACAGGAGGTAAAGAGAAAGGTGCAAGAGGTGAAAAAAAGGGCAAATGAGAGTTGGGGTGAGAGAGTATCAATAAATTTTAGGGAGAATAAAAAGATGTTCTGGAAGGAGGTCAATAAAGTGCGTAAGACAAGGGAGCAAATGGGAACTTCAGTGAAGGGCGCAAATGGGAAGGTAATAACAAGTAGTGGTCATGTGGGAAGATGGAGTGAGTATTTTGAAGGTTTGTTGAATGTGTTTGATGATAGAGTGGCGGATATAGGGTGTTTTGGTCGAGGTGGTGTGCAAAGTGAGAGGGTTAGGGAAAATGATTTGGTAAACAGAGAAGAGGTAGTGAAAGCTTTACGGAAGATGAAAGCCGGCAAGGCAGCAGGTTTGGATGGTATTGCAGTGGAATTTATTAAAAAAGGGGGTGACTGTATTGTTGACTGGTTGGTAAGGTTATTTAATGTATGTATGACTCATGGTGAGGTGCCTGAGGATTGGCGGAATTCGTGCATAGTGCCATTGTACAAAGGCAAAGGGGATAAGAGTGAGTGCTCAAATTACAGAGGTATAAGTTTGTTGAGTATTCCTGGTAAATTATAGGGGAGGGTGTTGATTGAGAGGGTGAAGGCATGTACAGATCATCAGATTGGTGAAGAGCAGTGTGGTTTCAGAAGTGGTAGAGGATGTGTGGATCAGGTGTTTGCTTTGAAGAATGTATGTGAGAAATACTTAGAAAAGCAAATGGATTTGTATGTAGCATTTATGGATCTGGAGAAGGCATATGATAGAGTTGATAGAGATGCTCTGTGGAAGGTATTAAGAATATATGGTGTGGGAGGAAAGTTGTTAGAAGCAGTGAAAAGTTTTTATCGAGGATGTAAGGCATGTGTACGTGTAGGAAGAGAGGAAAGTGATTGGTTCTCAGTGAATGTAGGTTTGTGGCAGGGGTGTGTGATGTCTCAATGGTTGTTTAATTTGTTTATGGATGGGGTTGTTAGGGAGGTAAATGCAAGAGTTTTGGAAAGAGGGGCAAGTATGAAGTCTGTTGGGGATGAGAGAGCTTGGTAAGTGAGTCAGTTGTTGTTCGCTGATGATATAGCGCAGGTGGCTGATTCATGTGAGAAACTGCAGAAGCTGGTGACTGAGTTTTG